>NC_068288.1:8979105-9338188 GCF_025860055.1 Xyrauchen texanus | reverse complement strand
GCTTCCAAAATTGTCACTCACCATTTACTTGCATTGAATGCTTAAAGAGCTGCAATATTCTTCTAAAAATGTTTCTGTTCTGCAGAAGAAAAAAAGTCATACACATCTGGGACGGCATGAGGGTGAGTAAATAATGGGAGAATTTTTATTTTTAGCTGAACTATTCCTTTAAGCAAAAATGATTATTATCACTGTTGTCATAACCAAACACCTTCCATGACTCTGCAAGCAAATTGATCCTCAAAGTGAAGCCTACACTGACCTCTGCTGGCCAAATGTCTAGCTTTCAATTTGTAACCCTTCTTGCCTCATCCTCTTACCTTCGCATGCGTTGACAGCTTCCAGGTTCATGACTATGGAGCCTAATGATGTGATGATATTATGTGATACTTGTCTGCTATGCCATGTCCAGGGCCTTACCACACGAGTTCCTCTTCAGCATGGAGATCATTTCTGGTGTGTACCTGTTAAAGAGTCGTGTTCGAAAGTGTAGCGAGCTACAGAATTGTATTTTAATATTTGAGCTATGGTGTATTCAAATTAGATTTGAATACACCATAGGGCAATGGACTGTCATAAATAAAATGCTCTGAACTCTTCTTAATGTTTTAAACTGCTTGTAAAACATTTAACCAGGCAAATTTTACACAAAGCTGAGAAAACTGACAGCAGATTATGTAAGCAATTTGTCAATGACTCACTACTTTTTGTCAATATGTCTACCCAGCTGTAAACAGGACTGCAGTCAAATCGTAATCTTTGTTAGCATCTTCTTCTGCATGAACTCCAAACCAACTGGATTCTGCATGGTAAAAATCATTCAGATATATATATCGTTGCACAAAACAAATGTATTCTTATGCTATCTGTACACAAGTCATGTAGAAATGTAATTTAAAAAGATATTTCCTCCACAACACTACAAATACTAGATTTAAAGGGATAGTTCACCCAAAAAGGACAATTCTCTCATCATTTACTATCCCTCATGCCATCCCAGATATGTATGACTTTATTTCTTCTGCAGAACACAAAGATTTTTAGAGGAATATCTTAAAATATAACTCAGGCTATAATTAAAATGTACTTGTGTTAAAAGAATTGTCCCGGTCTATGCATGGTTACTCAACTGCAGTTATGAAATGTTTCCTAATATGCAACTATTTTACATATAAATATGACATTTTTGTCATTCCAACTTTTAAGTGGGTGCGTCATGCATTCATACCTAAAATTGTATATTAAGAGTCACCCTAGTACCCAGGCATGTGCACACATAGATATTTTTCATCTACAATAACCTCAAATATAATTTTAAACTACATAATTATATACATTTTTGACAATCTGACATAAAGATGCAGGAGCATAGATTGTGGGGGGATGGGGGAGAGGTAACCCCTGTATCTAATTTTTATTTTATTTTATTTTATTTATTTCGATCTCTATTAGCTGCACACGAGCAGCTACTCTTCCTGGAGTCGATACAATCCAACATGCCGCTTACAAGACTTTTACACCAATATTCAATGCATCACATTTTGCAAAACAAAACACTAATGCAACAAAGATTAAAAACACAACACCCCTACTCACACATACCTACATACAAATCCAAACACACACCCATATACACAAGACCTAGTTTAGTCATAATTCTAAGATATGAAATAATCTTTTGTTACAAAAATACAATTTGGCCATGATACTGTAAGCAAGAATTTATAGTGGAATAACAATTTACCATTCGCAATACATTTTAATTTATGATCAAATGCCTTTTTAAAAGGACTTTAAACTGATGTTTACTGTGTGCATTAACAATGTCTCTGGGCAAAGTATTCCTACCGGACATGGCTTTATACAACATAGTTCTCTTTCCATAATTTGTTTTTACTTTGGGTAGTATAAACCTACCCTCTGTAGCATGTCTAGTGGCATAATGGTGCTCATCAGAACTAAAGTATAGCCTACAATAAAGTACTTTTGGTAATTTAGTTAAAATAATGTTCCTTGTTAAATTTAGCAAGGAAACTGTAAATCTTTCTTTTACCTTTAACCAGGACAGTGTGTTATGCATCCAGTTCACATTAGTTTCAAATGGACACTGAAGTACACATCGCGCTGCTCTATTTTGGACCATTTGTAAATCTGTTATATATGTCACATGACCAAACCTCTGAGCAATAATCCAACTGTGACAAAACAAGTGATTTCATAACATCTGCCCTCATGTTAAAAGGCAGCATGTGAGAACACCTTCTCACCATAAAAAGACCATTGCACATCCTGCACACAACTATACTGATATGCTTGGACCATGATAAGTGGTTGTCGACTTCGATACCCAGAAGCCTCGTCTGTAGTACCTGCTCAACATACATATCTTTAATAACTAGATTCAATTTGGGTTCACTCAACAACATGTGTCTGGTACCAAAAACAATACTTTTTGTCTTGCCTATTTAAGACTAGCTTATTATTTGTAACCCACTCTGCTACAGCCTTTAGTTCTTCCAATAACACAATTTCAAGGTCTTCAGTAGTTTTGTGAGATGAATAGATAGTCGAGTCATCAGCGTACATAGCTATTTTTACTTTCTTTAAGACTAATGGCAAGTCATTTGTATATATAGAAAACAGGAGTGGCCCTAAACAACTTCCCTGTGGTACACCACAGTCAACTGCTCTTTCATGTGAAAAACGTCCATTGAAAAAAACAGTTTGCCTCCTATTTCCTAAATAACTTTGAAACCAAATTGTTGCTGTTGAGCTGAAACCATAACAGTGCAATTTGCTTAGTAAAAATTTGTGATCAATCAAATCAAAAGCAGAGCTAAAATCTAACAGTACAGCTCCTGCTAACTTTTTATTATCTAATGCTATTAGCCAGTCATTTGTCATTTGAGCCATAGCAGTGGTGGTCGAATGACCTGCTCTATAGGCATGTTGAAATTCTGTATTTAAATCATGATCGGAAAAATATTTTTGAATTTGTTCCACAACAACCTTCTCCATAATTTTACTTAACGCAGGCAACAGACTAATCGGTCTACAGTTGGGTCCACAGAAAGTTGAAGATGTATTTTTTGGTAATTGTACAATTTTGGCTGTTTTCCAAGCCTGAGGATAAACCCCTATATTTAGACTCAAATTTTAAATATGAGTAATAGGGACAGCAATTAAACTAGCAACAGATTTAAACAACTTAGACTCAATATTGTCCATACCAGATGGTTTTTCCTTACATTCCAATAGTAATTCTTCTACCTTTTGCACTGTAACATTACCAAACTGAAAATTGCAGTTCTTTTCCTGCATAATGCTGTTCTTTATTAAGACCTCTGCTTTTATATTTTCAGTTTGTTCCATATCACCCCTTAGTTTATTGATTTTATCACAAAAATAATTATTTAAATGATTGGCAATATCCATTGTCTTTGTAATAAAATAACCCTCTGATTCAATAAATGCTGGGATAGATTTAACTTTCCTTCCCAACATCTTGTTTAAGACATTCCATAATTTCTTATTGTCATACTTCTCATTTATAATAACATTTTTATAATACAATTTCTTTTTCTTTATGTTTAATTTAGATACATAATTTCTCAACTTTCGATATTTGCCAATCTGATTCATAACTAGAAATATTTGCCACTTTTTTAGCCTCATCCTTCTCTAGCATACACTCCGTTAGTTCATTATCAATCCACCCTGCTCTAACTTTCCACACTGTTCTCTTTTTTAAAGGGGCATTTTTATCACTTACTTCTAAAAACAAGTTATTAAAGGCTTTAACAGCATCATCAGGATTGTCACTTATCAGGACCTCATCCCAACAAATACTACGGACATCCCTTATAAAGTCATCTTCAATGAACTGTTTATATAATCTTTTTACAATTATACTATGTCCACCCTTAGGAACTTTAGTTTTCCTCACAACTACTATTAAATTGTGATCACTACAGCCAACTGGAAATGATATAGCTTTGCTACAGAAATCACCAGAATTTGTAAACATATGGTCAATTAGAGTAGATGTTATAGATCCATCACTCCTACAGCATATTCGAGTAGGATCGGTCACAAGTTGTTCCAAGCCACATGCCTCTGTTACAGAGTAAAGCTTGTTTCTTGAAGAACATTGTAATGATTTCCAATCTATATTAAGGTCTCCCATAATATTTACTTCGTTTAGACTATCACAACTTCATTTAGACTTCGTTTAGACTATCTAATGTAATCAGTACTTTTGTACCACACAAAATAAAATATCAATATCTTCTTTTCCCCAACCACTTAAGCCAAGTTATTTTTTGTAATGTAGGGCAAGCTTGCAGTTGTAGCATTGAATTGTATTATAGATGTTGTTCGACAGCACTTTTCATACAATGCATAAAGCTTAACCCTATAAAGCCAAACATATTAAATAATTGTCTCAAAATGTATTTTTAAACCCTATTTAAACCACTTTTGATGTAAAATCATATTAAGTAAGCAATTAAGCACATGATGCTTCAATTCAATAAATTCTAATTTTGAAATATCAGTGACAATATAAACATTATTGTTCATTTTACTTTATCAAAGTCAGCAAAGATTGCACATTAAATAGATGAGTGCATCACAATATGAAGGTAGCCATTTAGGAAATAATATTACAAGGTCTTCTACTTCCAAGAGCATGCTGGGAACTTTCACCAGGAGGCAGTAGAAATCTACAGCATTGCATACAACAGGGTTTTCAGCAAAGTCTTGATCATGTTGATGATGTAGAGGCTTTAGAAAGTCATGTATCAAATATGATATGCATCAAAAGTTTAAAAAGTGCCTCAAGAAATATTATTTGAAACAGTAATGCAAAAGGGTCCTAGAACAGGGCTGGGGGCTCTCATAGTCAAAGGGCCCTAGTTAGGGGGCCTTGTATAAACTGTGGGGCCCACACATTCAAGCGTATATTAAACATATGTTTTCAAAGTCTGCGAGACCTTACAGCCCATTTGCAGAAAGTGAATATATTCATTTTATCTAAGAGGCAGAGTGAAAACTAATGGGGGGAGAATGTCCAGACATATAGTAGCCTACAGATCATTTATTTCTCTTTATTTAATTATTTGTTTGTAATATTTATTTTTACTTTGCCAAATGATTTGGTAAAGGGGGGATTTCAGGCAGAGCCTAACAAGAAATTGCACAACTTTGTCATTGTGTGTGAAACGTGATAATGTTTATTACATTATTCATGAGAATTAGAGCGTATCAGATTTGCTACGCAATTTCTAATTGGTATTTCTAGGAACCGTCCTAGTTTTACATTGAACTGCATGAATATTTTCTAACCACAGGCAAAGACTGGTAGAAACTGCATGTTGTTTCCATTTCCAGATAATTTTCCTCACAGTGGGTAAATACAACAAGTTCACAACAAGTTCTCGTCATAAGTGGGACCTCATTAAAATCGAACAACATTAGTGATTAAATATCAGTGTTAAATGATCCATTGGTCTGTTATTATAGTATTTTACAATTAAACATAGGCAAACTGAAATTGTGATTTGTTGCCGTTTCAAACGTCAGTAGACTTCAGTGAAGGAGCGTTTACGTTTCATTGGCTGATACGACTGTCTGTCATCTTTTCCTGTCCCCTTATTGGTGGATTTAGTCCTCGCACGCTCTCATGGGAAAAACGAAACACCTCATCATGCGTGTGCTATAATGTACATACACTCAGTTGTAGCGGAGTCAATGAGACTGATGGACAATTCCTTAATACAATATTAAGCAACGACGATACTGCTCGAGATTTAAGTCACTGCTACAAGTTTGCAACGTTTCTTTGCCATGGAGCCGGAGGAGAAAAATCCAGAGTCCAAATATGGTGAGAGGTTTTCAATTTTAAAGGGTTCCTCCTCTTGAGAGTGGAAGGGATGGAAAACAATGACTTGGGGCGTGGGTCTTGCGGATTTTGATGATGATGATGATGAAGAAGGAGAATGCAGACTCCACCGGTGGTCGACCTAAAACCTATGCGCATAAATTAAAGCAGTGCATTTGATCGGTCTATGCGGAATTGCGGATACAAGCAGAAAACAAGAGGCGGTGCCATGTGTTGAAACACATGGTGTGTCATTTACTCACAGTCAATAATCACTGCGATCATCATATGTTTGTTTGCTCAGATTGATATAAATGTAAACAGAACTGCTCATTACTTTTCTCATTCCGTTAATGTTACACCAATTAAATAGAGCTGTCAGTGTTTTAATGAATGCTGCCATGAATTGCGCCTATTAAAGTATATCATGAGAATTGAAGTGTGTTTTAAATATCTGCATTATTCAGTGGCGTTGCTGAACTTGTCTAGTTAGGTTTGCCAAAACTAGTGTGGGTTGACTAAATGTAAGATTTGTTAAGATAATTCAAAGAAGGCAAATATTATAGGTCTATTTATTAGTATTATTAGTATTAGTATTAATAGTAGTATTACCGTAGTACTAGAATACCTGTGTGGTATTTCCAATGAGACCATAGTAACCACAAGAAAGCCGTGGATGACTCTCCCATTACCATGGATACATTTACAGAATGTGTTTTCTATGAAGGACTCAATGATAGGTGTGTATACATACAAACACATTTAGAAACTAGTAGAAATAAAGTTAATTCCCATCTCATTTGGCATGGGGAGAGGGGACCAGTGTTGTGTGTAATGCATTACTAAGTAATTTATTACTGTAATTAAATAACTTTTTCACTGGAAAAAGGTAAGTAAGGGATTACTATTAATTTTTCAGTAATTTAATTACAGTTACTTCTGATGTAATTGTGTTATATACTGTATAGACTATTCAACAATTCTATATAAAACAATATGAATTTAAAATCGAAATTTAACATTTTATGTTCAAATGTATGTTTTCTAATTTAATGCAGCCCCTTTAAATTCTTTGGCCAGTTCATGAATAATTTATTAGATTTTATATGATTTATTTGAGAGTTAAAAGAATAGTTTCATGTTTATCTTTGTATGTTTCATCTGGTCGAGGTTGATCAGGGTTTTAGAAAGTAATTAGTAATAAGTAGTGCAATTACTTTTCAGTAATCTTTCTGAGTAATTAGTACAGTAATCTAACTACACTGTAGAAGATGTAATTAGTAGTTAATAATTAATTACTCTTTAGAGTAACTTACCCAACACTGGAAGGTATCCACCCATACAAATGTTGTTCCAGGCCCTGTCATATTTACTACAGTTAGTGTTACAACAGTTAAACCAAGGTACGTGTTTGCGAGGGCATTACGACTAGGGATGGGTATACCACTTATTTTCTTTTCGATCTGATACCAATAATTTAAAGTCCAATATCATTGATACCAATATCGATACTTCTATTAAATTTATTTTTTTGCGGTTTCTTTGGATAAAATGGGTAATTTAAAATATTATTTTGTCATGATTCAAGTCATTATTTAATTTTTTTTTACATTTGTGAGCTAAACAGAAAATTATTAGACTTCTCTTTTGTTTACCCTTACAAAAATGTACCGTGGGTTCACTGCAGTAACTATAGTTTAACCATGATTACTACTACAATATTACTTTAGTAAAACCATGGTTACCTATTTTTATAATTATTTATTAATAACAATTACACAAACTCATTATAAGAAATGTCACCTTTAGATACGTTTTTATTTTAGCATAAATTTACAATCATTACCTTTCCAAGGCACTGATCCCTCTTGTTTGAACAAGCCTTATGACGGTGCAAGCGCTTGTCTGCTTGTGTCATTCAGCATGCATGTTAAGATGAGTGGAAGAAGAAATATTTCTAATCCTGTACAAGTATGTGCTAATATGGCTTAATCCTTTTTATTTCACTTTGAAGCCTATCATTATTGTTCATCCTCATGGTAACCAAATAATATCCTTAGTTTAAAAATACATTTTTTAGAACCGATATTTTTGTGTGATGATCTGTATTTTTGATACAACATCCGTATTGGAAGTATCAATACATTATAGGATCGATCCGCCTACCCCTAATTAAGACTGCTAAATGGCAAAACATTTTGATTAAAGGAATATTCCGGATTCAATACAAGTTAAGCTCAGTCAACTGCATTTGTGGTATATTACCACAAATATTTACTAGTCCTCACTCAGAAGAAAAAATCTGAGTTACAGTGAGGCACAATGGAGGTGAATGGGGCCAATCCATAAACGTTAAAATAGTCACTTCAATGTATGGTCACATGACTTAATATGTGTCTTAACATCAATTTAATGTGATAAAATCAATTACTAACCTTTTTATGTGTCAAGTTATAACTGATTTTAACCATGACACCATATTGCCTTAAAACTAGGGCTGCCGATTTAACGCATTAATTCAGTGCGATTAATTTGATAAAAAATAACGCATTAAAAAAATTTACGCAATTAATCACAATGACCCCGGACCGTAATAAAACAGATTCCTGAGAAATGGAAGCTTGTAATACCACCTGTTTACTCCAGAGGGCAGTAAGTGAAACTTCAGCTGTACGGCAATGTGCAGTTTATACAGAGAAGAAAACAACCATCCAGCAGACACACAACACAGACATCCGTTACTATATTTAACTTGATACAGTGACCTAAAGATTGTATGTTTATGTCGCGGAGACGCTACACAAGCATGTCTGACGCAGGTGTACATTGACCGGTCCTTAAACAAGCCCTCATAAAAAAAATGGATTGCTGTGAACTGTGTGCCAATGATTGTCTTATGTTCAATAATATGGTAGTAAACAATACATTGTATTCTAAAGCCCCTTTTTGTATTGTCTTAACAATGATTAACTCTTCTACCACAAGAATGTAATGCATTATAATTATCTGAATATTTTTTCTTATATATATATATATTTTGTTTAAAAGATAGCTGTATAATTATTTCATCATTATATATTGAATTATTGTTATATGAGGGGCTTTCTCAGCAAATATTTGTATATGCAATTAATTGCGATTAATTAATTGGGACACCATGTAAACTCGATTTTTGCTTGTTATTAAATAAAGGAAGGACAAGTCAAAATAATTATTTTGTGAAAATTAACATTATGCCACAAATCCATTGAGCTCTACTTGAAATGAACCCGGAACATTCATACAAGCAAGCTTGTAAAGTAAACACGCTTGAACAAGACTCTTATCAGACTTTTTAGAACTCATGTTTCTAGAGATGTTTTTGAAGTCCAGCTGAATTCTTGAATTCTTTTGTTAAAGGTTTTTTAAATTCTGCTTTTGGGTTTTTTCATGACATTGCCGATTTTGTTGGTTTGCTGAGAACAAGTTGTAACATGATTTTCAGGAGTCGGTGAATGCAGTTAGACTGAAGGACATTCTTACAAATGACTAATTGTCAACTTCCTTTTGCTCTGTAAACTAGTTTTCAATTAAAGAACACCAGAGGTCCTTATAGTAAATCTCTGACTAGTGCTGTGTTTGGAATAGCATACTACATGCTAATCCTACTAAATAGTTAATAGTAAGTGTAGAATATTATGCTTTTCCAAACTCTGCTTATATGCGAAGTGCCCCCTCAAGCAACATGATCACATGTGAAGTCGGCATGATGTTTTCGATTGTTAATGTGGGTATCCTAGGATCGGCAACTGGGGCAGTGTTTCGAAATTTCAGTCAACGTATACCAATTTTGACAAAAGAAAAGTCGGTCTACTCTTTCTGATTTCACTGTGAGATTAGGCTGCCTCAAGGTGTAAACACTAATTGTTTATAGGGCTGATTCATGAATGCCAATGATACATTTTTCTCTAGTTGCCTAGCAATCGTACAACATTGCAAACCCCTGATAACTACAGTACAGAGGCATCTCAAATATCACTGCCCCTATTGTGTCTGGAGATCACGTGACTTTGCTGAAAAGGTCAGTTTGAAACAGGGTCCAAAGTGTGTGATTGGAATCAAGCTTGAAAATAAATGCACAATCAGTGGGACAGACAGAGCAACGTGATAACACAGAAACATGCTTTTCCACATAAACAGCAGCTGTGCACTACAGATAGCCTTTATTAAAACTATGCTGAGAAGCTCAAGCCAATTGCTTGATTTGTAATTTCCCCCAGATATCCTGCTGCATTTGATCACTACCTTTAACTGCACAGTTGTCACGTGCATGGAAGGGTTTATTTGGTATTAAGTGGTACATTGTGCCTGACATCTACTTTTTCTGCATTGACCAGGAGGCAGAAAAATGGTAACCTGGATTTTGTTTAATTGAACTGCATGTAAAGACAAATGGACAGCAATTTTCCCCATTGACATCAACAACTGACATGTCATCATAAAGCAATGTGTTCACTGCAGTCGGAATTGACCACAATGACAAGCTCTTGGATTGAATCTGGCTTAATTTAATGATGCTGCATTGGTGTCATCGCAACGTAAACAGAAATGTTATTAAGTGCACCTATAATGAAATTCATGTGCCTATAATTGTATATTTTACTGCATCTTATATCATTCTAACCCCGGTATGACATATAGGGTAAGTGTACCCTTTAATACCACCAAAATCAATTTTCAGACATTTTAAATTTATATATCATTAGTTTACAGGTGGGGAAAAAAAAAAAAAAATATATATATATATATATATATATATATATATATATATATATATATATATATATATATATATATATATATATATATATTTTAATTTGAGGTAATATAAGTCAATATCTACAATTTTTAAATATAAAATACAGTTAAACAATATCATGAAATATGTTAAAAGTCTCAAATTGGCTTTAATGTCACATTCAGGGCCTTTTAACACACAGACTTACCAGGGCTTAAGCCCCAGGGCCCACGGCAGCGGGGGCCAAACTCCTGGTGGGGGGCAGTCGCGGCATCCTTCACCGTATTCTCCCCCATCGACGTATGAAACACATTGAGCGGGAGACGCTGTTGTAAACACAGAGAAGGTGTGGAACGATAAAATCTGCCAGTGTAGCACATGATGATTGAGTAAAAATATCTATCTAAAAAAAATCTATTATTCTATCAATACGACACCATAAAAATTTATTTGTTGTGCCAGTGTGCTTTTATTAAACTTCATGTGAAATACATTCACACTTTTCATGAATTTTTTTAATTTTTTACATGTTAAAATTAGGATTGGTCATAATTGATATGCATTGTATGAATCTTTTTTACTTGTTATTATGTAATTATTTTAGGTTTATTTTTTCACGTTATGGCCAGTGTGGGAAAAATTGTGTGTCTTTAGATAAAATGCTGATGCTTAAATAAGACTGCCGAAAGTATATTTCTCGCAAAGAAATCATTATAAACAGCTAATTTTGTTGATTTTTAAAATTGCTTCTTTGTTATGCACTTTAAATTGGAGTGAGAGATACAGGGGGGAGTGACTGCCACATTTCTCACAGCTGATTGGTCCTGATTAATGTCTCTTGGTATAAATAAGTAAATGTAAGAAAATTAATTTACTTTAAAGAGAAAAAAAAATCATTATTTTACTGCCTCTTAAATCTCTATAACCCCAGTATTATATGCAAATATACCATACATTTACAGTTAAGGAAGTACTTTTCAAGTGAAGAAGAGTAAATGCGTAAAACTAAGGAAGCAATACATGACTAGTTTCCTGTCATGTTTCAAGCAGATGTCGGAAGTGGTGAGAAGTTTTAGAGAAGATAACTAAACAAATACTGAAACATTATTAAAAAGAATACTTAAAAGAAATTCGGAGGAAGAGATGGGAAGGGGAGCACATGGAAAACAAGGTTTGGTAAATTTTCCCATTTATAAGTTATTTTCAGAGCATTTAGTATTAATTATATTGTGAAGTTGTTGTTATATCACTTCAGAACCAATCACACCATTTTAGAGAGGTATAGACTGATCTGTTGGTATTAACAAAATATAAAAAATAGATTTGATAACTTGCTTGACTACTTTGAATCCAGTGAATAATGCACACTATAATTAGGTTGTTAAAGCTATTTACTGTATATATTTAGCACCATAGTAAAGAGCTTCAGTGAGAAATGCTGGACACTGTGGTTGTTTGGAGAACTCTCGAAAGTAAGGGTCATTAGGGAGCTGTTTGTGGATTGCTTAGTGCATCTGTCTGGTTCACTGATGAGTACTCTAAATGGATGGCAACTCAATAAAGAAAACTGTAAATGGCACATAGACTGCACGCTGCAAACCAACGTCTGTATGTTTACTAGTGTAGTTTAGCGTAGCCACAGCATAACACACAGGGGTGTGTCTATACAGTATATGTGTACAAACACACACAACATTATATATATATATATATACAGGGCCGTATCAAGACAGTGTGGTGCCCCTGGGCACTATACCTCAAAAGCCCCCCCCTCCCAAAAAAAAAAAAGTTCGATCACGCGCGCACACACAAACACACACACACACACACTCCAGCATTGCAATCTTGATCAGACTGTTCATTATGCGAAATAGAGCGATATGTATCGCTATTTAGTTTTATTTATTTTTATACCGTGTATTCTCCGTGTAAATTCGTGCACTGAGACGTGACGCCCGTACCGTTTCGGTTCAATATGAATAACTTACATGTACCGTCCCACCCCTAATATTTATCTTCATTAATGTCCTCTTCCTCACCCGAAGTCTTCCTCGCTCCTGTCTCCCCAAGGACAAGGAGAATATCCTCATTCGCCTGGCGGTCATCACCGACGCCCTGACTAACATTAGCAGCTGCTGCATCTCCCCGCTAGCAGCGCCAGCGGTGTCAGACTTAGTGCTGCTGGTGTCTGCAATTCCGTGTTCTCCCAAAAACTAGTGATTTAACAAAAAATTTCTCGATCCCTGGAACATTTTTTATTGTAGCTAAACGTCTAGCATCCTTCTCTTTCTTTAATCTTCTTTTGCTGAAACCACTCAATTGCCGTCTGTCCATTTTGGATTTTGATTCATTTTCTGTAGTAGCCGTTAAAAAAATGACACATTTGTGCGTAATTGTTGTGGACCAACTCAACTGTGACAGATTGGGGAGGGGAGTGATAGTGGTCATGTAATCTTCATTTATTTATAATTTATTATTATTATTATTGTTATTGTTAAATTAGTGTTCATAAACAAGTTATGTATGGTCTTTCAAGAATTTCAAGTTAATAATATAACAATTTACTGAAAAATATTTTTAAAGCTTGTGTCATGTGGTGCCCCCTAGTGGTTGTGAATGGTTGGTGCCCCTGGGCACTGGCCCAATGCCCTTATGGATAATCCGGCTCAGTATATATATATATATATATATATATAACCGGGACTAAGCTGAAATGAGCCGCTGCATTATGCAGAACGGGCCATAAAATGGCACCACAATATGCCGAAGGGGGTAGCGTTTTATATTTTTGATTACATTACAAATCAGCCAACAGCAATATCTAGTGCATAATTACTTATGTTCCTAAATTCTCATGTACGTTCTCTATATTTGTATGAAACATAAATTACAATCAAGACATTATAAAAAATATTTTAAACAAATAAGAATTATTCTATGTATCATTTAGCCATGTTATGAAATCTATGCTCTGCAGTGAAAACTTACAAGACAACCTACAAATACACACAGGACATTTGTTTCTGTTTTAAATTAAGTTTTTTAATTAATGCACAAAAAATGCTTAGGTGTTGGTATTCGCACCTTGCTTCAAAAATAAATGTAATGCACTTTTGGATTTCAGCCATGACAACTCTCATAAAAATGTTGAATGTTAATGTGGGTATGAAATACAGAAAGTATATTGATCTTGGTGGACTAGATCTGCTAAGCTGCTGCTGATGCAGAGCATGTACTGAGAATTGCTACTGCTAAAAAATACACAGTCATACTGAGTTAACCTTGTCGACTGCTGCTGCTGCACAAATAGACATACAACAATCGCAATGTAGTAGATCTAGACGAGTGGAGCTGGGGTGGAGGTGGGTTTCAGAGAAAAACACACAGAGGGCTGCTCTGAAACCAGCTTATCAAAACTGAGCAATTGAAATATTTGGCAAAGAGTGATGCAAGTTTATTGGCTACCTGATAACATGTCAAAGGTCCAATCAGCATACACAAATCGAGCCGATTGGCTAAATGTCACATGTGAGTGAGCTAATTGGTTAACAGATAACAAGTTCAAAGAACTTATCATCTTACACCACATTGAGTTTCATGGCTAAACTTGGGTCATTTGTAATAGTTTTGATATTTTTGATGTTGTTACAGTTTTATTTGTGTAATTTGTAAGGAATTTATAAGTAAAATTAAAATTGTCATACTTGTATTCAAAGAGTTCAAATCAAAGTGTTTTCAAAGTTACAACCTGCTGTTGTAAGTTCATTGGACTTTATCAAACACTTTTGTATGTAAGTACTGATGAAGAAAATAAAAGTTGAAACTATGAAACCTACGAAAGTGAGTAAAAATGAAACATTAACTGGACAGATACAAAGATGTTGGTGTAATGAATTACACTGTGAAAAAAGACTAGAAACTATAAAACAAATTATAATGCAATTGTTTGGAGCAGATTGCGGTGGTGTACAGATATAAACCTAGGCCAAAGTAAGACCATACAAAAGTGTTGTTTGAATGCAACAGATTAGTAAGGGTGGCTACTACAATGGAAAAGTTACAGTACTGTATAAAGGTTCCTGTAGTTGTAATCTTTGAAGAACAAGCTTTATGTTAGGCTTTGGGAGTTTCATAACATTTACTTTATCCATCACAGGATGTGCTTCCTTCTGCCCAACCCGCTTCCCCAAATAGATACTGTACCTTTGCCAAATTCACACTTGGCTGAGTTTAGCGAGTGAGGTATTGCACACATGACTGAAGACAACGACCAGTTAGTTGAAAATTCCACAACATCTTCTAAATACTGTATGCCTAAAAGTTCTGGGCTCCAGCTAACACTCTTTTAACTCTGACCATGTACACATTGGCGCTACTTATGGTTGTCACTCGTCTTTTGACTGCTTAGTCCCATTCTCTACACTCAGAATTCAGTCCTGAAAGGTGTAGACAATTGCATCTACCTGGTACATTAAATAATTTGCAGATTTTGACAGTGTCTTTCCCCAACGTATTTGCTCGTACCAGCTCTGTGGTCAAGGGGAAACCCAGTATTTAAAAACAGGGGCTTAAAAGGCATTAACAAAGCACAGTGTCTCTGTCAGTGGCAGTTTACTAACAATTGCCGGATGATAATATGTCTCATTGTTCTAGATAACATTGGTCAAAAATAGAACCAAACCTGTTGATGTCCTGTTGGCGTCCATGTTTCTTGTTTACAGCTGCTAGTTGTGAGAACGAATTATATTTAGGGGATTCAATTTTTGCATTTAAAGGATTATTCTGGGTTCAATAGAAGTTGAGCTCTATCGACAGCATTTGTTTCATAATAGTGATTACCACTAGGGCTGTCGATTTAATGCGAATGATAGGTTTGTGTTCAATATGGAAATAAATATATTGCCTTCTAAAGCAACTTTTTGTCTTATTAATGCTTTACTCCTCTGCCACAATAATGCAATGCATTTGAATTATCTGAATTATTTTTTATCAAATATATTATATTTATAATTATTTAAATGTATAACTATTTATAATTATTTAATCATTGCAGATTGTATCATTTTTATTTGAGGGGCTTTCTCAGCAAATATTAATATATGCGCTTAATTGAGATTAATTAATCTCCATATCATGTTATTAATTAGATTACAAATTTTAGTCAATTGACAGCCCTAATTACCACAAAAGTTTATTTCAACTTGTCCCTCCTTTTCTTAAAAAAAAAAAACCCAAATAAATCTTGGTTACAGTGAGGCACTTACAATAGAAGTGTATGGGGCCAATCTGTAAGAGTTAAAATACTGTTTCAAAAGTATTGCCACAAGACTATATTTATGTTATCATGATTTTAGTGTGATAAAATTGCTTACTAACCTTTTCTGTGTAAAGTTATATCCAATTTTACAACTTATTTGCAATGATGATTTAATGGGCTGATCCATCTCAAGTGTCCCAACATAGGTTGCTTGACCGTTTTTAATTTTCTGAATTTTCTTTGAGAGATTAACACTATGTATTAGTATTGCAAAACCACCAGTTTTTTATTTTTATTTTACTTGATTTAAACACGGTGGCCATCTTTGTGTCATGATGCACGACAAATTTTGGTTATACAGATGTTTATGGAAACGCTATTGTCTCAGCTCAGGATGGTCTTATCTCCTTGGAACAAAACGGATCTCTAGAGAACATTACAAGTTACATGTACCTATCTAAACATTTTGCACATTCTTGTTCCTTTGACTTAGAACTTAAGTCCTAATGTAATGATAAAGATCACTGAAAGTTCCACTTTTAGGGTCAGTTTATAACGGGAACTCATAGTCAATCATGTTTTGAAGAATGAAGGCTATACAATGCTTGAAATTGCCAAAAAACTGAAGATTTCATACTAAGGTGTACACTACAGTTTTCAATGACAAAGGTTGGCTCTAACAAGGACAGAAAGAGATGTGGAAAGCCCAGATGTGCAACTTAACAAGAAGTTAAGTACATCAGAGTCTCTAGTTTGAGAAATAGACGCCTCACATGTCCTCAGCTGACAGCTTCATTGAATTCTACACGCTCAACACAAGTTTCATATACAACAGTGAAGAGAAGACTCAGGAGGCCTAATGGGAAGAATGGCAAAGAAAAAGCCAATTTTGAAACAGAAAAACAAAAAGAAAAGATTAAAGTGGGCAAAGAAACACAGACATTGGACAACACATAATTGGAAAAGAGTGTTATGGATCTTAAACCCATTGAGCTTTTGTGGGATCATCTAGACTGTAAGGTGCATGAGAAGTGCCCGACAAGACAGTCACATCTATGACAAGTGCTACTGGAAGTGTGGGGTGAAATGTCACCTGAGTATCTGGACAAACTGACAGCTAGAATGCCGAGGATCTGCAAAACTGTCATTGCTGCACGTGGAGGATTTTTTGATGAGAACTCTTTGAAGTAGTTTAAGTTTTGTAGTTTGTTTTTTTCAAGTTGTAATAGTAATTTATTACGTTATGAATGTCCTGACTATACATTGTGATCAGTTGAATGACACTTTGCTGAATATTAGTACAAATTTCTTTCCATAAGAGCAAAATCTGTACATTATTCCAAACTTTTGGCCGCCAGTGTATATCTGTGAAAACTTCAGGTTCCTATCCGGTCCCCCACCAGAGATAGTCAACCCGAAATTTTAGTGGAAATGTTAAAAAAAATAACTTTCTCTTCCCCTTAAAAAAAAAGAGTCTCAAATCTGAAATGTTCTTCATGCACACTATATTTACCTATGTACCCCCTAAAAATATTTTGGGGACTGAGACTCTTTTGAGACCATTCCCATTATAAATTGACCCTAAATGTGGAACTTTCAGTGATCTTTATCATTACATTAGGACTTAAGTTCTAAGTCTAATGAATAAGAATGTGCAAAATGTTTAGATATGTACATGTACCCGGGCTAACCCAATGGACTAACCCAATGATGTAAAACCTGTAATCCCTGTAAATTTGGCAAAAACGACGATTTAAACAACTTTATAGTTTGAATAATACATGTATTTTAACAGAAGAATGAATGTAAGTGCTTTTAGAAAATTAAACATTGGCCCAATTCACTTCCATTGTAAGTGCCTTGCTGTAACCTCAGTTTTGCGGTAATCAACATTGTCACAAATCCTGTCAATTGAGCTTCACACAGATTGAACACGGAATATTACTTTAAATGCGGTTGTCAGTCCGAAAGCTTTGCAGGGTGTATGTGGGCCTATCCGCCTTGTGTTTTCTACAAGGAAAAGGGAAAGAATCAGTTTGTTGAATTGAGTCAACATTTCAGTGATCATTGGAAATTATTCAGAAGGCTTTGGCACTTTGTAACTGGTGTCCGACTGGGGCAGCTAAACTATGCCCTCTAAAATCAGCTTTTTTCCTTGCTACTTGATTTTGCATGATGGCACATCCTCCTCATCACAACAGAAGCAACCCACACATGTGGTTTTGAAAAAACAGCAACATATTTGAGAGATAGGGCAGCAGAGAATTAAATGTGCTCACACACACACACACATGCTCACTGACAAAACTGCTGACATGTTTCCTGGACATGCATGCAATTTACAGTTCTTCTTGGAATAAATTAGTTTTTTATGTCATTACAGGTGAGCCAAGGAAATTTGACCCCACATTTAAAGGCCCAATTTATAACAGGTGAGACAGAATCTTTATAAGACCAATCATTTGTAACATTCATAAACCATTGCCACAATTTAAACTTTTTAGAACCAGATTAATGTAATTCCATAAACTTCCAAGGCAAGTTTTGTACTGTAGAACTGAATGTGTCTGCATTTCTTTGTGAACAGGGGCTGCACAGATATTCTCTGTTGTTTCCTGTTCATCTTGGCCTTGCTGGGCTACTTCGCAGTTGGGATTCTGGGTAAATTTGAGCTTTTCCTTTTTCACATTTCTATGCACAATGCTACTATGTGTAGATGTGCAGAAATGACCAGGAGTGCTTAGAGGTGATGTATGTTTATTCCACAGCATGGTCTCAGGGTGACCCCCGTAAGGTGATTTACCCGACAGACAGTAAGGGTCAGTTTTGTGGGCAGGATGGCACTCCTCTTGAGTGAGTAAAGCCACATTATCCCTTTACAAACTTCCCCAGGCATGTTTCCACAGACAGACATTTAATGCAATTCTGTGGTTTGTATATTGTGAAATGCATACTTACTGAGACATATCTCAGACATGACTGTTGTCTCTGTCATAATCTGTCTGAATAATCAGGAAAAAGCCTCTGCTGTTCTACTTCAACATCATGAAGTGTGCCAGTCCTCTGGTGCTGCTTGACTTTCAGTGCCCTACCACTCAGGTTTGACTGAAACACATATAGGATTGTACTAATAAATGAAAGACCCCAGTATTATTAAAATTGGTGTTTTGTTGATTTTAGTTCACGTGTGTTAGCTTTGAGACCATCTATGTGCTTAATACACTTTTGTCCCACTTTATATTAGGTGTCTATAACTACTATGTACTAACATTAAAATACATACAATACAATGTATTTATTGTGTAACTACATGTTGTTTTGCAAAAATCAGACAAGATTCACATTTACTGCTACTGTGGTTGAGGTATGTGTAGGTTTAGGGAAGGGTTAAATGAATACTTCACCCAAAAATTAATATTCTCTCATCATTAACTCACCCTCATGCCATCCCAGATGTGTATGACTGCCTTACTTCAGCAGAACACAAACAAAGATTTTTAGAAAAATATCTCCGCTCAGTCGGTCCATACAATGGTGATCAGATATTGTAGCTACAAAAGTCACATAAAGGAAACATAAAAGTAATCCACATGACTCCAGTGTTTAAATCCATATCTTCAGAAGCAATATAATAGGTGTAGGTGAGAAACAGATCAATATTTAAGTCCTTTTTACCCTAAATCTCCATTTTAACTTTTACTTTAAGATGTAAAAGTGAAAGTAGAGATTTATAGTATAAAAAAAGGGACTTACATTTTCATCTGTTTCTCTTCTGAATATATGGATTTAACCACTGGAGTCATATAGATTACATGTATATTTCCTTTATGGTTTTTTGGAGCTACAAATGTCTGATCACACCTGCATTGTATGGACCTACAGAGCTGAGAATTTTCTTCTAAAAGTCTTTGTTATTGTTATGCTGAAGAAAGAAAGTCATACACATCTGGGATGCATGAGGGTGAGTTAGACGAGTGTATTTTAACAGTGTATCTACAGATGTCATTAAATGCAGGCACTTTTAATGTAAGTACAGTATAATGCAACAACATGTACTTACATAATATGAATATTGTATCAAATGCTTAAGTACATAGCAGTTAGTCACCTAGTATGAAGTGGGTCCCACTTTTCAAATTCTCTTTTTAAGAAAATCGACCATACATATTGATGACTCATCCTGCATTTATGGGTGAAATCCATATTTTTGTCATATAAATTACTCTCTAGAATGTGAATGTCCCTCCCACTAATACCGCCTGCCTCTGAGTAGCAAAAGAACATATCAAATCATAGTTCATCGCTGTGGTGTAAAAATAAAGGCTATTGGCTATTTTATAGGTATTATTGCTATGATTTGATATGCACTAACTTTCTGTTTCGAAAGGAAATACATCAACACAGGAAAAAAAAATTATCAAGCCATTTAATGGGGTCCTTATGATTTTTGGTTCAAATTGTATTTTTCCTGTATTATGCATTTAGTAGGACCGTGTAATTACACTTTTTGTCACAGACATGTCACAGCCTTGTTCATTATGGCAGATCTGTGTGGAGAGGTGTCCCACTAAATTCATGACTTTAGTGAAGGCTACAGGAAATAAAGATGATATGGAATACTACAAACAATTCTGCAAAGAGGGATTTGACAAATCCAAGGTAAGTTCTGGAGAGGACGAATAGGCATCACATCACAGAGGTATTTTCAAAATACAGAACACTCAATTATTGGATCATTGAGACACATTTACATTTAATCTGAGAGGTGTTAGAAGTGTTGGAAGTTATTGCAATGGGTCATGGTAGTACAGCGGTTTATAGTTTGGGATAGCAACCCAGAAATACAGTAGGTCATTTACTTAATCCTAATTGCTTCGGGGAGACTGTTCATGTAGTAAATTGTGCTGTACTTTTCTTTTCCAGACAGCTCCTGAAATCCTGAAGGATGGCTTGTGCCCTTCAATAATCACACCCAGCAAGCCTTGTAAGACATTATGTATTTCTAAATACTAGTGTTGGGTTTGAGTCCAACTTAGTCGAGTCCGAGTCAAGTCCGAGTCTTTAAACTATCTAGTCCGCGTTGAGTCCGAGTCCAAAAGGGGATGAGTCAGACTGAAGACCGAGTCCATAACAGGCCGAGTCCGAGTCAAGTCCGAGTCCGAATGAGTCTGTTCAAGAATCTGAATTAAAATTGTAACTGTTAACTCAACATATTTGAAGCTTATTTTAACCATCACAACTAAGAAAATAAATTTGTCTATATAAATGCAAAAAACAAATAGATCACAGATACTGTTACATCATACATCAGTTTCTGTGAGGGTATGTGCATCCTTACTAGGACATTTTTATCATTCAACAATGATAAACCATGGTTCACAGGTAAACTCAGACAGCTTCATCATGCCAAAGAGGATGCTTACAGGGGTGGGGATAGAGTCTTGTATAATCAGGCCAGGAACACATTGAATAAGGAAATCAGAGTGGCTAAAAGAAGATACTCTGAGAAGCTGAAAAACAAGTTTTCAGTGTGGAGTGGCCTGAAACAACTTACTAATTACAGGACTCCTACCCCCAACCCTGTGGTGGACCAACGACTGGCTGACGACCTGAATGTGCTCTATTGCAGATTGTAAAGTCCCAATTTCACACCCCACACACACTCTGTCCTTCATTTCACACAAACATTAACACTTCCTGCAATCTGTCAGAGCAGTCTGCATATAGAAAGGAGGTTGAACGGCTGACTGTCTGGTGCAGTCAAAACAACCTGGAGCTGAACACGCTCAAAACAGTGGAGATGATTGTGGACTTTAGGAGGAACACCCCAACATTGTCCCCCCTTACCATTCTAAACAGCACTGTGGCAGCAGTGGAGTCATTCAGGTTCCTGGGCACTACCATCTCACAGGACCTGAAGTGGGAGATACACATCGACTACATTGTGAAAAAGGCCCAGCAGAGGTTGTACATCCTTCGCCAGCTGAGGAAGTTTAACCTTCCACAGGCGCTGCTGATACAGTTCTACACAGCAGTCATTGAGTCTGTCCTCTTCACTTCAATAACTGTCTGGTTTGGTGCAGCTACGAAATCAGACATCAGAAGACTACAAAGGACAGTTCGGTCTGCTGAGATGATTATTGGTTGCCTCCTGCCCCCCCTTCAAGAACTGTACACTTCCAGAGTGAGGAAAAAAACCGCTGTCTCCGGCTGCCCTTTATCTCGCTCTCCCGCTGATTAGCTGATTCAGCGATGTCCTCCTCGTCACACTCCTCCCCCCGCCTGATTCAGGCCAGGGCACCTCTGAAGGGGAGACGCTGCCGCTGGTCCTCATCTGCTCCTCCACCCTCTGGCGGACTCCAGCTTGCGCCTCCCCCGGCAGACGGCAGCAAGTCCTCCGGCTCCTATCCGACAGAACCACTCCTCCCCTTTTTCGGTGGACGGCAGCGGTTCCTCCGGATCACGGCTGGCGGCAGAGACCCCTCTGTCCTCAGGCAGACGGCTGCGGCTGCTCCCCTGGTGGGATGGCAGCGGCGAGGGCTCTGCGACAGCACATCCCTCCTCCCTCCCGGGTTTCGGCACCACTGTAGCAGTTAAAGGATTGGCAAGGAGGAGGCGGGAACTGGCTGAACAGTCAACATAAAGGTTTAATGATATAAATTAACTTATAACAACATAAAACATAAACAAACAGACACACATGTAGCGCCGCCATGTGCGTCTCTCTCTCTCTCTCAAACCGGCGTCTCCAGCTACCCTTTATCTCGCTATCCTGCTGATCAGCTGATTCAGCGCCGGGCCGTGCACCATCATGGCCCGGCCACACCCCCTCCTTGTCACAGTAATTAATTAAATACATTTAATGTGTTTAATACATTTAATAAATGGTCATTATTATGGGCATTATTAAATGATATTGAAACATTTAATAATGCCCATAAAATTAAATACAACAACAGAAAATAAAAACAGAAAAGATCATATACAATTCAAACAATATTTATATGGTACAGTACTACACTTCACACTTTTCATTCCTCCTGTTGTGTCCAGATGTAGCCTACTTCCCTAAAGTCAACATACATTTACAAGACATTTCATTCTTTTCACATTATATTTAGTACAGATAATAGGTGAATAGAGACTTTTCCCCTCACTTGTGTTCTTCATTGTATTTTCTGACTTTTTTTCAGTTGAAACACAAGTGCCAGCTTTACAGATAACACACAGAGGTTGTGCCACAAATATGCGACAAACTTAGTTGTACAATTTCCATCATGGTCTATTTCATCCGTCATATTGGATAAAATTTCACTGATATGTAGTACATTTTATTGATATAGTCAACATTTTCAGTTTAGTAAGTGTGAATCTGATAAAACGTGTTCTATTTAATAATTTGCAGAGTTGGGGAACATACTTTTAAAAGTGTACTTGCATTATTTATATTTCTGGATAAGAGCGGCAGAGCACGTCTGACGAATGGCAATCTCTTTCCTGCACATACATGCAGCACAAGCGCGAGGGCAAGAGAGTTAAAAAAAGTACTTCAAAAGAGTGCGCGTTGCTGCTCTCAGCCAGAATAATCACACGTAACAAAATATAGGTGTGAAAACTGATGCGCAGTATCAGATAAACAGAAAAAGCCAAATTGGAGACACTTTTTCAGGTCTGAAAAAAACATATGGTTACCCTGTGTTACATTATTTTTTGTTTGTTTGTTTGTTTTTCATTGCATCACAAATGCCATGGACTCAAACAGACTCGTAAAAAAATCCCAAGCACGAGAGGCTCGAGTCAGAGACAAGTCCAAGTAAAACTGCATCCGAGTGCGTGATAAATCCAAGTCTTTAAAATTGGACCAGTG
This sequence comes from Xyrauchen texanus, assembly GCF_025860055.1. Classification (NCBI taxonomy): domain Eukaryota; kingdom Metazoa; phylum Chordata; class Actinopteri; order Cypriniformes; family Catostomidae; genus Xyrauchen; species Xyrauchen texanus. The sequence goes on along the minus strand of NC_068288.1, from coordinate 9,314,406 downwards.
ACTTGAACTCGAGTACCCCACCTCTACTAAATACATCTGTCTTACATTGTAGAAATGACTTAAACTACTATGATTTAACTTCAGTCGTCTACTTTGTTGCACATCAAATTGCCTTATATTTTGGGCAATTTCTACCCTGTCTTTCAGTCACACAAAGATGCTTGCCTGCTCTAGAGACCTTGAAAGGTGGTGTAGTCGTGATTGGCAATAAAACTACATTCATGGATAATGGAGAAAATATAAATGCTACAGATCTGCTTGAAGCCTCAAAGTTAGTGCAATTATATGTTTGTATGTGGTGTTGTGTTTTGTATAGCATGTCATGTTAATAATTTAGCATGTTGTTGGGTGTATGCAGTAATGGTAATATTAAAGGAATTGTGAATATTCTCTCATCATTTACTCACCTTCATGCCATCCCAGATGTGTATGACTTTCTTTCTTCTGCAGAACACAACTTATGATTTTTAGAAAAATATCTCAGCCTTGCAGATCCATACAATGCAAGTGAATGGTGAACAACACTTTGAAGCTCCAAAATGCACATAAAGGCAGCATAAAAGTAATCCATAACACTCCAGTGGTTTAATCAATGTTTTCTGAAGTGATCCAATTGGTTTTGCATGAGAACAGACCAAAATTTAACTTCTTTTTCACTGTACATCTTGTCATTGCAGTCTCTTGGCATAATCATGATTTCAAGCTTGATTACACTTCCTAGTGGTTGATGCTTGCGCAGAACGCTAGATGGCGCTAAAGGAAGTGTAATCGAGCTTGAACTCACGATCTCAAGAGAACTCAAGAGACTGCTGATGTCAAGATTTACAGTACATGAAAAAGGAATTATATTTTGGTCTGTTCTCAATGAAAATGGATTGGATTGCTTCAGAATTAATTGATTAAACCCTTGGAGTCTTATGGATTACTTTTATGCAGCCTTTATGTGCTTTTTGAAGCTTTAACTTTTTGGTTACCATTCACTGACATTGTATGTACCTACAGAGCTGAGATATTCCTCTAAATATCTTCATTTTTGTTCAACAGATGAAATAAAGTTATATCTGGAATGACAAGAGGGTGAGTAAATGATGAGAGAACTTGTTTTGGGGTGAATTATTTATTTAATATGTAAGGACATTTTTGTTTACTTTGTGCTTTAAACAATTATGGTAGTTTTTTGGGTCACCACTAGATTAACTTTTAAGGTCATTGGAAGCCTGGTTTAATTTGATGCCACATAGTGAAGCATGATTATCATAAGTGTTTGTTTTACAGGAAATCCAATGTAGTGGTTGAGGCCCGGGCTGTAGCCATGAGGATCTTTGAGGACTATACGCAGTCCTGGCACTGGATAATTCTGTAAGTTTGTGAGATTCTGGATTCATTTTCTATGTTCTCTGCAACAGAACACAGGTGTTAACTGGTTAAAGTTGCTGCTCAATTTTTGTCTTCGGTAGCATGTCTTCATGTTTATGTACCATTTAGCTTTCCAGTATGGCAATCAGATTTAACATGAGTGACCTCTAGATCTCAATGAATTATGAATGAATTAGAAAAGCATTGACCAAATCTCTGTGTGGTTCTTTTCAGCGGTTTGGTGATCGCCATGCTGGTCAGTCTGATCTTTGTTCTCCTCTTACGTTGTCTGGCTGGAGTTATGATCTGGGTTATGATCATAATGGTTATCCTTGTCATTGGATACGGTAAGACTGTTGTATTCTGAAGCATCAAAGGGATATTTCACCCAAAAATGATTTTGATTTACTCATGATGTTTATCTCCTGGATTTCTGCAGGGATTTTCCATTGTTACATGCAGTACGCCAGTCTGAAAGGACTGGCTGGTTCTGATGTCACTATCAAGGATTTGGGTCTACAGACAGACTTCTCTGTATACTTACAGATTCAGCAGACCTGGCTTGCTTTCAGTGAGTGAGCATTACGTTAGGAACACGTGTAATTCATCAACACTTGAATCCTACCAGTTTTGTTGTAATGTGGCACTTCATTTTTTTGTATTCCTTTGCATTTTATTGGATTGTTTCCTGTCCTTTTTTGTCTGACACAGTGATCATTCTGTGTATCGTGGAAGTGGTGATCATTCTCCTCCTCATCTTCCTCAGAAAGAGGCTCCTCATTGCCATTGCTCTCATCAAAGAGGCCAGCAGGTTAGTCCACCTTCCAACTGTTGAGCAAACCTTGTGTTTTAGATCTGTTGTTGGCTTTGTTTGATCTAATTTGTCCCATATTTGAGTACTATGGTACCATTAGTCGTCAAACAGAAGCTTTATTCCTCATCTGATTGATTAACCAAGGCTTAAAGTCATGAAATGATAATGAGGCTAACAGGGAGTGTTAGAAATGAAGTCGTAATAATCCCATCTATTTTTCAGAGTCATCGGTCATGTGATGTCATCATTGTTTTACCCCCTGCTGACCTTTGTCCTACTGTCTCTGGTCATCGCATACTGGGCCATCACCGCCATGTATCCTAAAGAAAATGAATGGCATAATAACATATCATGACAAACAAACAAAGCACTTGAGAGTCTTTTGCCTCTAAAAACCAAAAGTGTGCTACTTACACTGTGGTTGATGCATTTGTTGCTGTTATCTTGCTCTGAGCTGCAGTAAACATCTAAACTATCATTATGTCAAAAACAGTCTGTTTTAAGATATGCTGGGATGTTAATGTTAAGATTACAGGTGTTTCCTGTTGCCATGACGCTAAAGTTGAGCTCTATTTTTATGAAGTACTTGACTATTATTTAGATTTTTGTCAACTTCCAATGAGCCAGTGTATAAAATTTATAATACTACTGAGTGTGCATATTCCAGAGACTCTTGCAAACCTGAGGTAAGTGCCCTTTTGTTCTCAATACTTAATATAAATTTTGTTGTGTCTCTTTATAAAAACACTTATGGTATTTGTTAGCTAACTTCAGTTGGCTCAGTCTGATTGCACTGTGAATTCGGCCACAGGAGGCTGAAATTGATTTGGGTTTACCAATATTTGACCCAATGCCCCCAGTGGCCGAAGCTGGAAGTGCTGTTGACCAGTTTCTGGTTGAAATATGCAAAAGGTGGCACCCAAAGCGAGTTAGTTAACAGGAATGCATATTTTATTAACTCTACCTTCTAACCTCAACCCTAAACTTAACCGTCATTGGAGTAAAAGTTTAATTTTAGAGCAAAAATGCAACCTCTGAATTGCTCTCATCATTGTTTACAAGACTGTAATTACTTCCTAGTTTCAATGAGAGATTTTCCTTCTGTGTGTGTACAGAATACAGTATATACTCCTGCTATGAAATGATTGACAAATGATAGCAACACAGCAGCGTCTCGTGCCTGCAATCAAGAAACATGCAAAAATGCAATGCCAATACTTTAAACTGTTATTTGTTAGCTACTTTTCTCAAAGAGATTATTCACCAGGGAAGTATTTTCATCCGGCAGTGTTTAGTTAGCTGCCGTTGACAGAATCGCCATGTTTCGTTTATGCCCGTCTAAGCAACTTTCTATCTGGACTGTAATATACGGGTCACCCCAAGATCGCCAGAGTGAATATAATTACTTCCTGGTTTCCATGGGACCAGAACCCATGTCTTGGAGATTGTTCGCACAACGAGATATCGTCGTGCAACAGGGAAAGTTGAACATGAATTGATGCAACAATGTCTGATGGGGTATGGCGCTTGTAAGTATTTCGTCAGAATGGGGTCCATTTCAGGGTACATGAACATTCGGAAGCAGCATGTCGATTGTCAAAGTTCTGCAGGCACATATTTCATGTGGGTCATTATATGACCAATTTATCCTGTTTGTTATATTGCAAGACTTCATAATCAGAATTCATTTCATGAAGATGCATTCATTTGATTCTCTTCACAGACTTTCAACAGCTCAAATATCACCACCGAATGCCCCGATGCTGAGTGTCTGTTTGCATTTTATGGAGGAGAGACGTTATACCACAAGTACCTGATTCTGTTCCAGTTCTATAATTTATTCCTTTTCTTCTGGTGTGCCAACTTCGTGACAGCACTAGGGCAGGTCACGCTGGCAGGGGCTTTTGCATCTTATTACTGGGCATTCAAAAAGCCTGATGACATCCCTGCATTCCCTGTCTTTAACTCTTTGGGACGGGCCCTCAGGTCTGTGATTAACACTTTTAACTTTCATGTTTGACCACCATCTTGTCCTCTTATAGGGATAGTTCACCCAAAAATGAAAATTCTCTCATCATTTACTCACCTTCATGCCATCCCAGATATGTATGACTTTCTTTCTTCAGCAAAACACAAAAAAATATTTTTAAAAGAATATTTAAGCTCTGTTTGTCCTCATTATTCAAGCGAATGGTGACCAGAACTCTGAAGGTCCAAAAAAAGGCTGTATAAAAGTAATCCATACGTCTCCAGTGGTTAAATCCATATCTTCTGAAGGTACGGGTTAGAAACAGATCAATATTTAAGTCATTTTTTAACTGTAAATCTACACTTTCACTTTCACATTCAGTCTATTGGATAGGGCAGGTTAAAGGTAGAGATTGATAGTAAAAAAGGACTTAAATATTGAACTGTTTCTCACCCATACCTATCGCTTTTGAAGACATGGATTGAATATCTGGAGTCATATGGATTACTTTTATGATGTCTCTGTGTCATCTTTCAACCTTCAGAGTTCTGGTCACCATTCACTTGCATTGTGTGGACCTACAAAGCTGAGATATTCTTCTAAAAATCTTTATTTGTGTTCTGCAGAAGAAAGAAAGTCATACACATTTGGGATTGCGTGAGAGTGAGTAAATGATGAGAGAATTTTTAATTTTGGGTGAACTATCCCTTTAACCACTTTCTATGGCCATTTCTTTTCATTTATGAACATAAACAATTTATTTTTAAAATAGATTGAATTTATGGATGCACTCTCTTTCATCTTTTCTTCAGGTATCACACTGGCTCTCTGGCATTTGGGTCCCTCATTCTCGCCATCGTTCAGGTTATCAGGGTCATATTGGAGTATCTGGATCAGAAACTGAAAGGTTTCATTGCTTTGTCTTTTCTTCATTATTCAGTTTTAGTTTACAGACCTTTCAAACTCTTCACTTGTATCACAATAGTACAACCATGTCCACACCAGCAAAACAGGATTTTTTATTTTTAACATTACCAAAACAATAAAAGCATAAATCGTTTATTAGATCACCTCAGCTGACCTGTTTTGTGTTCTAATATTGTGCATGGATTGACTTCTGAAATATGTTTAAAACACCAAAAATGGAAGATGTTCTAATATTTTCATATGGCAATACAGTATGTTTTGTTTATGGGATGTACCCTGTGTGCATTCTTTTAAGACTTGATTGATAATTTACATTTTCTTTCTCCAGGTGCCCAGAACAAGTTTGCAAAATTCCTGCTCAGCTGTTTAAAATGCTGCTTCTGGTGCCTGGAAAAATTCATCAAGTTCCTTAACAGAAATGCCTATATCATGGTACATGCATTGTCATTTTCCTTTTGATGACCTTTTGACCTTGTTGCCGCTTCTCCACGGACAAGGTGCTGGTGCCTAATCTGGAACCATTCTGCATTTCCACAGCAGAAAAAGCAATGCTGGAAAAAATCCACACTGGCCCCTGCTGGTTGCAATCCAGGATGCATTTATGTCAAAGGCCACTGAGCATGATAATGTCCACAACATTTAACGTTTTAAAACAACAACTAAATCTGGCAAGGCTGACGCAAAACAAAACTAGATTGCACCTTTTATAGCCTACAAACCTTCTAGAAATGTCAGATGCAACATATGTTCAGATGAAGGACATATTGTTCCTATGTATTTTGCGTTGCACAGTGGCACTAGCCATTTAGTTTCCCCATCAGTTTAAAATAATACCATATGTATGAATAGTTTGCCATATTTTTAATGGCTACTTACTTATATAACTTATGCCATTGCATCAAATGCAGCTTGTTATGGCATAAAGATGCTGTTAAATGTGTTCTTAAATCTTATAAGAATCGTTAAAAAAAAGACTGTAATGCGCCATGAGTGTTTGTGGGCATGTAATGCGGAAATGTAGTAATTTAAGTCATAATTCACTCAAATCAGAAGTAACGCAAGCTAAACACTGGCATGAGCACCAGCACCGGGAAAGCAGCATTTGTGAATTCTTTCTGACAAAGGAGCATCTGTAGTGCTCATTTTAGTGGTGTAGCCACTGTTAAACCAAAGCTCAACTTTAATCAGGATTTCTGTCTTGTCAGGTGGCAATATATGGCAAAAATTTCTGTACGTCTGCCAGAGACGCATTCTTTCTCCTGATGAGGAACATTGTTCGGTAAAATCTTTGAACTGTCCTTTTGAACTTGTATAAATGAGCAGACATACTTCAGTATTAAAACCCTAACTTTTTCTCTACCAAAGTGTGGCAGTCCTTGACAAGGTTACAGACTTCCTCTTATTTTTGGGCAAACTTCTCATCGTTGGAATTGTGGGTGAGTGATTGGACTGACGTAGATTCGACATGAATCCATAAGTTGTTTGGGTGGAAATGCCTTTCTACATTCCAGCTCTCTCGTGTGAAATATTATGCACTAACACTTTTCTCTTCCTCTTCTCAGGAATTTGTTCCTTCTTCTTTTTCTCGGGGAAAGTTAAGATAGTAGAGGGAGCCACTCCATCCCTTAACTATTACTGGGTACCTATATTGGTGAGTGAACAGAACTGGAAACTTAAAAGGATAGTTCACCCAAAAAGAAAAATTCTCTCATAATTTACTCACCCTCATGACATCCCAGATGTGTATGACTTTCTTTCTTCTGCTGAATGCAAATTAAGATTTTTGCAGAAGAGTATCGCAGCTCTGTAGGTCCATACAATGCCAGTGAATGGGTACCGAACTTGTAAAGCTCCAAAAAGCACATAAAGGCAGCGTAAATGTGATCCACATGACTCAAGTGTTTAAACCATGTCTTCTGAAGCGATATGATAGGTATGAGTGACAAACAGATCAATATTTAAGTCCTTTTAATTATAAATTCTACTCCCTGCCCAATAGATGGCGATATGCACAAAGAGTGTGCATCGGCAAAATCAAAAGAAGAAGAATGTGAAAGTGAAAGTGGAGATTGATACTAAAGCATTGGAATTAAGCATTGATCTGTTTCTCACCCACACTTATCGCTTCGGAAGATATGGGTTCAAACACTGGAGTCATATTGATTGCTTTTATGCTGCCTTTAAGTGCTTTTTGGACCTTCAAAGTTCTGGCCACCATTCCATTGAATTTGATGGACCTATAGAGCTGAGATATTATTCTAAAAACCTTCATTTGCATTCAGCAGAAGAAAAAAGTCATGCACATTTGGTATGGCATGGGGTGAGTAAATCATTAGCGAATTTTCATTTTTGCGTGAACTATCCCTTTTTCTAGTCCAGCATTGTCAGTTTTTCTACTTTTAGACTGTGCTATCATTGTATCCCCCTGTTCGCAGACGGTGGTGTTTGGCTCCTATCTGATTGCCCATGGCTTCTTCAGTGTATACGCCATGTGTGTGGACACACTCTTCCTCTGTTTCTGTAAGTGTGAAGCAGCTTTATTTATTTCACAAGATAAATAGGTAATGAACAAATCTGTCTAACATGTTGTCAATGTTTTGGCTGTGAACAGAACAAGGATTCTGGTAAATAGTAGCTGTTGTGTTTCGATTTTTATTGTACCTAGTCTCTAGTGTTGGATGATGTGTTTCACAGATGTTGTTATTTTATTCTCGTCATCATCGTCGCAATATATTTCCTCAAACTTGCTCTTTTCCCTATCTTTTAACTGTTGTTCTTTCCTCTAACGCAACTGAGCGCAACAGTGATAGGCCACTTTTTCAGCAGCCTGGGATTTTTTCCTGTAATTGTCTCCATCAGCATTTCAAAACATTCTTCAGTAAAGAGTGCTAATCCATGAACCAAACCAACCAGCTCTAAAATGAATCACATCTTTACAACCTTTGATTCAAATTTTTAGAAAAAACCAAAGGAACAAGAGTGTGTACTTAACGTCTTTTATGAAGTAATTAACTACTAAGTTTATTGGAAAATACTACAACATATACAAATATATTAAAGTTGTTTGAGAGTGTAAGGAGTCTGACTTGATTATGTCATTTGTGACTGGAGTGGGTGGTCACTGCTCGGCTCTTTCAGGGAGATTTCCATTTCCATGGTAACAGCGAATTCTCTGATTGGTGGATCACTCTTTAGGATTATGGGTAGTGTAGTTCTTTACCCGGAATTCAGCAATTAAATGTTTTTTTAATCGAGTTGAAAACACATCGTTGAATATCATCATTGGACAATTTGATTTGCAAAATTACAATTTTCTATGACAAAAATGAATGGGATTTATTCTTCAGGAACACTTCTGCTGCGCTCTTTGGTCTATTTGCATATCTTAAATGCTTGCTGGGGCTTTTGCTTTGTGTCTAACCATTTTTCCTCTCTTTCTCTCTCTCTCTCTCTCTCTTCAACATGATTCCAACCAATCATGTGTGTTTGTCCTCCTTTCTGCTACATGCTCTCTCAAAACACTAACATTTAAAAACAATAATGGTCACAAACTCAAGGCGAGGACTTGGAAAGAAACGACGGCTCCTCCGACAAGCCGTTTTTCATGTCCCCTGAGCTACACAAGATTTTGTCTATTGAAATAAGCACAGAGGAACCAGACCATGCGGAGACACCTGTCGTACAGGTACAAGCTGAGGAGGAAGTCCCACTGCAGGAGAACGGAGAGGTACAGCTCAAACAGCAGGCCGTTTTAAAGCAGGGCCAAGAAGAAGAGACGCCACTAAATCAGGAGACCCTCACTGAAGAACCACCCCAAGAAGCACAACCTCTAGAGGCGCTTACAGCTACAGAGGAGAAACCTGAAGAACCGGTTACAACCCAAACACAAGAGCCTGAACCGCCACAAGTGGTCCCACATCAAAATGGACCACATGAAGTGAACGCTGATGACAAGGATGAGCACGTGGCCCAACCACAAGCAGAATCACCACCTCAGGAGGAGAACCTACAAGAAGAGGAACCAGAGGAACCAAAGCCTCAAGAAAATGGACCTCAGGAGAGTGAGACTCTGCTAACCCCTCAGGAGTAGCTGTACAAAGATCAGTGAAGTTGTTAAATATTTCAGAGTAGCCAGTCGATTTCATTATGTTGGGAACTGTTGCACTTTTGTGGCTTTGGGAAGCCATTAGTATACATTGGAAAGGACCTCCCGTCATTTGAGTCGTAATGTTTACTCAAACAATCAGATGAGATTTTGAGAACTTTCTTGCTCTTAATAACTAAATCATCACTCCTCATAATGGATGGCATGACTCTTAAATATGACGGCAACTGGCGTGTTCTCACAGTGGGTCTCGTTCACTAATAATAGCGTCGTTTTCACTTTGTGTACAGAAAAGCTTCTCGTACAAAATTTTCACTGGATACATAACCAGTGTTTAAGTTACTCAAAAAAGTAATACACTACAAATCACAAACACCTTCTCTAAAATTGTAATTGGATTACTTTGCAATTACTTAGTTGGAAAATGTAATCACATTACTAATTACTTTACTTGAAAGTTACTTTCTACAACACTTCTGCTCGACAAATTCAAAATGTCAATATTTCCTCCTTGTTCGTTTTTGCATACTAGTCATCACTAAGCACAACATGTTTCTCCTTTATAATGACTTGTTAGGGGGCGTACATTAATGTTATGGAAACGCACACCGACGTATATATGAACATAATACATTTTTTTAATGCATTTTACATAAATATTATTTTTGAAATGTATGAATAAATCTAATTAAATCCAGTAACTGTAATCAGATTACAAAAATTTAAAATGTAATCTGTTAAATTAACCTACAGTAATGAATTACTTTGTAATCAGATTACACCCACATTGTTCACAACAGATGTGTTTGCACATACATTTGTTGCTCTTGTTCTAATTTACAGTAGATGAATCTGGATTATTCTAAATGAAGGTTAATAATTAGCATAATATACGCCCCAGAAATCTCCATATAAGGGATTTCCGCACAACCATTCCTGTGCAGAAATTCATCACTCTCTGCGAACGTATCCTTGTGCTCTCTAAAGTTGCACTCTTGACTTCGAGAATGCGTAGCAAGATTTTCGACTAAAGCCAATTGTGCAATTTTCCAAACTAGTTGAAACACAATAAACACATTTTATATAGGCCCTTCGGTTTTACACACAAATTTGTGTGTACAAATGATTAGCGAATGAGACCCAGTATGAGCTGCTTAGATAGATGTAAATTGTTTAAGTGGAACTAAACCCCATTAGATATGCCTACAAAGCACTTGTAGAATGTGACTGTGTTTGTGTTTTGTATAGAATGTTTTTATATAAGGATGTGTAAAAGTGTAATGTAGGTGCTCGACTTGTGCCTAATTATTGTTGCGTATCAATGTCTTAATAATATTGAAGAATGCAAAAAGATTTCGCAGTATCGCTATGTTTACAGCAACGACAGAAAAAAAATCCTGTTTACAGTGATAAAAGCCAAGACCAAACAATGTCATTTTGTAAGAATTTGTGCACATATATCTGAAAAACGTGTTTCCTAATGTGACTTTTATGGTGGAGAAAAAAAAAGAAGGAAAAAAAAACTTGCATCACAAGTAAGTCGGCTTCAAAACAATCAAATAAACAAAATGTACTACCCTTATATTGTACATTGATCTGCTGTGGCAGGTATTGTATTGACAGATTGCAACCTTTTCAATGCCTGATATTTGTCTCTATTTGCCTCTCTATTGCCTCTTTTTCTACCTCTGTGCTTCACTTTTCTCAATCTTTGCATGTTGTTAATGTAATCTCCCAGTGCTTTAATAAATTTAACTCTCTTTTTTGCTACTCCTGCTGTTATTTATTTCTTGGCTAATGTTTCATATTATATATTTTACTTAGTAGCCCCAAAAAGTAAGCCTATTTGCACACCTAGATATTTTGTATCTAATGCAATGAAATTCATATACTATTAAGTGTGGCTTAAGTGTCTACATTTTGGGGGGTCCAGTAGACACTTCAAATGCAAACAAATCATACTGTTGTTGTGTGTTGTCTCAAACTGAATAGTGGAGGATCTTGAACGCAATAATGGTACAGCGGACAGACCCTACTTCATGCCAGAGAGACTGCTGACCATCCTCAAGAAGTCTAATGAGGGGACGAAAACAGTAGACTAAAAAATAGAGAAGACTGGTTGAAAAATAGAAAGAATTGTACAGACATAGAAAGAGATCTTCTGTATGTATCTGTTCAAACTTGCACTGATCATTTAATGGCAGTTACGTGTCATAGAAAACATGACAATAGGCCTTATTCACGCTAGCGCCATCTTTGATTGTAAATGGAATGACAACGAGGCTGTGAGGGATAGTCTCTTTAATGGCACGAACGGTATAAAGCTCCTAAATCACATCGGATTTCCCACAACTCGTGTTTTCTAAAGTTCTTTGTACTTGTTCTTGGAAATATTTTGTCAATGTTTTTTCCGTGGAACGATCCAAAAACACTTTAAACTGCAGTACAGCCCATTGAAGATTCTGTCGATCCCTCACAGCCTCTTTGTCATTCCCATTAAAAGTCAAAGATGGCGCTGGCATGAATGCTAAAACGTATTATCAATATATTTTGTTGTTTGCTTATTACATTGAGATTATCATGTATTTTGTGTTGTACTTTGTATATAAGATGCTTTATTTAGCAAGTACGCATTTTTTTTAGACACGTTCAACCAAACACAGTGACATACAGTGCATTTAATATAGGGTAGGGAGGGTTACTTTTGAAATGTATTCCACTACAGATTACAGAATACATGCTGTAAAATGTCATTTGTAATGTATTCTGTTAGATTACTCAAAGTCAGTAACATTCTAAATACTTTTTAGAAGTTTTTTTAAAGACTAAATACTCTGCCAGTACAGTAAGACAAAATACACATGTTAAAAATACATTCTCTGAAAAACCTAAATATCTCATGCAGTCCATGTTATTTCTAAAACAAGATCAATCTAATTGATCTTGTTTTGAGGATTTTTAGATATTTTTACAGGAAAACAATACAAAAATGATTATCAACATAAGATTTTTGACCTAATATCAAATGTCTTATTAGTAAAAAACCAATTATGATCCAACGTGAATTTTCTTGATTAAAAAAATATGATAGTGCCTGGTAAATGGCTAGAAATAGCTTACAATTTACACAAGGTTTCTTTCTGTTTCTTTTGCTCCAAATTTCATACTTACTTCTCTGTCTGCCCCCCACTCTGTCTGTATGTATGTATGTATATATATATATATATATATATATATATATATATATATATATATATATATATATATACACATACATACAGACATATCAGTTGGCTTTTTAAGTTCTCTGGCAATTGAAACTATGAATTTTTGCACCATGTTTATGTTCATAGTGTCATTTTATTAACTTTTTCTCTCGTTTTAAGAGCTATGTTCTATGTAATGCATAAATAAAAATTCTTAATTAAAATAAAAAATTATGTTAAAGTATGAATGCATTAAACAAGCGTTGGATACTGTGATGTTTCATCACATTAATGTTTACTCGTTTTTATAACGCGGATATTTTAAGTCCTTAAATGTATATGGAATACATGGAAGCTATTAATTTTGATAAAAGACAATAAAATGTTACAGCAGCGTTATCAATGCTTCCAAACGTGTCGTGTTTTTCTTTGTTGTATTGTTTGTTGGATGACGTAGGAGCCGCTTAAGAAGCTTATTAATATTAATTAGGTGATGCACAATGTTGCGGCGCCTTCACGTATTTTACGTACTTCATATTCATGAGCCAATATTTCGCCTGCCAATAAGTACACAATTTGTTCAGTTACCAAGCAACGCGTTTTAGAAATATATGAGCCTGCCCTGCGGTGGGTACGCAATCCGTACAATAAAAAGACAATCCGACAATAAACTTTAGAATAATCAATATTCACAAAAATGTCCAGTACATTTATCTCAGAGGGAATAAAGAGCCATGTCCATGATCAAATTTCAAAAAGGGATATTAACATTTAGTGGTATGGCATATTAGGCTTCGTTTTAGTGCCTCTGGCATATGCAGCTGAAAGATGAGGCACATCCGGTGGCATATCCGCTTGTGAGTGGCATGTACCACTAGAAGTTACATTTTTGTTTTTTAGTGGCACGTTCCCAGCGGTAAAATTACATATAGCCTATATTTAATATTCCTAATGGGTCATTGACAAATTACACCCATAAATTTAAAAAAAAAAAATAGCAAATGTAAAAAGTATAATACTTTCTTTGCGACTTCAATAGCCTACATGAGAGTATAAACAACTCATTAATTGAATTAATTTCCCAAAAAAAATGTTTGAGTCGAAAATATAAAAATAAATAAATCACTTATAAATAAATAGATCACTTTAATAAAATGTGCCTTTTCATAAACATGTCAAAATAAATATCAGATGTTTTTTTAAGCATCTTCATTTATACATCTGTTGACAGCTGAGCGTTCCAATTTCTCCCATTCATTTGAATAGTAGTGGCCCATCTCAGTACCAATGTTTATCTCAGCAAACTATTGTACAGTGTTATAGAGTTTTTGTGGTCAACATAAACAACTAAGTGGCTACCTACATGCTGGTTACACCCAAAGATTTTGATTTGGTGGACAAAAAGCATTTAAAAGTATGAATCATATTTTATAAAAAATGTTTCACCGTTTTTTAATGTATTTTTTTCTCCCCTTTCTCTCCCCAATTTGGCATGCCCAATTCCCAATGTGTCCTAATTCCTCGTGGTGGTGTAGTGACTCGATCTGGGTGGTGGAGGACAAATCTCAGTTGCCTCTGTGTCTGTCAATCTGTGCATTTTATCACGTGGCTTGTTGAGCGCATTACCGCGAAGACCTAGTGCGTGTGGAGGCTTCGTTATTCTCCGCGGCATCCACCGAGAGCGAACCACATTATAGCAACCAGGAGGAGGTTACTTCATGTGACTCTACCCTCCCTAGCAACCTGGCCAATTTGGTTGCTTAGGAGACCTGGCTGGAGTCACTCAGCACACCCTGGATTCGAATTCGCGACTCCAGGAGTGGTTGTAAGCGTCTTTACTCACTGAGCTACCCAGGCTCCCTTCACTGTCTTTTTTTTTCTTTTTTTAAGAAATAACAATAAAATATTATTCTGCACTAGTCATACCAACATCTCTTTTTTTCATGAATTCGGATTTAATTAAATAACAATAAAATATTATTCTGCACTAGTCATACCAACATCTCTTTTTTTCATGAATTCGGATTTAATTAAATAACAATAAAATATTATTCTGCACTAGTCATACCAACATCTCTTTTTTTCATGAATTCGGATTTAATTAAATAACAATAAAATATTATTCTGCACTAGTCATACCAACATCTCTTTTTTTCATGAATTCGGATTTAATTAAATAACAATAAAATATTATTCTGCACTAGTCATGCCAATGTCTCTTTTTTCAGGAATTTCGATTTAATGAGACTGACATTTTTCTTTCTTTTTTCTTGACACTACATCACATTTTTTTACTTTTTACATATCTTTACTTTTATGATTCATTTTGTGAAAAGAATCCACATTATGATCATGAAAAAGGTTTTTTTCTAGATCGCTCGCCCACTGCAGACACTTTTTTTTCTACTGCAATCTATTACTTGACCATGTTTGAAAGTGCGTGTCGTGACACATTTGAAAACTTGTGGTGTAAGTTTCATGTGAACTCTAGAAGGACAAATCAAACCATCTCAAACTCTGACATACCTGCCAATGTTTTCAAAACACTGGCTTATTTTTTTCGCAATGGAGAGAGAGCTGGTGCGCTCAAGGTTGCCAGATTGAAAACCTGAACTTTTTTGCTGCTAATGTATTCATAAAATATTGTACTTAATTTCTTCTCATTTCTTAAACAACAATGTCGGAAGATGTATCCCATGGTCGTTGAAAAGATGTCACTGTGTTTCAGAAGAGGCAACTTATTGGCCTGCATCAAACAAAGAAACCAATTTAGGAGATTGCTGAAATCACTGGGATTGGGTTAAGCACTGTCCAACTTGTAAGGATAGTGGTGAACTGTCAGCTTCACAGAAGAAATGTGGTCGAAAACAAATCTTGAATAATTGTGATCTGAGATCACTAAAACGCTTGAGTCACATTGTGAAGTCACATCATAAACTCACAGTTATGTTTAATAGTGAAAGTATGATTATTTCCACATGCCCAATGGCACAAGAACTTACAGGATTGGGACTAAACAGCTGTGTGGCCATAAGAAAGCCACTTTTTAGTAAGGCTAATCGGAAACAAATGACTTCAATTTGCTAGGGAGTATCAAGATTGGACTATAGAGCAATGGAAAAAGGTCATTTGGTCTGATGAGTCCAGATTTACCCTATTCCAAAGCAATGGGCGAGTCAGGGTAAGAAGGGAAGCGCATGAAGCGATGCACCCGTTATGCATAGTACCCACTGTACAAGCCTATGGAGGCAGTGTTATGATCTGGGGTTGCTTCAATTGGTCAGGTCTAGGCTCAGCAACATTATGCGGCAACAAAATGAAGTCAGCTGACTACCTGAATGTACTGAATGACCAGGTTATCCCATCAATGGATTTTTCCCCCTTGACGTCACAGCATATTCCAGGATGATAATGCCAAGATTCATCTGTCTCAAATTGTGAAAGAATGATTCAGGAAGCATGAGGAATCATTTTCACACATGAACAGGCCACCACAGAGTCCTGACCTTTGAAAGTCTTGGGGATGTGCTGGAGAAGACTTTACAGAGTGATTCAACTCTCATTTCATCAATACAAGGTCTTGGGCAAAAATGAATGCAACTCTGGATGGAAATAAATATTGCGACGTTGCATAAGGTAGTTTTACTCAAAACTTGCTGTAATCAAAACTAAAGGCGGTCCCACTAAATATTAGAATATCCAACTTTTTCTTTGGCCAGGCAGTGTATGTCGCTGATATGTTTTTTCAGGTTTTGGGAGATTCACCCAAACGGTATTTCCCAAAAGTATTTCATGTCTACCCCATCCACAGGAAGATAGTCTTACATATTTACATTCACATTTATGCATTTGGCAGACGCTTTTATCCAAAGTGACTTACAGTGCAATTATTACAGGGACAATCCCCCCGGAGCAACCTGAAGTTAAGTGTCTTGCTCAAGGACACAATGGTGGTGGCCGTGGGGATCGAACCAGTGACCTTCTGATTAACAGTTATGTGCTGATTAACAGTTATGTGCTTTAGCCCACTACACCACCACCACATCAGTCTAAGCTGGACCAGCTGGAACCAGAGATCCACCATCAGTCCCTAGAACTCAAAGACCTGCAGGTCATGAACAGTGATGCTCACCTGTCTAAGGACGCTGCCAAGGAAAAGACTTTAGAGGACTTCAACAAGATTTATACAGATAAAACTGCATCTGTATGTGTGCCATGGTAAAGATGTCAGACTGACATTCAAACAGTTTCTGATTTATAACTCTAATAATAATGAGTGTGCACGCACGTGTGTGTGTGTGTGTGTGTGTGTCCAAGCTGAGCTGCAGTTTCAGGAAGAGAAGGTGAGAAAAGCGCAGAAAGAGAGAAAAATTTATCTTCCGCTACAAGAAGCATACAGAGGAGAGGAAGGCTCAAGCAGAACGAATGGAGAGAAGAGTATATCTCATCCATCAAACACAGACCTTTAAAAAATTCTTGCAACTTTAAAGAAATAGTGAAATGTCTGCCAAAATTTACTCACCCTCATGTTGTTCCAAACCTGTATACTGTTATATTTCTGTGGAATACAAAAGAAGAATTTTTGAAAAATTATTTTTTATACAATGACTGTTCATAGTGATTGCCTCTTTCAAGCTCAGAAAAAGGACCATAAAACACCATGGATTACACCAGTAGTCCATTCAACTCGTGTGTCATATTGTCATCAGAAGTCACATGGTATTGTTCACTGATAATCTTCCCTTCTGCTACATCTCTCAATTCTAATACATAAAACACGACAACATATTTGATTCACAATGAATCGAGTTGTGTGAAGATTCTTCAAAAAAATCTCCTTTTGTGTTCTGCAGCAAATTAACAGCATACAGGTGTGCATTAACTACGTAAACACCCATTAAAAGACACCAAGTTACTGCTATCAACCTCATTGTTGTGAAATATTATAATATTTCCCTTTTGCAGTGGGAATGTTAATATTTCCACTTCCTAATTCACTTCCATCTCTTCACACCCAGCCCCAGTGAGCGACCATAAAAAGTCAAGATGAAACAAGTTTTTATATTTTTTATTATAGCTTGAATAACAGTGCTTGCAAGGCATCACTGCACTGATATTCCTCAAATATTCTGGATAGGAGTTTTTCATAAGCTTTTAAGCTATGATTTAAGCTACATTTGCTCCAAGGTAAATGAAAGCTAATAAGTTCATATTAATTCATTTACGTATTGATTCAGGTCTTTGTAAGAAAATAGTAAATGAGGAGTTCAAACCATCATGGTGAATGTTTTATGAGTCATTATGAGCAGTTCTGTTCACTTACACTCAGAGACGTACTTGGCCCCGAACTCCCTGGGGGGCCCTAGGCACGGTATTCTCCCATCAACGTTCTAATGAGGGAGCGTATGTAAACACGTTCTGCAGGAGACACTGATGTAAACACAGAGAGGGTGTGCGATGGCTAAACCCATCCGCGTAGCACATGTTCATTGTTTAATGTGACTATGATCATTTGCCTCGATTATGATTCACAGTCTCCAAACTTTTCAATGAAATTACTGTGTAATTTTTTTTATTTAGAAATGTTTTTATTAACATTCAAACAATACACAACACTTACTGGGAAGAAGAAAAAGAATAATAAAAATAGAAAAAAAAATCATCAAAAAAGGAAACTTCAATAAACATTGAAAGACACATTCAGACAGGAAACAGTAATGGGGTAAATTTGACCAATCCAGCTAAGCTTGAGGTTTATATGCTGGCAATATCATTTAAGTGAGTTTCCTGTAACAAATTCAAATCTATATTTGCCTTACTTAACCAAGCAAAAACTTTCAGTGGTCTATGTAGACCCCTTACATTCAAGGTGCATAATCTCTTATTACTAAGAACCATTTACGCATCAATGGCTTGAAAAAGAAGAAGATGAATATAAGGTGGAGCTCTCCTTTTATAGAGTCTGTTGTGTTTCACATGCATCATTACAGAACTGGTGCTACCAAAATTAAAATACAAGTGTCTCTGTGTGTCAAATACCACTAGAAACAAAACATTAAAGAGGAGTAACAAAAAGAAAAGGAGGCATTTCGCCATAACACAAAGGGAACCGCAACAACTTTAAGTACTTTCATTCGGTTCAGTTAGAATGCAGGTCACCTTCTTCTAGAACATCAAATGAGAAGAAATGGCACCATATAATAAATAAACAATAACATCCCACCCAAGATATGAACAAATATAATCGGGCCACCCGCACCACTCAGTGAAAAAAAAAAAAAATGAATAAAAATAAAATAAGAATATATATAAATACAGAACACAAACACTGATTTAAGTCCCAACTATGAAAATGCTTAAAGTTCCGTCATACTCAGACGTCCAACAGCAAGCCATTCAATCAGCGGGCTGTCAGCACACATATCACCCTGTAGCTCAAGACCAATTACCCACTGAAGCTAAGCATGGTCGAGCCAGGCATGGGAGACCTCCTAGGGAAACTCCAGGTTGCTGCTGGAAGAGGAGTTAGGGAGGCCAGCAAGGGGTGCTCACCCTGTGGTTTGTGTGGGTCCTAATGCTCCAGTATAGTGACTGGAACACTATACTGAAAAAATGCACCATTCTTCGGATGAGATGTTAAACCAAGGTCCTGACTCTCTGTGGTCATTAAAAATCCCAGGGTACTTCTCATAAAAAGAGTAGGGGTGTAAACCCCTGGACAAATTCCCCACATTGACCCTTCTTAATCATGGCCTCCTAATAATCCCCATCCATAAATTGGCTCTATAACTCTACTCTCTCCTCACCACCAATAGCTAGTGTGTGGTGAGCGTACTGGAGCACTATGGCTGCTATCACATCATCCAGGTGGATGCTGCACACTGGTGGATGTTGAGGAGAGTCCCCTGTTCACTGTTTAAAGTGCTTTGAGTTTAGTGTCTGAAAAAACACTATAAAAATGCAACATTCATTCTGACTGTTCCTGGCAATAATCTCTGACAACACTGCTGGTATATCAAAAACTTTAATGGTGTTTCCAATGGTAACGCACAGCCTGGCAGGATACAGCATAGCATAACGGGCTCCAATCTCTTGTAGTCATTGTTTAATCTGGTTCAATTCACAGTATTGGTGCCCTCAGCCCCTTCTGGCAGATCTAAAACACAGATGTTTTTGCACCAACCTCTATTTTCCAGATTTCGTTGTGTTCGGTAAGTGAGGCAATTTGACTTTCCGACGATTCCTCCACTGCCGTGATTCTCCGTTCGGCCTCATCAAGACAGCTTTAAGCACTCTCGAGTTGTTGGGTGTGAATATGTAAAATTTCTGCCAGCAGACCAAGTTTCTCATCATTGTTTTGGTCATAGTTTGTATTGCTTTCACCTGAGCCGAGCAAAGCTAAGTATTGCTGCTAGCGTGAATGCCACTTTGGTCAGACGGGTCATCTGACACATCTGCAGGTAGATCCTTTTTCTCAGTTTTTTGGCATTTCTAAAAATGTTTGTGACCAAAAAGTTTCTAGCAACATAATACTTGAGTTACATATCCGAAGCCGTCGAGTTGCATCTTCATTAAGTGAGAAATGCAATATATTGTAATTGGATGAGTGGTGTAGGAGCATTTAAAAGTTGCTACTACTTCCAAGACGCCATCTTGCCTCCCAAATTAGTGCGTAAATCGACAATCAGATAAATATGCTTTACAATGTCACTCTTTTTTCCATCCTAAGGAAGAATATTGTCAATTCCGTTTATGAGAATATTTTGCCAAAAACTGCAGCCAATCTCCATTTTATTCCTATGGGAAGTTCTGCAGAGCTTGTCAGAGCGAGCAACGGTAGCCAAGGGGGGTGGAGCTTAGCGAAGGGTCAATTGGATTGTTAGGAAACATCTCTGATAACAGTAGAACACCTAGCTAATGGGAGCTCTGCAGTTTTGCTTCCATAAGCTCCATTCACTGTCAAGCCCTGTTCACACTGCTGGCGGATCTGTGTCGCTGGTGGGTGTTCCTACTGCTGCAGCCACTCTAATGTTATTGGTGGACTACACAACTGCCCACAAAACAGATAATTACAGATAATACTGTGGATAAAACTAAGATATCATTCAAATTTGACAAGGAATCAGTTATTTTGTCTCTGAAAATGCACATTCTGCAGGGGAGAGTGTTTTATATAACCTGCAGCAATGGGTCATAATATTAAACAAGACATTATATCAATATATGAATCAAACTCACTCAGAATACTGACACGGTTTTCCACGCATCATTTTATTAGGCCATAACTATGTATGTGGTTACAGACAAATTATATAGAACAGTGAAATCGCTCAAAGAAACTTTTAACTTCTCCTCCATCTTGCCTGCACTCGAGTCGACTCCAGTATCTCACACTCAACCTGCCTGCAGACGGATGTCGTAGGCTCCTCTGTTTCCACTCTCATTGGTAGTCGCTCATGAATGTCGCTCGTCATTTGATAAAGTTTTCTCAAATTTTCTTGTCGCTTCCCACAGCGATCTCTGTCACCAGCTCGTGTCACAGGAATGTGCTATGCTCTCATTGAAAATGAATGGGATGTTGTTAGAAGTGTTACTATTATAGCAAATAATATCATTTAAGTGAAAGGGTTTGGCAGTTTCAGGGGGCTTAACTATACACCGATCAGCCACAACATCAAAACAACCTGCCTAATATTGAGTAGGTCCCCCTTGTGCCACCAAAACAGCGTCAACCCGCATCTAAGAACAGCATTTTGAGATGATATGGTTCTCACCACAATTGTACAGTGCAGTTATCTGTTACCGTAGACTTTGTCAGTTCGAACCAGTCTGGCCATTATCTGCTGACCTCTCTCATCAACAAGGCGTTTCCATCCACAGAACTGCCGCTCACTGGATGTTTTTGGCACCATTCGGGGTAAATTCTAGAGACTGTTGTGCTTTAAAATCCCAGAAGATCAGCAGTTATAGAAATACGGTATGGGGAAGTCATAAACAAACATAAAATGTTCATAAAACAAGACTTCACCAAATTTATCAAAAACTGAAAAGATTCCATTTATGTTCTATTGAACCATGTTGTAAGAAAAAGAGATTTATTTTAAAAGAGTGTTATATCCGATTTATTCCACAAAAGAGTCTTATGTGGTGAAAAATTATGGGTGTAACATAACTTCTAGGCAAGAAGATTTCCTGCACTCGTCTCCATTCTCTCACATGGGACAGATGATGTGAGCTTCACTGTCTTTTCTCATAGGCTGTCGCTGCGCGATATCGCTCTGTATTTGCATCAAGTTGAACTTTTCTCAAATTTGTCTAATCAATTGACACATCCACATCCTGTCGCCAGTGGTTGCTGTCGCTCATGTCACCGGAATTCGCCTTCACACTGCCAGCTACTTTGTCGCTGCATGTCGCCAGTGGCTGGCGGTTAGGTCGCTAGTGGTGTGTATGGAGAGTCTAAACAGCACTGTTTCTTTACAATTAATATTATTATAAAAATATTAGTAAGGTTATTAAAATGGTACGTTTATTCATTATATCTGATCATTTATATGGTTTCGTTTGCTGTCATACATGTAACACATTTTCAAAACAAATAATTTAATAGTTAATTTAACATGCTATTTGATGATTTAAACCTTTGAATCCCAATTTTCCCGATGGGCAGACGCACTTTGGGGCCGATCAAGGGCGCACTGGCCATCGGGAGAACCGAGCGGGCCAGTGTGTCGGCCACGTAACATGGGCCACGATAAGTTAAAGTTATGCAGAACGGACCACAAAACGGCCCCGCGAATAGGACAGCGAACACAACATCCCCCCCTGGACATCCAGTCGCCAATGGTCGCCATCGCTCGTGTAACCGGAAGTTGGGGGTTTGGTGTTGTGTTCGTTGTCCTTTTCTGCATATCTCGGTGCCGTTTTGTGGTCCGTTCTGCATAACGCAGCATCTAATTTTAGCTTATCGCATTCGGCCCGTTTCACGGCCTACCCACTGGACCCCTTGGTTCTCCCGATGGCCAGTCCTCCACTGATCATCCAAAAGGAGGAAACTATGTTCCCTATAGTCTGCGGATAGAAATCTTCTTGGAAATGTATGTTCACATGGTTTTTTGGAAGTTAAAGGGGTCATATCATAAACATTATACAAATATTTTTTGTTTTTATATCTTCCACCCTTTCTCTGACCCTTACAATTAAACAGGCTATGTTTTGCTACACTGTAAGAAGCGGTAACTTGAAACTGTTTCCTTAAGGAGCTATTTCTACCTGATCTGTGCCTTTAAATTTGCTTCACTGGGGTAACCTAATGTAGTCAGTTTGATTCAGACGTTAAATCATTTTGTGAGTTGAATCAAATGAGGCTGAGTAGAAACTCTTCCAGCTAAGGGAGGAACTGCAGGGCAAAGATCTGGTGACCATCAGGAAGGAGATGGAGGAAGAAGAGGGGAGGAGCATGTGTGTGAGGAATAGTGATTAATTATGTTGGTTCCTGTTATTTTGAAACCCAAATTTTATGTTTTGGCTTGTTGAAGTTACTATATTCACTTAATGGATATTTAAGTATCTTGGAAACAAAAACTTTTATTGTAAATTCTTTTAAAGTGTTGTTGTTTTTATGTCGCCCTGCAGTTCCGTGCCAGTATGCAAGGGAGACTGTCCCACTACAACACTCATATTCAGTTGCCTGAGGCCCAGAAACTAGCCCCCTTTTATAGTGAGACACCTTTATCACCAGAATGAGTCACACACTCATTTAAGTCCACAGCAGAGCGTTTTGCAAGACTGGTCAGGTCTACTCTTCTAAATAAAAGGTTTGAGTTCCAAATCATAAATGCCAGTACATGCCCTTGCATGTTGACCATTGATCACTGGGTCATGAACTGAAGAAGCTCTTGACCAAGAATGGCTGTGTGTGTTTGAATGTTGTTTTTGTGTTTCTCTACTAGCACACACTGTGCAAAAGCTCCATCTTTTCAATCTGCATTCACCTGTGCTCTCTGATCTAGTTCCATTCCTTAGTCTGTACACTGTGTAGCACTTAAAAGCTCACTCTTCTGGTTTACCGAGTGGTGGTGACGGGTTTGTTAAAGGTCTTAAGGGCCCGTGTTTGTGAGAACAAGAGGCTGGCTTACTGGTCCCTGAGAGCTGTGTTTCCCTTTGAAGAATGCTGTTAATCCATTAGGGCACTGTATAATATGAGAACTAATACTTTTAGCCAAGAAAAGTATTTTCTGTCAACAGATGAGGAAGAAAGCGGAGATGACGAAGGTGATGTCATCACCCGTGCCACCCTGAAGCACTAGTCTCAAATGATCACTGACGCAAAGACCAAGAGGAAGACTCGGATCAGATGTACACACAGAATTTCCTGGAAGTTTTATCTAAATTCTAAACATCATCTGTATGCAAATTTGTGCTGGTGAAAATAAATTAATTTGAGTTGTACTGCAATAAAAGTATTAGTAAGCTGAATCATTAGTGTACATGATTCCTTGCGTGACAAAAAACAGCACTCATGATTCGAACGTGACACCTGTTGAAGATCATGATTTTCACATGACACACATGCTGAAGATAAGGCAGAGATACTATCTCGGCATAGAACTGGAAAAATGTCCTGCAGCGGAACTAATTTACTGCATACTTTCACATTTTAAAGTTAAGCAAAAACATGTATTACATTTGAAGGAATAGTTCACCCAAAAATGACAAATAAAAATATATATTTTTTTAAATAGGTAAAGTTTGTCAAGATAAACGTTGATGTTGGCTTGAAAAAGCTTTGTCTGGGAATTTAACACCAATTAAAAAAAAGGTTACAGATAGAAAGAGAGAGAGAGAGAGAGAGAAAGAAAAAAAGAAAGAAAAAGAAAGTGAGAGACAGTTACCGCAGATTAAAGGCCTTGTTTGCATTTTAATTTTTTGACATTTGGAAGTTTAAATTCAAAAACATTCCATTGGATTTTTTGAACTTACCGTTAATGTAAGTCTAAAGGGGGTCACACAACGAGCGCATCTTTTGGATGACATGACGTATTCTAAAATTTAAAACAATTGTTTTCTATAAAGGTACACACACCATTGTGCGCTGCTCAGTGTCTGTCGGCGGTGCCCAGCTATGACTCCGGAGGCTGCTCAAATTGATGCCGCGCCATGGAGCACAACTCACATATTTTCCATTAAATTCGAACCAAATCGGAATCAAAGGATGTGGATTATTTACTCTAGCGTTGTTCATTCTTGAAGAAGGGAAAAACCTTGGTAACTTTTGTGTGTACTATCTGCCATCTGAACCACATTGACATGCCCTGTGTTTGATACGTCCTAGCCACGATGCGCTGTGGCACTTCTTGTACAGTGTGTAACCTCCTTTAGGGATTTTGAGGATATTTGATCGCCTGCTGTAGGAAAACCCTAATTCTGATCAGTTAGAGAAGTCCTAGCAATCTGAGTCAGAACAGTCTGACGGTCTGTGCCAAGTTTGGTGGACATAGCTTGAAAGCTCTAGGAGGAGTTACAGTCAGAAATGTTGGTCTTTGTGTTAGGGATTTTGAAAAAATAAAAAATAAATGTCTGTAGAATAACAGTATGTTGGCGTTGTCAAATCAACATAATAATAACATACATTTCAGTCCCCAAAACACCCAAAATTACAGAACATTCAGAATTTCTCCTTTAATACTGGTTTACAACATCATGAGGGTGAGTAAATCATGACAGGATTTTCATTTTTGGGTGAACTATTCCATTAAGCAAACATAAAAAATCGAATAAAAAAATCAATACAAGTAGATTCTCTAACTGTATTTTAGGTCTCAAAAAAATTCTTGACTACATTAATAATTGGACAACAGAGGCCTTGTTAGCTCAGCGAGTATTGAAGCTGTACTACCACCCTTGGAGTCGCGAGTTCGTATCCAGGGTGTGCTGAGTGACTCCAGCCAGGTCTCCTAAGCAACCAAATATGCCTGGTTGCTAGAGAAGGTAGAGCCACATGGGGTAACCTCCACATGGTCGCGATTAGTGATTCTCACACTCAGTGAGGCGCGCGGAGAGTAGCATGAGTCTCCACATGCTGTGAGTCTCCGTGGTGTCATGCACAATGAGCCATGTTATAAAATGCGCGTACTGACTGTCTCAGAAGCAGAGGCAACTGAGACTCTGCCACCCGGATTGAGGTGAGTAACCACACCACCATGAGGACCTAGTAAGTAGTGGGAATTGATATTCCAAATAGTGAGAAAACTGATAAAATAATAATAATTGGTCAACAACCCAAATGCAGTGTAGTTAGTCTCTTTCTCAATGCTCAAGTCTTTGTGTTGTCATAACAGAATCTTCCTTTGTTGACATAACACATTTGATTTTTCCTCTTTAAGAAACAAATCCCTTTTGAGAATCCAATAAGTTTCATAACAAAACATTAACAAACCTCATAGGTTTTTATTTTATTTTTTACAGTGAATGATTCTTATCATTTATATTCCTCCCACATATTAAGCACAATGGCATTTCAATGTGTGAATACCTTATTTGCTCTCCCTGACCTTGTTATATAAGACACTGAAGGCACTGAGTCAGAAAGAGAGAATAGTGTAACCAGCTTAGCTGTACACTGGGTTGTGCCTCGAGTGTGGGTGGCTGCGTGTGTTGGATAAGGCCTCTCTGCTAGTAGCACTGATGCATGCCAAATTACTCACAATCTAGGGTTCCTTTCTGTGTATATCCTGGTTTTATCATATGTATTTTGTCTTTATTTCTGCCTAATCTTCAGTGTTAATGAATCTTTATATTGTTTTTGTAATTTAGACCTTAACGCCAGAAATTAAATCTCTGTTCCATCTTGATTCGCCATGAAAATAGCCATGGAAGCTAGCATGGTGTAAAATCACAAACAACAAACAAACTGTTCCATCTTGAATAAAAGGAATAAAAAATGGGTTACAGAAACTTCATTATTCAGACTCGGGAAAGTCAGGGCTCAAAGAAAATCTAGAGTTTCCCACTCATAATTAGGACTTTGTGGTGCCGTTTATGTGCACTCAGCTCGTAAATATGATCATTCCTACATTATTAAACGCAATATAAAAAGTAGTATGCTGTATTGTTCCCACATGACCTCATTACGTGCATGTTAAACTATTCATAAAATTGAATATTGAAACTATTCATAGTTAACCTATCATCTTGGAAATAAAAGCATTTATTTTATATTTTCTATCTTATTGTGTGTACAAATGTCCTTTGCCAGTCCGATCAAATAATTGACCAATATTTTTTTTTTACATTTTACATTATATTTTGGCAAATGTGATAGGTCCTTGGATGGGTCACCCATGAATACAGCAATTCCATGCATAGTATGCATACTGTGCACAGCATACACAGAATACTCCTAAAATGGATTGTACATGATGGTACTAAGGTCTGTTATTCCAAATATAGCCTACAATTTGAGGTAAATATACTAAATGGAACTCTTTCATATTTTGAAAGTTCATCACGTTTAAAGTATCTTTGATGTTTGAAAAAAATCCTACAATGAGGAAAAAGTCAACATGAAAACAAAACACAGAAATGCATAAAAGTGATTTTTTTAAATAGAACTTTATTAGGCCTCTAAGAGCTCATCCATGTGATACAGTATATAAAAATACATGAGTAGTTTTGTAATAGTCTGAATCATATTTCCTAATGAGAAGCTATAATATTTAGTGTGCTATTTAATAGCATTAAGGGAATAGTTCACCTAAAAATAAAACAAAATGCTTTCATCAATTACTCACCCTCATAACATCCCAGATGTGTATGACTTTCTTCTGCAGATCACAAATGAAGATTTTTAGAAGGATATTTCAGCTCTGTTGGTCCATAGTACAATGTAAGTGAATGTTGGCCAGAACTTTGAACCTCCAAAAAGTGCATAATGGCAGCATAAAAGTAATCCATACGACTCCAGTGGTTAAATCCATAACATCAGAAGCAATATGATCAGTGTGGTGAGTAACAGAACAATATTTAAGTCATTTATTACTATAAATCTCCACCTCTGACCAGCGGGATGAGTAGGATGTGATATGCACAAAGAATTTGAATGGCCAGAAAAACAAAAGAAGAATCTAGAAGTGAAAGTGAAGATTTATAGTTAAAAAAGTACTTAAATATTGATCCGTTTCTCACCCACATATATTATATCGCTTCTGGATATATGAATTTAATCACTGGAGTCGTATGGATTATTTTTATGCTGCCTTTATTTGATTTTCTTTCCTTCAAATTTCTGGCCACAATTCACTTACATTAGATTGACCTACAAAGCTAAAATATATTATTTTTAAAATATTGTTTGTGGGTTTTGCAGAAGAAAGAAAGTCATAGCTACTCATCTGAGATGGACTGAGGGTGAGTGAATGATGAGAGGATATTAATTTTTGGATGAACTATTCGTTTAGGCCTAAACTTCGCCACCTGTCAACCGCGCGCCCTTCAGGTCGAAGCGAGCAAGCCTGCGCCAATAAGTATTTATCGTTTTCTCGCCAAATTTAAAGACAGGAATGAGTGTTGCCAATTTTGGGTCGAGCTTGTGTTCGAAAATAAGGTAAACGTAGTGATATGGCTTGTAAACGGGAAGAAAGAAGTCTGCTTCTTTGTTCAGCATCAGCCAGGTGAAATGTTTTCAATTAAACGCTGTTTGAGGAGGTTGGGGGTTCTGTTCCAACAACAGGCAAATATCTGTGTGACGTAATTTAATATTTTTTAATTGATAATTTAATGTCAATAAAATAGACTTTCTCAAAGTTTCATAGGTTACACACAATCTGTGTTTTGGAAATCAATGCCTGTACTAGACCATCTGTGGTAACTTCTGTTCTGTTTTGTATGTTTAGTTATCAAATCAACCATCCTTAAGGAGTATATAATTTTTAAAGTATCTACACTTAGTAGTTTATTTACGTCACTGTATCAAATGTAGGTCAGCTAAACACAAAAGAACGGAGAACTACAATATTTCTGCTAATTAGAATGTACTACAAAACAATGTCAGAAAACGGAGAGATTGTGTCAATGAAAAGGATGCACTGGGTGGAATAAACTGACTTGACATCCCATTAGTCTGTGACAATCAGATTATTGTGTGAGTATGTGCCTGTTAATCAGCACGGAGAGAATGAGGGATAAATGGATGAAAAATTCAGGGTTACTAAAGTTTAGATCACCTAGTCCTTGTCGGTTCTTAGACACTACATGGGATGTCAGTCATCTCTGTGCATCAGATCATGAAGGAACTTTCTGAAAATTATGGCACCTCCTCTCCTGATTTTAGCAGAATGCAAACATGGATTTTATTAGGAGCTGATCTAATCCACCAGGAAAACAGACATTGTGGATAAGGAGAATCATTTACAGTGAGTACATTCACTTTCCATTGCACATAATGATTTATTATTTTATTGCACTGTTGAATTTTCTCTCAGATCTGATTGTTAAGGATGATAATAATATAACGTGCAAAAGGTTTTATGCAGTTGGGAAAAATGTTGTATAGTGAGGATGTTTTATAAAAACATGTCTTGAATATTTGTTATTTGGCATTTACTTCATACAAAATGCTATAAACAAAAAACTGAATCAATATTTGGTGTGACCACTCTATGCCCTTAAAACAGCTCCAAATATCATAGGCACCTGTGCACAGTTTTTCAAGCTTCTTGGAGAATTTCCAAGAAGTTCTTCTGTCTGTTTCTTCGTGTAGTGGGACTGACTCAATGATGTTGAGATCTGAGCTCTGTGGGGCCCATACCATCTGCAGCAGGACTCCTAGTGCTATTTCTATTCTATTTGCAAAAGGAATGTTTGGAAATCTAAAATGGATATTTCCGAATGGCACATTAAAGCGGAGAATATAAAATAACCATCTTAAGACACGTTTTTGTGAAATATCTTATGTGCTTAAGAATTTTGCACAGTATGTGTCAACCATCAAATAAAAACTATTACTTATTACAGGTGTAGCCATTCCTTGAAAGTCAAGACTTCCTAAATATGTGAAATGGAAATGTAATTTTACACATACAGTAAAAACATTTGAATTAAAAGAAATATGAGTTATACAATGCAGTCCACAATCTGAGACCTTATTGAAAATCTGGGATTCAGAATCTAACCAACGGAAGCCCCTTAGAGTCTGTAGATACTTGCCATATGTGAATGCTCTTTAAATGTGTTTATATATCTCTGAAATCTGTAAATGTATGTCAAAGTCAGATAATATGACTGATGTGTATTTGTTGCTCTTGGAGGAAGTTGGCGTGCGATACGGGTGTAGGATGAGGTCGTCTCTAGTGGTCTCTGGAGGAGAAAGGGGTCTGTGGGCACGATTGGGTCGGATAAGGCATCGGCTATGCCAGGCTGGGCATCATGTGGATGTGCAAATGGACGAGGAGCCCGGCGTTTGGCTCAGGAGCTTCCATCTGCTGGACCTGGAGGAACACAGTGAGGTCAGTGCTGATGGTCATCCATTCATCGATCCATCGAAAAATACCTTAATGTGTCTTTGTTTTGATTCAAAGCAAGAATATAATCATTTGAATTAATTTTTTTTATTGTTTTTTATTAAAATAAATGTTTTTTAGATAATTATAATAGTTTTGTGGTGTTGGCAATTCTACCAGGCTACCCCAGAAATCCAGATAGTAAAAAAATTTAAGTGAAGCCATTTACTAAGATGGATTGAACTGTCATAAATCTTTTGACCTTTGTCTCAGAAATAAGTATTATTGGAACTGAATATGTGTAAATACTCCTTGTGTTAATGATTGTGTTCTTTCAATGGTAAGTAAATTTATGTGCATCACCCATTGTTGCATGTCTATATGAGCGTTGGCTCATTGGATGCCATTGCCCATTCACAGATCTGCGTCACAGAGAGGCATTAATAAACAGACACTCACTCTGTACCAAGAAAGCAACAATCTGCTCTTTGTTTGATTTAGAGATTGTGAGTGTGTGGGCATCTCATACGTCTAAACTTTCTAACCTTCACCATAGTAGTAGGATTCATTAAAGGCTCACTCAGTAATTTTCTGTTTTTGTTGCGCTGGGCAATTTGGCATTTGTCTTAGACTTACATCTTAGAATTAGGCAAATGCATAAATTTTTAGTTACCAATGCCATTGTAGAAATGTGCTATTTGTAAGAAATACAAGTGTTGCTGAGATTGAGGTTCAGCTTGTCAATATGATCTCATTATGTCAGCCCACATGATGAGGTGACCCACTTCATGTAAAATAATATAGCTCTTATAAAGCTACTGACATAACTGGGGTCTTCAGTCTAGGGTTGCAGCGGTATACCAGTTTCATGGTATACCATGGTTTGAAAATCGATGGTTATCATACCATATACATTTGCTTATCTACGGTATTGAGAAAAAAAAATACAACCAGATGGAGAATCTCACCTGCGCATCTCCTTTACTCCTCGTCAGAGTTGTCAACTTGCCCCACACACAAGTGCAGTGGAGAAAATGTCAGAAGAAGTGAGGCAAGGGGGACTGACATAAGTGAGTGTGTGTGAGTTAAAGCAGTTTTTCTCAACTGGTTGGTCGCAACCCAAAAGTGGGTCTCAGATCTATTTGGACTGGGTTGGGGACAGCAGGGAAAGAACAATGCCATGGTTCTCCCATTGAAGATATTTCAGCGGCCGCCCAAGTGATAGCCTATTTAGGACTGCCGAGGCAGATGTAATGATAATCTCGCAATCAGCTAAAGGCTTCTCAACTGCACTTTCGCAAGAGTGTAATGGAACCAGCTCGCGCTAATGATCTGCTTTTCTCTCTGACACGTGCGTGCAACAACCGGGCTTCCCTCGATATTGTGGACGGCATACCTCAAAACTGATGTGACCAATTTCAATTCTAGTGAGTCTTTTCTAGTTTAAAGCGTTACGGAGGAAGTCAAGTCAAACCTCTCAAACAGCAGGCAGCCTTGACATGCCAAACAGCACTGAGGAGGAAAAGAGCAACACTGTGCTATGCGCCAAAAAAAAAAAATTGTTACACATCATCACCTTCACAAAATTGTTTCACGATTTTACACAAATAAAAGCAACTGTTATGTTTTGACAAAAGGTTATAGTTTCATATGAAATAATCTAAAGGTAGAATCTATTAGACCTCATTTTATATCAACAGTGGCAGTTGTAGTTAAAGTTTCAAGATGTGTTTCAGCTAGTATTTATTTTTTTCATAAATACTTAATTTGTTATCATTTAAGACTAGCTACACTGACCTAACCATGGTAATGTGTGATATGTATTTTCTGTTTGAATTATGTTTGAAATTAGGAAAAAAATGGGATAATAATTGGCTCATACAAGTAAATATGCTCTTGTCAAAGGGGGGAGAGAAAATTCCTGTCGCTTTTGTTGTTGACGTCAACAACTAAAATAATGTCACATGCATGTCCTTGTACTGGAAAACCTTGAACAAAACCATGCAACATAAAAGGAAATGCAACCCAGTATACATTAAATACAGGTTACGTTTTTTTATTACGGTGGTTCGCCACTTGATTTCAAAATGTAAAATCTGCGTCCTGAAGCAAAACCAGTTGAGAACCACTGAGGTAAAGGTACATAGAGGAGCAGTCTGGATGTGCTGTCGTGCACCTACAGTATATGTTAACTGTAAATAATCATAGGACATTACTTTAAAAGCTCACACAGCTGATGTTGTTTCTCATTTAGTAGTTAATTTAACATGTAAACTAACACAATTTAGTTATATAACATGTTATAGTTACATGCTATTTTTTTTATCATGTATATAATTTGGTTTATTATTATAATTCTGTTAGCTTTCTTATTTATTCTATTTACTTTATTTATTTTCAAAAGGGAGACGTTTATTTACCAAGTGTTTGCTCGACCAAAAAAAAAAGAAAACCTTCTGTTTTCACTCCTTTAAGGGACATTGTAACTGACTATAGTAACTGTGTATACCATGATACCGTGAAACCGTGATATATTCTGAGATGGTTATCGTACCATGAAAATCTATTATCTTTTGCAACCATACTTCTGGCTCTATTTTCGTGAGCATGCAAAGCAGAGTGCTACGCACAAGGTCCATGCGCTACGTCTTATTCGATTTTGGTTAGGGCGCTAATTCTAAGCACATTCTAATTTTGTGCCATCGCAAAGCACAAGTGGCTGTGTGTGGGACTGTTTGCATGCAAACCGTGGGTTCATTTTATGTTAATAATGTGACACAATGCTCAGTTTGCTATTTTTCTGAGAAATAGGTAAGTGCGCCTAAACAGGGGTTTTGGACAGTAAGCCCCCCTCTGAGAAAATGTACAAGACCATGCCCCCCTTGACCCCCCCTCCCCTCTCCAATATTTGGTGATTTTTTTTTATTTATTTATTTTTTCTCAGATTTACAAACATACAATAATGTTGCATATGCATTTACAATAGCAATGTAAATAGTAAATAAGATAGCCTTGAACAATATCTAAAAATAAGACATCATATTTTTGCGAACGTCACCAAGATTTGCAAATGTCATAAAGCAGCGTAGTTTATTTGAAAGCCTGTGTGCGTGTTTTTGAGAGAGTTGCCCGTGTGCGAGTGGAGAGATGCGTGCTGGTGCAACCAGTATATGGATGCGCTCTTGCATGATATGCATGTTGTGCTCTCGACATTAACAATATTATAACACCATAGAGCTACAGTTTATTTAGCAGGACTGTGATCCATTATGGCAATAATTTTCCATTTATCTTCACAATAAATTTTTATTGTATTCATGTATCTTTTTATTTTACTTTATCAGTCGCCACGCTTCCCCTGACATGCTCTGGCACCCCCTTGGGGAGGCACGCCACCCAGTTTGAAAATCGTTGTGCTAAGACGTTTCAGAACCACATCTGTTCCTTCATTGGCAGTATGGAGATTCCACCAGCAGGTGGTAATAAAGCTCATGGTCAAACTCATGTCCATGACAATCTCTGTTGTAGCTGTTTTATGAAACAAAAATTTGAATATTTGTTTTAACTATCTATAGGTTACGGTAGTAGTTTTTTAATTATTATTATTACTATGTCCATCCATCCATTTTCTATAGCAGCTTGTCCTATGCAGGGTCACGGGGAGTGCTGGAGCCTATCCCAGCTGTCTGGACAGATGGCCAGTCGGTTGCTCCGGTTTCCCCCACAGTCCAAAGACATGCAGGTTAAGTGAATTGGAGAAGTGAACCCATAGGTGTGAGTGAAAGAGTGAATATGTTTGTCTGTTTGTGTCACCCTCTGATGGACAAACACATTCACATTCACTCTCTCACTCACACATACGGGCAATTTATTGTCTCCAATTCACTTAACCTGCATGTCTTTGGACTGTGGGGGAAACCGGAGCACCCGACAGAAACCCACACGTACACTGGGATGCAACCTCCAGACAGAAAGAATGCGGGTGAAATGTTTTAATTTGATGAGGTTGTTTTATACGATTTTTTAACCACTTTGTTATTTTGATTACATTTTGATTCGTTTTAAGTGTTTTTTAAATTTTAAATATTTTTGGTGTACGTTTTTCATGTTTCAATAAATGAATTAGATTTTTAAAGCGTTCAATTGCGTGTATATATATATATATATATATATATATATATATATATATTCTGTCCTCTGCAACCGAATTGAGGTGAGTAACCTCGCCACCACAAGGACCTACTAAGAAGTGGGAATTGGGCATTTAAAAATGGGATAAAATATAGAATAGTTGTTTTATGGTCATTTTAGGGTTAAAGCATATGTTGTCAGTTGAAAAATTAGATATAACTTGACACAACTTTTACCACACTAAAAACGTTTTAACATGCATGTTGTTTAGGTCTTGTGGCAATACTTCTGAAACAGTGAGTATTTTAACGTTTTCAGACCATTCACTGCTATTGTAAGTGCCTTGCTTTAACCTTGTTTTTAAAGAAAAGTCCCAATTCATATTTGTTGCAACAATATGCCATAAATGCTGTCGATTGAGCTTAATTTGTATTGAACTCTTAAAATTATTTTAAGCGGCCGAACTTTACATAACGTAATTAATATTCATGAGCCACGCCTTCCACGTAATAGACCGCGCCCCGGGCGTCATGTTAGCGTAAATGTTTATGTAGGCAGACCAACTCTGGTAGTTCAAAGCGTTTGACAGGAGCAGTGTTTGCTCTACAGACATGAATAACACCGAGAGAACAGGCTCTATTATCAAAAATAAAAGGAACCAAAATTAAATTACATTTTGGGTCGCGGATTTTGTATGTTTTGGTATAAATCATGATAATATTTCATTTAAAAAAAAACAAAAAGATTTATGGCATGAAATGTACAATTGATTTGATTAACACTGGAGTTCTCGTTTCCAGCTCTCTGGGCATGACAGTCAAGTTTGAGGACAGCTGAATAAGGAATATAGTTTCCAAAGTTAGTTTTTGCTGCGCTAATGGAAAGTCTTAACCCTTAAGCTGCTCGATCGTACGGGTGAAGAAAGAGCTGAGCGAAAATATGGGAAAATGGCAGTTCACTATGGTAAGTCACTTTCTGAACAAGGTTGTTTCCATTGAAGGATTGTCACTGCTGATATTATTTGATATATATATATTTGTATTTTTATTTTTTACAATAAAGTCACCATTTATTATATTAAAATAGAGTGGCTAGAACAATTGTACCTCTATATCATTATTTAGAATCGCGTAATACTTTCTCTTAGCGGTCGTTCACACCCAACGCGTTCTTGCTCCCGTCCGTCTTCAGCGTCTCGCGCAGGAGCGCTGAGCTTTTAGACGGCAGTTAAAAAGAACCGTTAAATATCCCTGTATTGTATGAGAGTCACGGCTGCCCCTCCATTCATAAAAGCAGACGCATGGCTCATTGCAAAAGTCCGTGGGTTTAACATGTATTTGTGATCTTGGCTTTAGGAAACACTGTTTAATCAGCTGCTTGCCAGAGGGTTTAAACTAAATGACAAAAAGAAGAGCAGAGACACGATTTTCAATACAATGTGAAACCTAATAAAAGAAGCCTATTTTAAAAATTCAGATCTTTTAAAGGCACACATAACTTGTTTCTGTTTTTCTTAATGTTTATTTATTTGAATTCAATTAAATGAGAATAAAAATAATTTAAGACCAGACTGTTTTAGGAGTAGTGAATGATTCTTATCTCATAATAAAAAATATAAAAAAGTAAAGTAACATGAAATGGTACATTTGTGTTAAGAACATTTTTGTGATCATCCATGACTACTACAAATTGGAGATTTTGCTGTTTTCAAAACTAATGGCAAGTAAAATTGTGGGACATGTTTTACCCCATGTCTCAAGAATCAGTGAAAAATGACACCATTGTGCTAAGATGTTCTCAAGCCTGTTGTTATGATCTCATTTAATATTTGTCACCTTTGAATCAGTCAACAACCAGCCCAACAACAACCCTGTTTGCACTAATTTACTCCAGTCTACAGAGACATTGTGTGAAGTCAGTTTTTTTTTCTTCGCCCACAGCTTTTGTTCATTCAGTGATATAGTATTTGCTATGCAAATAATCAGTTTCATATTTTTTTTACCACCAAGGAAAGGGGAATTTTTTTTTAAACTTAGTGCTGATTCTTTTTTTGTGCCTAAAAATGTCTCAAACCTCTATTCATCTTTACCTAATTTTCCAAGATCTACCACCATAACTAGCGTTTTTAAAAGTGTTCTCTTTAAAAAAAAAATAGAATCTTGTTTTGTATGCTTCATTTAATAAATACAGCATTTTTCTAGATACAGCATTTAACTTAGATGCATGTTTCCCCTTTAAGTGATTTGTACACCATTGCTAGTCACTTTGTTGAGAACGCATCTGCTGAGAATTAAATTTAAATTCTATTGTCTACTCGTGCCAGTAAAGTAGGACATTCACTCCTCTTGAATTGTAATTTGGTTAACCATTTGCCTGAATTTTCCTGTTTTGTATATTTCTTCCTGGATGAGCGAAATGTTAGGTCAGTACCTTGCGGGCATTCGTTTTTGGGAATTTTTTGTGAAATGTAGTTGAACTACATTTCAGTGTATTTTCAAGTGCACAACATTTTTGCCATTTTTATACTATCAGATTAGATGCATTTACATTATGGACTGCATTCTCTCTAGAAAAGTCATGATGCTGCTGTATTTATTTTTAATTGCACTGAAATGGTTACCATATACAGTTTTGTATGTTCATAGAATATCAGTTTGTCCATTAGCTGGAGTTAGAATCTACAGTTGAAGACAGAAGTTTACATACACTTAGGCTGAAGTAATTAAAACTCATTTTTTAACCACTCCACAGATTTCATATTCGCAAACTATAGTTTTGGCAAGTTGTTTAGGACATCTACTTTGTGCATGACACAAGCAATTTTCCAACAATTGTTTACAGATAGATTGTTTCGCTTTTAATTTACTATTTCACAATTCCAGAGGGTCAGAAGTTTACATACACTAAGTTAACTGTGCCTTTAAGCAGCTTGAAAAATTCCAGTGAATGATGTCAAACCTTTAGACAGATAGCCAATTAGCTTCTGATAGGAGGTGTACTGAATTATAGGTGTACCTGTGGATGTATTTTAAGACCTACCTTCACACTCGGTGCCTCTTTGCTTGAAATCATGGGAAAATCAAAAGAAATCAGCCAAGACCTCAGAAAAACATTGTGGACCTCCACAATTCTGGTTCATCCTTGGGAGCAATTTCCAAGCATCTGAAGTTGCCACGTTCATCTGTACAAACAATAGTACGCAAGTTTAAACACCATGGGACCATGCAGCCATCATATCACTCAGTAAGAAGATGCATTCTGGCTCCTAGAAATTAACATTAGTTTGGTGTGCGAAAAGTTCAAATCAATCCCAGAACAACAGCAAAAGACCTTGTGAAGGTGCTGGAGGAAACATGTAGACAAGTATCTATATCTACAGAAAAACGAGTCCTATATCGACATAACCTGAAAGGCTGCTCAGCAAGGAAGAAGCCATTGCTCCAAAACCACCTTAAAAAAGCCAGACTACAGTTTGCAAATGCACATGTGACAAATATCTTACTTTTTGGAGAAATGTCCTCTGGTGTAATGTAACAAAAATGTAACTGTTTGGCCATAATGCCCATCGTTATGTTTGGAGGAAAATGGGTGAGGCTTGCAAGCAAAATAAATGGCATCATGAGGAAGGAAAATTATGTGGATATATTGAAGCAACATCTCAAGACATCAGCCAGGAAGTTAAAGCTCGGTCACAAATGGGTCTTCCAAATGGACAATGACCACAAGCATACCTCTAATGTTGTGGCAAAATGGCTTAAGGACAACAAAGTCAAAGTATTGGAGTGGCCATCATAAATGCTACCAAATACTAACAAATTGTATGTAAACTTGTGACCCACTGTGAATGTGATGAAAGAAATAAAAGCTGAAATAAATCATTCTCTCTACTATTATTCTGACATTTCATTTTCTTAAAATAAAGTTGTGATCCTAACTAACCTAAGACAGGGAATGTTGTCTATGATTAAATGTCAGGAATTGTGAAAAACTGAGTTTAAATGTATTTGGCTAAGGTGTATGTAAACTTCTGACTTCAATTGTAAATATATAGCCTGATTCTGTTTTTCCAGGACCCGGTGCAGGAGTGGGGAGAGGAGGTAGAAGATGGGGCCATCTATGGAGTTACTCTTCACCGAGAACCCATACAGCCCCCACCAGATTCAGCCGAGAACGATTCTGCCTTTGGCTTCATGCAGTACCGTACACTGAAGGTCCGCAGGCTTAAAGCAGCCACTCTGGAGCAGCTTGTGACTGAGTTAGTGAACCCTGAGTGCCCTGACCCAGATTACATGCAAAGTTTCCTCTCCACGTATAGAGCCTTTACCAGCACAGATACTCTCATAGAGCTCCTGTTTCAAAGGTGAGCATTTGCAATGTACCAATAATTAATGCTCTGTAAAATAATCATACCTTTTCATGCTATTTGTAGCGGAGGCAGTATGAAAAATCTTGAAAGGATTAGTTAACTGAAAAGGAAAATTCTGTCATCATTCACTTGTCATCCAAAAAAGATGCTAAAGCACAATATAAACAATCCATACAACTTGTGCTATATATTCCAAGTCTTCTGAAGTCATTAAATACCATTGGGTGAGAAACGGATCAGACCAAAATGCCAAAATTTCTTTTCTTTTTTATTTGTTCCAATGGAAGAACAACATGAGAATGGAAAAAAACATGAGAGTAAATTATTACAGAATTTTTATTTTTGGGCTAAGTATTACTTTAAAGGACCAAAAATGAAGTCTCACTCTTGCTTTATATAATAATTGTAGGAGATCGTAATGATTTGATTGGAAATGAGGGATATCTCATATATATGAATGTCAATGACATTTCTATCAATTTATGATTCAATATCTACTGAGAAATTAGCATTTTAGTCATTCAATGTTTGCTTGTTAATCTCTGAAGCTCATTTGAATTTGATCTAGATCATTAGACATGACATTATGGTTTCCTTTATACAAAAACACTGACCTTTGGTTTCGTGCACAGCAACGACTATCCCTCATGTATTTGAATATTGTGGCATGCCATAACATTTAAACAGCTTAGTGTCAGTGTATAATGAAATGAAGGGACTCAGGAAAGCCCAAATTTCATCATTTGGTATGAGGCCGAGGAATTCCCAGAGGCTCCTTTAATGCACGTGGCTATATGACATTCACAAAGTACAAATCAGTGACGCACTGGAATGGAGGTGCCTCTCATTGCAGAACAGGTTTCGAGTTTCACATCACTGTCACCTTTGTGGTCTGTTGAAGCATAAACAATAATAATGACATTCTTGTGACATATTGTGCATTGGTTTCCAAGTGCTTGAACCATTATCTGAAATAGCTCCAATATTCGTAATTTGAATCCTTTAAATAAAACCACAAATCCACATCAAAGCGTCTTATGAAAGGTTTCGGAAGTTCTAATATTTTGCATATAAACTCGGAACATATTTGTTTGCAGAGAGGACATGGTTACAAATCTGGACAACAGTGTCTGTGTCAGAAGGTGAGTTGAATTTAGTCATTATAAGAATTAGTACATGGCTGTCTGGAATACTTGATATTGATTAGTCAATCATGGTATTCTGTTGTCAAATATTTTGGATAATGATAACTAAACTGTTCAGTTGACTTCCTAAATAGCTGTTTCATGTCTTTGTGGTCTTTTGGTCTGACATAATAGTATAGTTCCAACTCAAAATCAATATTTCATGTCCTTTTATACGTTTATTTGGTAAGCAGCCATGATATAAGCAGGGTAATAAACAGTCTGATGGTCAGTCGATAAACCTTCAGGGTGATGATTAGGATGTATCGCCCTGAAGAGGTTTATTTTGCCATTATGACTGGCAGACTGTACATTATCGTTTACTTATATTATAAATTGGTTTTAAATCAGTTAAACCAGATTATTAATTCTAATTGCAAGTGCTAAATTAATTAGCATGGCTAAATAAATTGCTAACAAAGAGAGTGTGTGTGTGTGTGTGATTGTGCAGTGCTCTGCCCCCTGTGATCCGGCTTTGGTTAGACGAGTATCACGAGGACCTTCGAGACTCTCCTGATCACCAGGCCCTGAGGCTGCTCTGTGTTCATCTGCGTCATCGTCTGTGTTTCAGACGACTGGCTCATCAAGCCGATGCTCTTTTAAAAAGGTTTCAGAGCGAAGGCAAGTCTTGGCCTATGACTTCTTTAGCTATATTACCTCTACACTAAAAAAAAACAGTGCTCTTTCTTGAGCTAAATATATATTTATGCATCAGCAGACAAGCACATATCCTGTGCTACTGATATTGAGAAGCCAGCAGGAGAAGAAACCATGGAGAGACGGGACATGTGGAATGTCCTGGATTTCCCTGCAGAAGACATTGCTGAGCAGCTCACGCTATTGGACGTTGTAGGTGTCAGTCATGCTTGTTTTGATGTGTTTTGATATAATGCGCTTATTTAACCAGTTTCTGTCTTTCGTTTGCTCTTTCTATTTCTTTATCAGGAACTGTTTGTCAAAGTGGTTCCATTTCACTGCCTTGGCTGCATTTGGTCTCAGAGAGACAAGAAAGAGAATCAAAATCTAGCGCCCACAGTCAGCGCCACCATCTCTCAGTTTAATGCTGTCACCAACTGCGTGATCACTTCTCTTTTGTGCCCTCCTACCTCTTCTACTCCTTTCTCCCCATTCTGCCCTCATAGCAGCCATACACAAAGGGCAAAGATTATTGAGAAGTGGATCTCTGTGGCTCAGGTGTGTATGAAGCTCAAGTCTGCCTTTGAATGGCCATGTACAAACCAGCTAAGTTTAACAGTATTAAATTATGTTCTGGGTTTAGTACAAGTTAAGCTTTTGTGGCATAATATTGATCACCACAAAAATAAATTTTGACTCCTCCCTCCTTTTCTTTAAAAAATAAAATATCGAGATAACAGTGAGGCACTTACAATGGAAGTAAATGGGGCCCATTTTTGAACGTTAAAATACTTTTTCAAAAGTATAGCCACAAGATGTATGCCACAGGATATGCATGTAAACATGATTTTAGTGTGATAAAAAAAGAGCGAGACTTCTTTTAAAAACTTTTGTGTTTAAAGTTATAACCAATTTTACAACTTCGTTACCATGACGATGTCAACAAACAAGAAAAAAAAAACAAAACGACTGTACAAGTGACAATTTAAACAACTTCCCTGCTCAACTTCACATAATACACAAGTTTTAACAGAAAAATTAATGCAAGTGCTTTTATAAAATAATAAGCTTCACATTTCTGTGTTTAAACCCTCCAAAATTTGGCCACATTCACTTCCATTGTAAATACATTTGAGCTTTTTTTTTTAAAGAAAAGGAGGGACAAGTCAAAATAAATATTTTTAGTAATCAACATTATACCACAGCATTCTTTTAAACAGCGAGCACTCTCTGTACCATAATGAACCATAATGTATGGGCTCATTTCTGAATGCAAAATAGCAAATTTTTACAATGACAACATTGGCAACTGAGAACTTCTGTTTTTGCGTTCTGTTTTTGTGTGATCACTTTCAATGCAACATAAAGCAAATTTTACTAATTGCACCTTTAACAACTAGTTGTTTACCTTCGTACACACATTACACAGATTTCAAATAAATGTATTTGTCATTATCTGAATTTTTCATTCCTGTAAATAACCAAACTCTGTGTGCTCAGTTTGGGATTAAGCACTCAGAAGAGGAGCGACAACTTTATTTTGCTTCAATATGAATGCGGCCTATTTGTTGTGTTTTTGCCTGTTGATTTAACTTTGCTCTTTATTATTGAATGCAGGAGTGCCGTCAGTTGAGAAACTTCTCCTCTCTAAGAGCCATCTTATCTGCTCTTCAGTCCAATGCTGTTTACCGGTTAAAGAAAACCTGGGCGGCAGTCAGCAGGTATTTATCTTCATCCTGACACTACCAATAGAACTTCAGCGTAAATCCACAATAGTTTCATTTTTAGATTTTTTTGTCTTAATTTTTAGATTCTCAAATTCAAACTCTTTTCAGGGAGAGCATGGCCACCTTTGATCATCTGTGTGAAACTTTTCCCGATGAGAACTGTGTGCTAGTAAATCGAGACATCCTTGTAGAGGTATGGAAAACTTAATTTAACCATTTTGCAACTGTTATCTAACCTTCAATATTTTCCTTTAACACTTTGTCCTTTCGAAAACAAGTGCCTTCCATCAAAAAGAGCTGATAGTAGTGTTTGTAAAATGATACAATTCTGAGATCATCTTATCTTATGGGTGCTTTTTCACCCTTTTGACTATCTTAAGCGATGCCATTAGTCAACATTCAATATTTTCCACACCATAATTCACTCTAATTACACCATAATTAAAAAAAAATGACACCTCCGGCTCCCCTTTATCTCGCTCTCCCGCTGATCATCTGATTCACTGCCCGGCCACGCCCTCCTGCTTGTCAAACTCCTCCCTTGCCTGATTCAGGCCGGGGCGCCACTAGACTGACTTACTCCTCCCCCACATCTGGAGGGGAGACGCTGCCCTTATGGCCATTTCGTCAGCCGGTGGTCCACCCTGCCTCCTGTGAAGCAGGAGGAGAGACGTGGGGAGAGGGAAAGAACTTGCTCGCCGGCTCCCGGACGTGCTTTTGCCCGGTCCTCAACCACGCCAGCTCGCTCCTCCCCTGGTGGACGGCAGCGAGTCCCCCGGCCCCTGGTGAAT
This sequence comes from Xyrauchen texanus, assembly GCF_025860055.1. NCBI lineage: Eukaryota > Metazoa > Chordata > Actinopteri > Cypriniformes > Catostomidae > Xyrauchen > Xyrauchen texanus. The sequence goes on along the minus strand of NC_068288.1, from coordinate 9,271,696 downwards.
GGAACTGCTCCTTCCCTTCTTCGGCAGACTCCAGGGTTCCTCTGGCTCTTGCCGACCGGCAGCGACCCCTACGTTCCCTGGCAGATGGTAGTGGTGAGGACTCCGTGACAGCGCATCCCTCCTACCTCCTGGGTTTCGGCACCAACGTATCAGAGTAAGAGATGTGCAAGTAGGTGGCGGGAACCAGCTGAACAGTAAGCATTAAAGTTTAATGAAAAACGCAACATAAAACAGACACGCACGCAGCACGGCCGAGTGTGTCTCTCTCTCTCTCTCGAACTGGTGCCTCATTCTCCCCTTTATCTCGCTCTCCCACTTAACAGCTGATTCAGTGCCGGCCGTGCACCATCATGGCCCGGCCACACCCTGCTCATCACAGTCACAAAGCGTGTAATTTGGTCGCATATGCTAGTGATTTACTCGATATGTAGAGGGCTGTATCGTAGTGCCTGATGTCACAGCCAAACATACAAAATATCAAAGGGGCTATTGTCAACAATGCTCACAAACTTAGACATGAAAGCCACCAACAAACATGACATGACACTGAATGCTGATGCTAGCCTATTCTAAACTTCAGTTAACCTAGTGTTGGGGGGCCTGGGTAGCTCAGTGAGTAAAGACTCTCACTACCACCCCTGAGGTCGTGAGTTTGAATCCAGTTTGTGCTGAGTGACTCCAGCCAGGTCTCCTAAGCAACCAAATTGGCCCAGTTGCTAGGGTGGGTAGAGTTACATGGGGTAACCTCCTCATGGTTGCTATATTGTGGTTCCCGCTCTCGTTGGGGCGTGTGGTGAGTTTGCACGGATGCAACGGAGAATAGCGTTAAACCTCCACACATGCTCAAGCCATGTGATAAGATGAGTGGATTGACGTTCTCAGACGTGGGGGCAAATGAGATTCATCCTCTACCTGGATTGAGGAGAGTCACTACTCGGGAGTGGGGTGTTGGCTTCAGATGTCTTCCAGAGTGATTTATGTAACCATATTTCCAGGCCAATTGTTTCAGGCTATCTTATACTCTGTTTGTACTCATACACTTATCTAACTATGTACATATGTGCCCTTATTTGCATGTCAGTATGCCTACAAATTGTCCTGTTATCTGTTTTTGGGATTGATGTAGGAAGGAAACCAGGCAGCAGAGGTGGACACTCATTCTGCTCCAAAGTCTCCAAGACTCAGTCCTACATCTAAGCACATTGTAAGATTAATCAACATTTACATACAGCAACAACACCCTGCTGTATGGATTACATTTGCCTTTTTCAAGGTGACTTGCACAGGCTGCCATAGATCTGTTTTGTTCTAGTACAGAATACCCTGTTAGGGAAGTATGCATCATTCTGTTGTGGCTAATTTACTTTCTGGTCCTGTTTGACTTAAATCATTTCATCTCCTAAGGGAAAATCTGTCTAAATCTGAATCTGTGAACTTGTCAACAAAAAAAAAATAAAAATGTATTAACATAACGCAAGCTGATGCAGTATCTATTTTCACATTTCTGACACAGTCATGTGTGTCGGCAGTAAAGATGGGTCAACAGTACTGTATGTTCCTTTAACTGAGATATTGCTACTCGCCTAAATCATAAATCCTTTTTTAGCCATTGGAAAAATATGTGCAGACTTAAAAAGCAGAATTTATGAGTCAGAATTTGCATACATTGTGCATACCAGCCATCGGTTCCCACAAGGACAGCAACTTAAAAAAAAGGTTTCTGTGTAGGTTAGGTTTAGGTGTAGGGAATTGAACATGTTATAGTAATGTATAATAACAATAGAAGTCAATGGAAAGTCCCCACGATTTTAATATAAGCATTTTTTCTGTACTAATATGTTTGTTTTTCTGACAGAGCTCCACCAATGGGGAGGTGCCGTATCTGGGCACTTATCTTACCGTTCTGACCATGTTAGACACCGCATTAGGCGATAATGTTGAGGTGAGAAATTCTGTCTAACCTTAATTCACACCATATACATAGTGTTTTTTATTTTTATTGAAATGTATTCCCCTTTCTGTTCACAGGGAGGCCTAATTAACTTTGAGAAGCGTAGAAAAGTAAGTAAAGTTCTGGATGAGAACTGAAAAATATCACACACAAAACTGCAATTAATTGAATATTCAATTTTAAAGGTGCACTTAGTCATTTTTTCCACTTAAAGTTTTAATCCTAAATAAATTAAGGGAAAAAATGTGTTTAAAATGATGTACTTCCAAATGATTATGTTAACTTATGTTGCACACCAGGCAACATGGTAGCATCACAAAAATGTCAGGGGTGCACAACTGCACAATGTTTCCAGAATATTGATGTACTGCTTTCTCTCTTCCTGTTTCTCTCTGTATTCAGGAGTTTGAGATTCTGTCTCAGATCAGGCAGCAGCAGGCATCATGTGCTCAGTACAACCTCAAATCACATCCTCACATTACTTCCTGGATCAACAGTGGCATACCCCTCTCAGACCAGAAGAGGTGAAGTCTCCCATCATGACCTGTCAGTTACACAAATGAATATGAAACTGTCATTCTCCGCGTGATCATTTCATGCTTGGAATGTTAATGGAGTTTTAGAAATAGTGAGAAATTGTTTAACCTCCGTCTTTGAAATTACATTAAAGGGAAAGATCACCTAAAAATGAAAATTACCCTCATGTCATTTCAAACCTATATGCTGTTTTATTTCTATGGAACAAAAAAGGAGACATTTTTTTAATAATCGTTGTTCGTGATCAATGACAATGCATATTCAAGGGCTGTCAAGCTTAAAAAATGACAAAGCACACTTTAAAAGTAGTCCACATAACTTGTACACTAAGTATTTTTAAGACGTCTGTGCATGAAATGTGCGCTATTCTTGAATTTTTTACTTGAATGTGGGCTAGATGCGAGCTTCGGTGGAGGGCATGATTTTAAGTGAATAATGACTTAAATTTAGCTTTTTTCCTCACACAAAGCTATGGTATGGCTTCAGAAGACTTGTGATACAGCAAACAAGTCATATGTAGTAAGATTGTTTTATGCTTTTAGTATGCTTTGTTGGAGCTTGACACACTTTTGGAGTTTTATGTTAAGAGCACAGTAAAAAAAAAAATCTTCTATGTTCCACAAAAAAAAAACAAAAAAAAAAACAGTATATCGGTTTGGAACGGCCTGTACATTTTTATTTATGGCTGTACAACTTGACATTTTTAGGCTGTGGTTGGAGCTTTGGTTTCTTCAGAAGATCACCTCAGCATCTTGCATATTTACATTAGAGGTAGATCGATATATCAGTTTTACCGATTAATCTGTGCTAATGGATGCATTTTGGAAATATCGTCATCAGCAAATATCTATGGTGATAATTATTTTTAATTTATTCCTCCGTGGTTGGCCCTGGAGGATTCTAGAATGTTTTAGTTCTCCAGTATAACAGCTGCCTCCAGAGATGAAATAAAAACAATCACTGACACCTTGTGGGAAATTGTTGTATCTAACTTTTTCATCATTGAAAATATTCATCCGTATTTTTATCCTCATTTCAATGCATATTTTATATTGATTAGTTAAAGGGATAGTTCACACAAAAATTTAAATTCTTATTATTTACTCACCCTCATGCCATCTATGGTGTGTCTGACTTTCTTTGTTCACCAGAACACATTCGAAGAAAAATAAAAAAAATATCTAAGCTCATTTGGTCCTTAAATTGCAAGTGGATGGCGATTTCTCTTTTGAAGCTTCAAAAATCACAGATAGCTTCAAAAATCACAGACAGTCAGTATAAACGTCATCGTACAACTTGTGCAAATTAATGTCTTCTAAAGTGCTATGATTGCTTTTGGTGTGAAAAAAGTTCAATATTTAAGTACTTTTTAATTATAATCCAACGCATCAGGTAAGCTTCACGAGAGATTTGAGTTCAAGCGGTTTCTCGTGTGACGTATTTGCGTTGCCACGATACCGACGTAATTACATGTTCTCCACTCAGTTGAGAAATGCAGGATAAGCACACAAACGCACCATTGTGAGTAAAGAAACAGATAAATACAGATCTAAACCAAAACCAATCAAGCTACTGTACAGCGTTCCTCCTTTTCACTTGTAACAGCGCTGCTCTTCTAGCTGTGACGGACGTGCCTCAGTTCTCACATGTTTCAAATGCCATTACATTACATCACACCACACGCATGTACCATTCCTGACAGGAAGCATGGTTTAGAGTTAAAAAAAAGTACTTAAATACGTATCTTTTTTGCACCAAATGCGATCATGTCATTTTGAATACATTACTTTTAACAGCTGCTGTTATATGGATGACGTTTATGCTGACTGTCTGTCATTTTTGGAGCTATAAAAGAGAAATCACAATTCACTTGCATTTTAAGGACCTACTGAGTCAAGACATTTTTCTTCAATGTGTTCTGGTGAAGAAATAAAGTCATACACACCTGGGATATCATGAGGGTGAGTAAATAATGAGAACATTTTCATTTTTCGATGAACTAACCCTTTATGTTAAAGTGTTTTAAGCCAGAGCATGCAAAGAAAAATGCTAAGATATGTTAACGTGCCCCATCAGCACAAAAATCGTGTCCCCAACTTCATATCTTGTGAATAATAATAAACCTTGTTCCTCATTAAACCTCATCTGGTGAAAAAAAATAATAATATAATATATATATATATATATATATATATATATATATATATATATAAGCAATAAAAAGCTTAATTTGGTAAAAACCTACTTATGAAGCATTATGATGGTGCCAAGTCTTTGTCATTTCAAAATAAGAGTCCCCTGTGTATTTTGGGCTTGTTTATATTTGAAAGTCCCATATTATGCACCACATCAATCTTTTTCTGGTTTTTATTTGGATTTTGGTTGCACAAAAAGACTTTATAATTTTATTTATTTTTTTACATCATATAAATCGATAAAAAAAAACTATTGGCCGAATAATTGGTTACCTGCATTTTTTGCCACCTTAGTTATAGACATCTGCAAAAATCAGTCTACTTATAATTTAAAACCAATTGTATTTTTCCCCCATTAGCTACGAGTTGTCAAGAGAGCTGGAGCCACCGGTTGACCACTGCCCCAGCTCTCCCAACACCTGGAGCCACCGGCTCATAACCAAGAAATTGACCACGTGAGTATATTTATTCTCAAAATAACAAAAATATAATTCCAACTTGCTTGTCTGTCTGTGTCGGACACTACTCTTCTTCTTCTGCTCTCTGCAGATTGCTGTCTGGCAGTGAGAAGAAGACTTTTGCTGATCAGATCAGTGTATCGTCCTCTGGTTCCAGTGGTTCAGAAATGGAAGATTTCAGCAGCCCCAACATCTCACCCCTTAGATACAAAGTACAGGTAATAAGTCAACTCAAAACCCACAGGCCAGAGATACAGACTGCACACTGAATTTTTCAAGTTGAGTTTTATTATTCCAAAACTGGTTTGCAAGCTTTAAAGATGGAAAAGCACACCATAAATAAATTTAAAAAAGATATACTATTTCTGGGTGGTCTGTTGGATTGTTAAAATCTATGTGTGGTCAAGAGGCAGTTTCTTTCCAATGAATGTGACTAATTGTTTAGCCTTAACCATGCTGTCAGTACCACCGCTCCCTATAAGCAGACTACACAGTCTGTGTAGGTCACCAACTCCCTAGGGGGGCACCATCTTACCGTAGGAAGGCACCAGAAAGCCCTTACTCACACCGTATACTTTATTCAAGGACCCGAAAGCAGTTGCGGATCACAGATGATCGTTAGCGCTCATATCACGTGAACCCCCCCCACACCTGGAAGTTCGTGTTTGCACTATCATCAAAGGTCGATGTATAATGATGTTGACAGAACACAATGTATTAGATAACGACACCCTCAGCATGTGACGTTTTATATTATACTCATAATATAATATACTAAAGTGTTTCATGCTTGCAATCCGTTTTGCTCACCACACAGCGATAAAGAAACACACATCTAAATGATTAAGCTATCTGATACACTTCATATTGTTGATTGTGCCACTTAAATGCTATTCCAAACTTTTAATGGCTTTTAACAGACATATTCTTGATGAGTCATTGAATAAATCAGGGGTTTCAAAATGGGGTCCATGTTCATTGTCTGAAGTTCCTCTTCTGTCACTCACTCACTCGACGTTGTGTCGAATGAAGTGATACAAGAGGTCTTCCTGGGATGCCAAACGTACCTCTGATCCTGATAAAAGGCCAATGTCAAGTTGACAGACAGAATTTGCATGCCCTGCTCCGGACATACGGGTATAAAGGGAAGCGGGGCAGCGAGTGCCTGTTAGAATTTTTCTTCGGAGCCGAACGGTTGTGCCACAGCAAGCTGAAGTTTAGCACTGTTTCACTCACCTTTGTCAGCAAGAAGCATTGCTGTTGGATCTACGGCACGTTTCCAGCTAGCGTTCTCGCCTCTGGGTGCTTCGACAGTGCTTTTCACTGTTAAAAGTGTTCTCTAAAAGAGTTTGAGTTTTCCACTCACAAAAGAGCAATACACAGCAGCGTTGAACGTGCTTTTCAAAACGGGGCCTTTGCGCCCCTGTGTTGTTCCTGGATGCGGTCGATTTCTCTCCAAGACCGACGGCCACAGACACTGCCTCGTGCGCCTGGGCAGCGATCACACTGAGGCGGCGTTCGTGGATGGCTCATGTACTCATTGCGAGAACATGACCATGGCATCGTGGCAGTCGTGGCTCTCCTTCCATAAGGTGAATGCCACTTCAGCCACCCCCGGCGTCGCTCCTCCTTCCCACAGGATTGAGGATGACCTGGCTGGCGATGAAGGCGATATGGGGATAACGACGGGCTCTGTTTCGCTGGATAAATCCCCACGAACCACCCGCCCCCCGACATGCTCGCTCGCTTCTGTCCGAGCTCGGGATGAGTGCGGCTTGCCTCACAGCCAGCCGGCATTGTCCCTCGAGCTCCTGGACTTGGATGATGACATCGCCGCTGCATCGGAGAGCATCCAGGTGTCTGACGTGGAAGACTAGACTGGGCTGCCGCCTTCGGGCCAGCCCGCCCAGTCTGAGGCGGACGCGCAGATAGCCGACATGCTTGCCTGGGCTGCCGTGAGCGTGTGCTTGGACCTCCCCACAGCCTTCGCAGCTTGATGACTGGTACCTCGGCTCCGGGCCCAGCTCTCAGCCTCAGCGTCGAGCACCTCGCAGGCGGCGTACGCCCCCTGTCTCCAGGACCCCTTCCAAGACCAGGAAAGCTCAGAAGCTCTCCTGAGATGGGCGATACAGTGTGACAATCGCCCCTTCTTGCCATCAGACTTTCAACCCTTGGACAGAACTCTACTTTCTGCGGACCGGAGTCCCCTTACAGCAGGTGTCCAGACGTGTCGTGGTGACCACAAACGCCTCTCGACAGGGTTGGGGCGCCGTGTGCAATGGGCACTGTTGTAAACTCTGTTGTAACCCCTGTTGTAACCTCCGTTCCCCGAGGGAAGGAACGAGACGTTGTGTCCCTCCTGCCACAGCACTAGACCTACCACTGTAAACGGCCGTACCTTATTTTCGGCTCCTCAGTCCAAATCCTGACTGGCACTCGCTGCCCTGCTTCACTTTATACCCGTATGTCCAAGGTGGGGCATGCAAATTCTGTCTGCCAACTTGGCATTGGCCTTTTCTCAGGTTCAGAGGTACGTTTGGCGTCCCAGGAAGACCCCTTGTGTCATTTCATTTGACACAACGTCTCGTTCCTTCCCTTGGGGAACGGAGGTTACAACAGTAACCATCACGTTTCATTCAAAAACTGGTCGGAAATCATAAAATATTTAAAGCTGCTTTGGCACTGTGTTTATTGTGAAAAGTGATAAATATGAATAAAAATTACAACAAAAATACAAATGAATTAAAATATTTTTCTATCATTCTAACTTTAATATACAGTAATAGTGGCTAGAAAAAAAGAGATGCTGTCAACATAATATAAAGTAAATATTTTCCAGATCTTTCTTTTGGCTTAAGCACAATGACAATAAAACACTAGTTATTTTACATTGATAACAACATGTTTTCTTTATAATATCACACTATTTCATCACTATTTTTCTGGGCCAGTATAAATAATTATTTAACACATGAAAGTATATAGAGCCTTTACATTTTAGTAATGGATCCCTCAAAAGGGGATCATCATATTTCCAGGTCCTTGACATGAAAAAGTTTGAAAACCCCTTGAACAAAATTTCTTTGTTCTCACTTTCACAGTCGGCATCTGCATGTTGTCAGCACTTCTCAGTAGACACGCCCACCTCCTCTCTGACCCCGCCCACCTCATTACGAAGATCCTTACAAGCGGATATGTCTGCCCTGGACTCTGACAGCCCCTCCCTACATCATCTTCTTCATCATCATCAACATCATCATCCTCTCCTCTCCACCAACACACTGCCAATCATCCAATGTATAACAAGCAGGTAGCTGATTCCTGTATTGTCAGGGTCAGTGTGGAATTTGGCAACAACGGCAATGTTTATAAAAGTATTTTGGTAAGTTGGCTGCTATGTTTGGTGAGTTGCAATGCTAAATTGGTGTTTCCAGTCTTGAAACTTTACAATCTTTGTAGATAACCAGTCAGGACAAGACAGCTCAGGTGATTCAGAGAGCACTGGAGAAACACAACCTGGAGGAGATGAACTGTCAGGATTTTAGTCTCACACAAGTGCTTTCTAATGACAAAGGTGAGCTTACATTCTAATGCTGTGTGATTTAAAGTGTGACCTTAAATAGTTCACCCCAAATTAAAATTCTGTTATCATTCTGGGACTGGGCTGTCAAGCCCTTAGGTGACAAAAGAAAAAGGTATCATTTAAAGTACACTATAAAGCCTAATATATTCATTACAGGAAATGTAGTCTTAATTAAACATTACTTGGAATGTCAGATTTTGGGCTCATAACTCAAATATCTATGTTCCTTTTAAGTTGTTTTTCTTAAAAATCTATAGACTCAATCACTTGAGTTATTAACGCCTAAAATATTGAGTACAAAACTGAGGTTATTGGGAATACCTACAATACCTTGTGCTTGAATTCTTTAAGTATGTTACCTTCGTCAAAATGAACATGGGGGGCATTGAAAGAATTGTTATTAAGAATTCTGTAGTATTATTTATGTTGAATTGTTGCAAAAAGTTGTTTCATGTGATAAAACCATTAGGGCAATCTGTGTCCCCTTTGGTCAAGTTGGACCTTGTTAACTTTTTCAGTTCACCTTGTGCTTGTGCAACAGAACTACATGTATATGCATTGCAGTGGAGAATTAAGTTTATTTAATGACTGACCTAGAATCAGTTGTAATCTTCTATAAGCAGTGTTATTTTATGACCTTACATTTGAGTCCATTCAATTAAGATTATTCAATAGAATCAACAACATTTTAATATCAAATCTGAGTTAAGTCTACTTGCATTACCTTAACTTAAAATTGAAGTTCATTCTATATGATCACCAAGTTAAGGAGAAATAACAGAAATTTTGGAGACAACATTCAATTAAATTAAGGGAACGAGTTTACACAATTGATTTAAATAAAATTAAAACAGGTTTTCCGTGCAGTCAATATGACTTGTGCACTATATTTCAAGTCTTGAAGCCATGCAAAAGCTTTGATGAACAGATTGAAACTTTTTGTCACTTCAAATGCATCATTAAAATTGCTTAAGGTAAAACAGCAATTGTGTTTGGTCACGTGAGAACCTCTCAAATAGCTTCAGAAGGCTTGGAACAAACAGTTTTAAAATGACATGAGGGTGAATAAATGATGACCGATATTTTTGGGTGAACTTTTGCTTTAAAAAAAAAAAGGTCCTCTACATTTAAAATGAATTACAAAGCTTTATATGTTATGAAAAGTCCTGCTTAGTAAATCTGTGTCATTGTCTTACTTAGAGTTGCTGATCCCAGACAAAGCCAACGTGTTCTATGCCATGTGCACCACTGCCAATTTTGACTTTGTGCTTCGTCAACGTTACAAAAATCACAGCAGAGGTCCGGGTGCAACCTGGAGTCCTGGAGCTATGTTACGTGGACGCAGATAACAACAAGTAACACGGATAGTCTGCCGCTTGACTGTCGTGAAGCTTTATGTGAACAGAGACTGCATGTTTCAGTGGCTATACAACCACTTGGACAACTACTTGTGATAATACTGCGTTGAAATGTGGCATGAAAACAGAGAACAAGGTGTGTTCAAGAATGGCGAATATGCTGTTAACAAGGAAAACTGGTGACTAATGGTTGTCAAAGCTCATATAAATTTAAAAACAGACTGGTGGATTCATCATTGGGTTTTGAAATATACAAATACAAGGAAACTGAAGCACTTTATGACTGTTACCACAAACGTTATAATACATATAGAATTGTTACATTCTGTTTTGATTTATAACTTGTAAAATATGAAGGAAGAAAAGTTCATAGAACTTTTAGAACAAAGCTACTTGAGATGAAAACCAGGGGAAATTGCAATATATGAACACAACTACTGCTATTTCATCCGATTTGTGTGTTCACACAGATGATGCCTCAGAGTTTTACTGAGAAACATCTGTACGCAGGTGGATAAGCATATTTGTTAAATATCATCTACAAACTTTTAAAGACATTTTTGTTGCTAATATTAAGTAATAGAAAAATACTGAATACTCATTTTAGTTTTCTAAAATAGTTAAAACTAATAAAGATAATATATTCAAATTTTAATAAAATTCACATTTTAATGTTTTGCTACATTTCATTTTTAGAGTATTTAACTTTTATATGTGCACATTAAATGTATCTATTTTTGTTTGCTTGGTTTCCTGTCTGCTCTTATTTAATTTCTAGCTGATTTTATGTGCAATAATCTAAAACCATAAGCTGTTATTCTTCTAAAACCTTGTTTGTCAAAGCTTGTGCTGTGAATGAAGTGAATGATGGAAATGTTCATGGATTTGTGGCGAAAGTGCCTAATCTTTGTCTTTATCATGAATGCTTGCATATCACTTTTAGAAGTTTTAAATATGTTCAGTTTTTTTTTTTTACTAACGGTGTCAAATGAAGAAGCTACTCATCCACATTGGATATCCTCAGACTGTCTGTGCAAATGCAATTTAGGATTGATTTCCAGAATTGGACGATGCAGGTGCACTAGATGTAATTTAGTATGTGTTTTGCGAAAGTCAAAGAAAGTAAATTGCTGAAGTCTGTAAAAAGGAAGAGCTTGGTCTGTGTAGAATGTTTTGCTGCTAATAGTGGGGCAGGCTTAGTGTTCCTTTCAAATGAAGTGTTTTTGCCTAAATAAAGGGGGGACTTGATTCAGGATTAAAAGCACACGTTTGCTTTTTGCACAGAAAGCCACAATTTCTGAATGAAACATTAAATGTGTCTGTCTGTCTTTGTATATGTGTGTGTAAAATTAAAAAACGAATTTGGCACTTAGAGTTGTCTCTGTTTTGTATTCTTGTGTTTTAAACAACAAATTACATTTTGCTTGTTTATATTAGCTTTTTTGTGATTTATGTTTCTGGTGATTACCATTACATTATTTGGAACTGGCAGAAGTTGCCCTTCTTTATTTGTATTATTTATAATAATATTAAACAATACATATTTTTACTGTTACTTACTAGGAACATTTGGAATTTTTTCACTAAGAATGCAAATGTATTTTTGCAAAAACAAAAAACTGAAATATCACATTGACATAAGTATTCAGACCCTTTGCTATGACCCTTGAAATGTAAAGTGCTGTGAAAAAGTACTTCCTGATTTCTTCTATTTTTGTGTATTTTTCATACACACAATTTTTAGATCTTCAAATGAGAAATAACATAAAACAAAGGCAGCCAGAGTAAACACAAAATACAGTCAAATATATATATATATATATTTTTTTTATTTTATTGAAGCAAAAAAGTTATCCAACATGTATATCACCCATGTGAAAAACAAACTGCCCCTTTAAAGTTAATAGCTGGTTGGGCCACCTTTAGCAGCAACAACTGCAACCAAATGCTTCCGAAGACTGATCTCCACTTATTCACAATGCCGTGGTGGAAGTTTGTCCCACTCTTCTTTTAACAACTGTTTTAGTTCAGCCACATTGGAGGGTTTTCGACCCTAAACTGCCTGTTTAAGGTATTTCCACAGCTTCTCAATTGGAATCAAGTCAGGACTTTGACTAGGCTTCTTCAAAACTTAATTAGGCTACTTTTGAGCCATTCAGAGGTAGATTTACTCCTATATTTGGATTATTGTCTTCCTGCATAATCCAGTAGTGCTTGAGCTTCAGATTTGTGTTGAACAGGGCTGGCAGTAATCAGGCATGGTGTGTCTAGTCCAGCTGTACCCCATTTTGAATTCAGTTTTATAGATTCAGGGATTTAGTAAATAAGGGGGCAAATACTTTGTACACATGCCCAGTTGGAACTGGATAACTTATTACCTTGAAAAAATTACATTATCATTTAAAAAGTATTTTGTGTTTACGCGTATTACCTTTGTTCGATTTTTTAGAATTTTTGAAACAATTTAGTATGAGATATTCACAAAAACTTAAGAAATCAGGATGGGGCAAATACTTTTTTCACAGCACTGTACCTCAGGTGCATCCCATTTCTCTGGATCATCTTTGAGGTGTTTCTACAATTTGACTGGAGTCCACCTGTGGCAAATTCAATTGATTGGGCAAGATTTGGAAAGGCACACACCTGTCTATATAAGGTATCATAGCTGAAAATGCATATCAGAGCAAAAACCATGAGGCCAAAGGAACTGCCTGCACATTGCAGACACAGGATTGTGTCGAGGCACAGATCTGGGTAAGGCTACAAATTTGTTTGGGCTGCATTGAAGGTTCCCAAGAGCTCAGTCGCCTCCGTAATTCTTAAATGGAAGAAGTTTGGAACATACAGGATTCTTCCTAGAGCTGGCCGCCCAGCCAAACTCAGCAATCGGGGGAGAAGGGCCTTAAGAGAGGAGACCGAGAACCCGATGGTCAATCAGGTTGAGCTCCAGAGATCATATGGAGATGGGAGAAACTTGCAGGAGGACAACCATCACCGCAACACTCCACCGATCTGGGCTTTAGTGGACAGACTGAAGCCTCTCCTCAGTGCAAGACACATTAAAGCCTGTTAGGAATTTGCAAAACAAAGTACCTAAAGGACTCTCAGACTGTGAGAAACAAGATTCTCTGATCTGATGAAACAAAGATCGAACTGTTTGGCCTCAATTTCAAGCATCATATCTGGAGGAAACCCAATCTAACAGAGTTTAAGAGGATCCGCAGAGAAGAATGGCAGAAAATCCCCAAATCCAGGTGTGTATAGCTTGTCCCATCATACCCAAAAAAGTCTTGAGGCTATAATCGCTGCCAAATATATATAAGTATATAAGTACAAATATATATATATATAAGTACAAAGTAACAGTCTACTGTTACTTTGTACTTTTTTTCCTGACATAAATTTCTTTCTTTCTTTCTTTCGTCGTGCATTTATTTATAATAATACTAATTATAATGCTAAATAAATAGGTAGGTTAAGTACAGCCTATTTTGATTTGGTTAGTTTACATTAAGTATGTTCGGAAAGTTGGCATCTTGCTGTTTGACCAGCACCACTCAAACTAAAACTATTTTAAACTGCATTCGACTAATTCCCAATAAATAAAAATGTGCTTAAAATAGTGAAAGAGCATTCCTCAGTGTGTGAGCACCTAAACTTGCTGAGAGAGCACGGTGACTACGTTTGTTTACCTATCTTAAAAATAAAAAATAAACGTTTTGTTACTAACTTTACCTCTTATTTTGAGCTGGCAGAAATCAGGTCTATGTCAAGCTGAGGGCAGTACTGACCCGCGCCTTCTCGAGCTTGAGCACACAGTCCGCGTATTTAGCTGTTTATATTTCTGTCCAGTAGTTGGTAGCTTAGCTAGCAACCGTATTTAGTACCTTTTTTTTTTTTTTTTTTTTTTCATTTTTTTATTACATTTACACACCCAGGTGAAGAACAGAACATATCATAATTAGCCTATAGTAAAATTATTTAGTGCATAGAATTAGAACAAGGAGTTAGAAGGGAATTAGCATGAAACAGGGATTCACTTTTATGAAGTAGATACACATTTTTACACAGATTTTAAAATGTGTTATATAAGTCATCAGAGAGCCATTAACGTATGTGAAGTACTTTGGATTCGTCTTTCTGAGCCATAAGACGTTTCAGCTGAGCCTTGTTTACTGCATTTCATCCAGCAGATGGAAGCAAAGTTTCATGCGCGCGCAGATTAGTAAACTTTCCACTTGAGCTCAATGTTTACGATTTGAATAGATTTATAGGAAGCCTGTCTGGCATCAAAGGCATAAAATCGTGATTTCCAGGCTTTGGAAAAATCATGGAAATATTAAAATGTAATTTTCAATTCCTATAGAGTGAGTATCATTTTGTCTAGTTTTGTCAGCTCCCAACTGGAAATTGCGCGTTGTGATTGCAATTTCTATAAAATTATCAGATATATTATTAATTAATAATAAAATTTATTAATTAATTTATAAAATCTAGTATTCTGGAAAAGTAATGTAAATTAATTGATCAAAATGTGTTGGAACCCTGGTTTAACAATATCATATGTGTCTCAAACAATACATTAATGGATCACCAAAAACTCAAATGCTCCAGACAGTATTTATTCACAGACAACAGCAAACCTAAAGAAACCGTAAACCTTTAATGGGGTAAATTATCAGAAATCTGCTTGACTGTAGTTTAACATTTCTATTGGTGGTCCATTTCAGGTTATCTGTCACCTAACTCTTTTCATGGTAAACTCATTTGTCTGTTTTTTTGTTTTATAGACATTATGAATCAACCATAATAATGCAAATGTAACCTGTTCTGTTCGACCCGCACCGAAACGAGATTCGAACCGGCATCTTTGGAGTGGGACGTGGGCACGTTAACAAGGAGGCTAAATGTTACAGCCTCTTGAGGCCAGAGGAGTGAAATTTACACACTGCACAGCTACCTACCAGCTGGATACTCTTACACTCACCCCCCTAAATCTCACTCACATCCGGGTCACGGCACCACTGTAACCTGTCCTGCTCAACCCACTCTGAACAGGATTCAAACCACTGTCTCTGATGTGGGAGGCGAGTGCGCTAACAAGGAGGCGAAAGGCTACAGCCTCTAATTTCAGTCTACACAGCTACCTACCAGCTGGCCACCATTACACAAAAAACTGCTAATGTCTTTAAATGAGTCTCTGTTGAGCTGGAAGTGATGTCATACTGTAAAATCAGTTTATAATTTGAACGTAAGTGGGCTTTTATGCATTTAAGAGAAATAACATGATGGCTCCTCCATGCTTCACTTCATGTGATATTTCTCCCCTTCTACTTTCCCTCCTTGACACACGAACCCAAACAGAAACCAGAATCATGCTCTATCATTGCCCATGTCCTGGTGTTGTTGATTAGACTACTTACGTGATCCCATCTCTCCGGTGTCTTGCCTGAACTTGATACAGCAAGTAATTGGAAACACACTGCTTAGATACTTCCTAGAACTGTTCTATTTAAAATTCCCTGTCAGTTTTGTTTTTTTTTTATTGCAAATGGAATATAAACATGTCTTACTGAGAAAAAAAGGTGTATGAGATTAAAAACGTATTGAAAGTCTCATGACTATTCCAGCTGGTAGAGTTGCATATTGAATCAATCGGATAGAAGGGCTTAAAGCATTGATTTACAACCAGGGGTTCACATGCCCCAATGGGTACTTAAGCAGGTTTTGCAGGGAGTAGTTGGAAATATTTAGAATGTACTTTTTTTTTTTTTTTTTTAAACAGAAAGATTAATACATTAAAACAACTAATCATGATATAAATGTCATGTTTTTTTACAGTCCCTTATTAAGACAAGAAACCTTTTGTCACCTACAGTATTGATTCTATATTTAAAGTGCATTTAACCTTAAACATTTCCAAAACATTAGGACACAATTACTGTAATACATTTGAATGTTTTTCTTCTAAATATTGTAATTTCACACTTTGTGTCTCCCAAGAAAATAATGTAAATAATATATATTTATATTAGGAACTTACCTTGAGGTCAGTTGCCTTCTTAGAGCATGCTGCCATGTGACTTCTGGATAAAGATGGTGAGTGGATGCCAGAGTTTTTACACCAACTCATTTGACCTGAATATTTGCACGGTGCCCTGTTTCAATATTTTGGCCTTCTCACTTACTGTCCCACTTCCAGCCTCTCAAGTGTCCATTAAAGGGTTAATAATGAAAATGCTATATAATATCCAGGAAAACATTTCTGGTTTAGTGTTAATAAGGGGTCATCGACTTGAGCCTTAAGTCGCTTTTACACCATCGATCTGAACGGTTCTGAGCATGGTGAGAAACGGTTCTAATAGCATTTCCACCTAGGCACGGTTCGGCACGGCGCGATTACAAACCGTTCTCCTTGCATGGATTTTTCGGCATTGTTAGCTAACCATGCTCAACTGTGCTGGTGGAATAGCTTAAGTAAGTGGCGACTCATGTCAATTTGCCAATGCCAAGGTAACTTATGAATTTGTCTCTAGGGAACTGGCAAAGTTGACTATAGTAAGGTTCATAAACATTTTATAAAATATGTTTGGTGGATCTTCATGATTTTATGATGGTTTAACTAGAATAATATTTTTCTACATGCCTTTTTTGTCAAGGAGGTAGTCATTAAAACTCATAAAAGACACAATATATTGTCAATAAATGTCCTTTTAAGCTAGTCTAGGAACTTTTACCTTTCTGTGTATTTGTGTCCGGTGGCATGCACGACCCAAATGGCCAACTGGTGCCAACTGGCCCAGATCAGCATGGTTTCGCAACAAGAAACTTTCGGCCTGATGGTGGAAAGTGGCTTTACTGATGCAGGTGTGAGGGAACATAAGACATACAAGCATGGGAAACTCTGACTTCAAGCATGTCTACTTCTCATCAGTTAGAAATAATGTTGTAAATCATTATGACAGCATAAACTTGAAGACCACGTTAAAAAGGAATAGAATGTCTCATGGTCAAATGTGGTTCAAGCCAATCTATAACCTGTTTGGTAAGTGACCATGTCATTGTGTGTTGACTTTATTTACATTTAATTTGCAGTCATGCCCTCGGCTGACTCACCCTCAGATTGAGCGACTTGCCTCATGTGAGCCTGCGGTCACATGTCTGCACCTCCCATCAACTGAGGTGTTTGTATAAGAGCAAAAGGAGCGGGACAACTCCGGTTGTGGGAGGGAAATGCTGGAGAGGATAAGAAGATATAGGCATGGGTGAAAGAGTGCCATTGCAAACGGACTTCTTTTGTTGTTCCTGTGATTTGCAGCCCATGACCTGTTTAATGGGTTTGTTTGGCTGTAGATATGAATCTCTGTTTCCCATTATGATGATTCCCTGAGTCACACTCACTTGCAAGGCAATATATCAGGACAGCACAACTGACCCTTAAAAAAAAATTTCATACAGTTTTTGAAAAGGGAGGAGAAAATGCTTCCATACCTATTGTAGACGTCAAAGGCTGAATGTCCGATCAAACTCTAGCCAAATTAGGCAAAGGCTAACTTGAAAAGGTTGCATGACATCCTCAAAAACCATGAACTGCACACAGTAAAAGAAAAAACTTCATATATTATATTAAATATGGATTAACTTGCAACAAAGATAAGCATGGTTTGTATCAACTATGATGTGTTTTGTGCAGTGAATTATTAGCAAGAGAATGAAACCATTGAAATTGTAAAATTGTGAAACCAAAGACTTGAATTATGAAAACAAGCCTGTTGAGTTTTTAAGCATTTTTCATGGTAATATTAATACATTACTATGAATAAATTAACATTAGTATTAATATAATAAATATGATAATTAATATAGAATAATTATGAATATAATGATTAAATATAGGCACAAGCTGCAATAGTCAAGGGCCAAGAACATATGGAAAAATGACCAAAATAATCAGATTTGAGAGGATAGATCCTGTGGAACATTAACTCTAACTGCCTTAATCACAGTAACAAAAATGAGATTTTCTTAAATTATAGCACCCGCTAGCATAACAAGAATGTAGTCTTGTCCATGTGTTTTGTTAAGTTTTAATTTTTTGCTCACAAGATACAGGTCAGTTATAAATTACAGGCCACACCCCAAAACATTTTGCTTATATCTTCCAAATGACTTAACAAATATAAATTATTTTGATTCATTTATGCCAGGAGGATCTGTAGATGATGTATACAAATTTCATGTGAATTGAGGAAATGGCCTAGGATGAGTTTGAAAAAGTAGCTTTATCAAAGAAAATCTGTGGATGAAAGTGGATGAAAAGTTTTCTGGAAATCTATGTTACCATATGATTTGGGGACACTGAAGGATTTGGAGAAGCTAAGAAGAATGATTATAGCCTATATGGTTCCGTAGTTATAAGTGAAAACACAAATCAGCTTATTATAGCACCATCATGTGGACAGTTCTCTCAAAATTGTATATACAGCTTTGTGTAGAAACCCTTCTTGTGTATAATAAGTTTCATGAACATGGGGCATTCACAATTTAAGTTATTATGTGCTGAAGTTTGATCAGCTGCTGGCGGCCATTTTGTTTTTGTTTTCCGACTCTATATTTTAAGGATATTTTAGCATTTGTAACAAAGAAGGTGCATTTTTAATTTGAAATTTTTTGTTGTTGTAGCAACTCCTATGGGGCAATATTGAATGTAAAGTTGTGTGTATCTCAAAACGGCCTGTTGACTACATGTACCGAGTTTCGTTACATTTGGACTTTGCGTTGAGTAGACATTGATCAATGAATCAAAGTGCTTTTAAACCAAGGAATTGTATCATTACGATGTGTTTACGTATCAAAATTATTTTGATACATTTTTGTCAGGAGGGTCTATAGATGATGTATTGTCACGGTTTCGTGTCGTCCGCACCATGTTTCGTGTCGTCCGCACCAGGTTTCGTGTCATCTGCACCATGTTGCGTGTCGTCTGCACCGTGTTTTCGGTTTTGCCGTTCACGTTCCGTGTCACGATCCTTTGTTGTCTGTACCGTGTTTTCTGTTTCAATCATCACCGCCGTCTCTGTGTTATTGTCCGCACCTGTTTGTTATTTTTGACTGTTTGTACCCAGTCTGCATGTTATCTAGTCTTTAGTTTCTTTTACCCATCGTGGTCCTTTTATTTCGCTCCTGTTCTGTGCTTCATTATTTGTTTTCAATAAAGTACCGCGTTTGGATCTGCATCTACCATCTGCCTTCTCCTGGCACTTCACACAATCATTACAGAACGAACGACACAACAATGGATCCAGCGGTCCAGCAGGCCAACTACCGGCTGCTTGGTTTGAGGCAAGGGGACCGACCAGTGGAAGACCACATCCGGGACTTCCTGGAGCCGGCACACTTGTCGGACTTCCCGGAGTCAGCCCTGGTGGTTTTCTTCAGGGGCAATTTGGACGCGTCGCTGAAAGAGCGCTTACCACCGGCGACGCTCGGCTGGTCAGCGGCTCGCCACTCACTGTGGGCATGGCAGAGGAGGACCCTACCTCACCTCCCGCGGTGGCGACCTTCAACTCGCCCATGGCTCTTCCCATCACACCTGTTCCACCAGTCAGCAAACAAACCCCCACACCAGTCGATTCCCTTGAGCCTGCACGGTCTACTTCATCTGCCTGGAGGAGGAAGAGAAGACGGGCTTCCGCCTCCCAGCCCACGCCTGCCCCGGTCTGCGGGCCAGAGCCCACGCCTGCCCCGGTCTGCGGGCCAGAGCCCACGTCAGCCACGGTCAGCGAGCCTGAGCCCTCGTTAGCCACGGTCCGCGAGCCTGAGCCTTTGCCAGCCACGGCCAGCGAGCCTGAAGCCACGCTGACCAGAAACAGCATTCCAGCGTCGCCAGTCGCATCAGCCCGGAGGAAGAGGAGAAGGGGAAAGGCCTCTGCTCTCCAGCCTCCGCCTGCCGCAGCCCCATGCCCTAAACCCCCCGTGGCTCTGTCCTCAGCGCCCAGTGAACCCAAGCCAGCGCATACCACGGTCAACCAGCCAGAGCCATTAGCCTCAGAGGCCAGCGAGCCAGTGCCTGCAGCCTCAGATGGTAGCGAGCCTGTGCCTGTGGCCTCGACCGTCCCTGAGCCAGTGCCTGTGGCCTCGACCGTCCCTGAGCCAGTGCCTGTGGCCTCGACCGTCCCTGAGCCAGTGCCTGTGGCCTTGACCGTCCCTGAGCCAGCGCCTGTAGCCTCGACCGCCCCTGAGCCAGCCTGTAGCCTCGACCGTCCCTGAGCCAGCGCCTGTAGCCTCGACCGTCCCTGAGCCAGCGCCTGTAGCCTCGACCGTCCCTGAGCCAGCGCCTGTAGCCTCGACCGTCCCTGAGCCAGCGCCTGTAGCCAGATACATTTTTGTCAGGAGGGTCTATAGATGATGTATTGTTACGGTTTCGTGTCGTCCGCACCAGGTTTCGTGTCGTCCGCACCAGGTTTCGTGTCGTCCGCACCAGGTTTCGTGTCGTCCGCACCAGGTTTCGTGTCATCTGCACCATGTTGCGTGTCGTCTGCACCGTGTTTTCGGTTTTGCTGTTCACGTTCCGTGTCACGATCCTTTGTTGTCTGTACCGTGTTTTCTGTTTCAATCATCACCGCCGTCTCTGTGTTATTGTCCGCACCTGTTTGTTATTTTGTTATCACCATGTCTGTCTATTTAAACCCGCTTGTTTCCCC
Source organism: Xyrauchen texanus (assembly GCF_025860055.1). Classification (NCBI taxonomy): domain Eukaryota; kingdom Metazoa; phylum Chordata; class Actinopteri; order Cypriniformes; family Catostomidae; genus Xyrauchen; species Xyrauchen texanus. The sequence goes on along the minus strand of NC_068288.1, from coordinate 9,250,911 downwards.
TTTCCTTTGTCGTTCGTTGACGTTGTATGTTGGTATTACTTTACATGTCTGCTAATAACCTCTCTCCCTGCTGTTCACAGTTTATGTTCGCTGTCTGCGTGTTCGTCCGAGGATTTCCCTGCTGTTCGTGTTCCCTGCTGTTAACCCGTTCGTGGATCTCCCTGCCCTCCGTGTATGTTTCATTACCCGCACCCAGTCTGTATGTTATCTAGTCTTTAGTTTCTTTTACCCATCGTGGTCCTTTTATTTCGCTCCGGTTTTGTACTTCATTATTTGTTTGTCAATAAAGTACCGCATTTGGATCCGCACCTCCCGTCTGCCTTCTGCTGACTTCACACAATCATTACATGTATACACATTTTCATGCAAATCAGCCTAGGAGAAGTTAAAAAAAGTAGTTTTTACAGAAAATTAAAAATTTAAAATATTTTCGAACGGAAATAAAATCAGAGATGTACGTTTTGACTCCAGCAATCAGAGGAAAACATTTTGAAAGAATTTTGATTCTAGCCTATATGGTTGCAAAGATAAAAAGTGCTTATTATAGCACCACCTAGGGTCGAATGAAGGTGTGTGCTTATGCCGGAGTAGCGGTGAGCATCTGGACCAAGTTTGGGTTCTCTAGGACTTATAGTTTTTGCTGCCCAGATACATTTAGGGCAGAAATACAGAGTAATAATATGAAAGATCAAAAAATCAGTACAAGTCCTTGGCCCCCTAATAAATATTAATGAAGAACATATTAAATACATTTCAATGTATGGTTTTAAGTATATTATTATTCACATTTTTATTTACAATTTTGTGTATGTAGTGATACACAAGTGACCACTTGATTTCCTATGAAAATCTGGGTCCTCAAGCAACAGCATTCAAGAACCACTTGTTTGGTGTATTTATTTTCATGAAGTTAATGTTTAAATAAAGCACAAGAGGCTGTGTTAAAGTGGTTTTTACTACAGGGAGGGGGTGTTCTTAGGCATGATGCAAAATAATTCTTCCGATAAGTAATATAGTTTATTATGCTAACTGTAGGCTGTTTGTGGTTGCCAAGAAACATAGGAAATGTGAGCATAATAAGGAATGTGTGGTCATAGGTGTGCATTAATAATCATTTTACAACAGCCTTGAATGCAACTCATGCAAGCAGAATTTAGTGTCTAAAAAGGAGTAACTAGCTTTATAATATTACTTTTAAGTTTTAATGTTAACTTGTTGCCCTCCCGTAGTACAGTATATGGCCAAATATTTGGGGAAGAGCAACAAAGAGCTTTTGGTCCTTTTATTCTCAGTACATTTTCATTTACTTAATGGTTTCCGTTTTTTCTATTATAATTTGAAAACTAAATTTGTTGGAAGAAAATGTGAATGGTGCCCATCCCAATTGCCCAAAAGGTTGACATGCTTTGGTGTTGTGGGTGGTTGGTAAGGCATTGCTATGTGGTTGCTAAGGTGTTCTGAGTCATTTTTAGCACATTGTGTGGTTTCCAAGATGTTCTGGGTGGTTAGGTTGGTTTGGGTGGTTGTTGTTGGTTACTGGCCCAAGACAAACAAGCCTAACCCAGATGTCTACTATATAGAGAACATATTGTTTAGACATCTTGGTTCTGGAAATATTTTTCCAGTTTATTTCTTCCATAAAAGAGTTCCAAACCATGAACCAAACCAACCAGCTCTGATGTGAATCACAACATTACATGCTCACCATCTTTAATGAGGGCATGAACTACAATCTCATGAAGCATTGTGAATGATGTGTTTGAATTAAAAACGATGGATCATTTTCAGAGATATACAAACATACAAGTAGTTGGATAGTGTAGGGAGGCCAATTCGATTATATTATTCACAGTGTGTCATAGGTGTGGGCGGTTGCTGCTGAGCTTGTGTGATGCGCTTTGTCCGCTGTGACTCTTGATTGTTTCCCTTCGGGATCATGGGTAGTGTACTTCTTCACCAGAAACTCAGCAATGAAACATGAATATATATTTAAAATGAAGATGAAATAGCACTGACCTGTGGCTTCAAAAGAAGCATTTTCCATCGATTAACAACCTCGGAGCTTACGGTAGGCCTGTCTTTAATGGTTATAAGTTATCTTTAAAAATCAATTCCTATATGTAAAAAATTTATGGGATTTTGGACTCCCTAGTATCCTTATGTTTAGGTGTAGATGTAGGGATGGGCTTACAATGAGGTTAGGGTTGGGGTAGGTGTAGTTGTGGGCTTTAGGGATAAGGGCCAATCAGGTAGCGGGTAATCAGAATCTTGTGGGCAGTCAGACTTCGGCACAACACCAGCTGTTGTCGGCCTGACGGGTGATGAAAAACACCAAGGGGGCAAGTGGAAAGCGAAAAAAAAAAATAGGTGTAACCCCAACAGGAAGGTGACAACTACCTAGGGGGGACCCCCCTCCCAAAAGGCGAAAATGAATGAGGGGGACAAGCCCCCTACCCCCTGAAAAGGGGTCCGACATTTTACTAGGGTCAGTAAGATCCAAGTTACGCCACTGTCTGTAGCACAAGAAGTGTGGGAATTGTTAAATACCAACGTTTAATTCTTAGGGTTAGGAGCATGTTCAGATGCCTCACCCTGGATATGAGCTATAGTAGTAGTGATGCTGCATTATTTATCACCACTATTAAGTTAATTTGGTCTCACTTGCTAATTAATTCTGTATGTCATAGAATAAAGTGAAATTAATTTCAAAATTCCAACCCCTGCTCTAAAGAAGAGGCTCATATTTGTAGAATGCTTCTACAAATAAGCATCATGTCTTGCACATTTGACTGCGTGTCGAGGCTGGATGTAGGCATGGGCAGAAACTTGAGTCTTGCCCAGTCAATCAATCAATTGGGAAACATGGTTTTAAATAAAATATTAAAATGTTTCCAATTTGTGCATTGGTTAAACACAATATAGCTGTGTTGCAAACATTGAGAGTGGGCCGCCCAACCAATCACAAAACAGCACCAGAAATGTGCAGTGTTTTTAGATTCCTCTGGTAGGAGGAAATCTAAATTTGTCCAAAATTTGGTACATTGATACTACAGGCCAACAGGAACCCACAATCCAAGAATGGCCCACATTCACCCTTAGGGGGCGCTACAGGCCATGCCCAAAAGTCCCATTTTCTAGTCAAAAAATTTCAAATTTGGTACAATGATACTAAAGGCCAACAGGAACCCACAAACCAAGAATGGCCCACATTCACCCTTAGGGGGCGCTACAGACCATGCCCAAATGTCCCATTTTCAATGTGATGGCATTTCCTACCCATTTGTCCAATTCTTCTGAGACTAACATTCTTCAAGATGAAATCACTCTGAAGTACTATGCAAAGAATGGCCCACATTTGACTTTAGGGGTGCTACACCCCTCAAATATTTGTAAATATTTGATTATATCTTTTCATGTGACAACACTGAAGAAAGGACACTTTGCTACAATGTAAAGTAGTGAGTGTACAGCTTGTATAACAATGTAAATTTGCTGTCCCCTCAAAATAACTCAACACACAGCCATTAATGTCTAAACCGCTGGCAACAAAAGTGAGTACACCCCTAAGTGAAAATGTCCAAAATGCATTTGAACAGCGATGAAACACTTTCTTATGATGTGTTACATTCATACCAGCAGACAGAGAATTAAGTTTTAAGTAAGTTTTAAGCAGAAGAAATGGAAATAAACCTTGTGTAAATTGTCAGCTTTACTTTATGCTAAAATGCTATTTTTAAGGCAAAAATCGTATTCTTGAAAATATTTTTTTTATTGTTTTCCTGTAAAATAAAATCTGAAAATCCTTAAAACAAGATAAATTTGATTGATCTTGTTTTAGAAACAACACTGCATAAGAAATTTGTTTTTTCAGAGAATGTATTTTTAACATGTATATTTTGTCCTACTGTACTGACAGAGTTTTTAGTCAAAACAAGTGAAAAAATCTACCAGTGCTGAAAAAGTAATCCAAAGTATTTAGAATACATTATTGACCTTAAGTAATCAAAAGTAAACCCCCCAATTCTGACAGTATATATATATATACTAAAAGCTGCGAGTCAGACTCAGGCATCTGTTATGGCTCAGTTAGACATTTATAGGGGGACACCTTGTGGCCTGAAAGGGAATGGAAAATGTAATTATCTGAAGGGATGAGGGGATTTTTGCAGGGGACCTCCCAGTAGAATTTCGCTTAGGGCTGCCATGCTCAGAAATGGCCCTGTCCACACGTCTTGATTTATGATTGCAGATTAATGCAATTTTTTGTGAAGTGGTTTCATTATAGCAGTTGGCACACATTTTGTTGCCTCTCACATTTAAACAATCATATGCAATGTAACAAGATCTGCCAACAAACATTATAGGCTCCAGCCTCACATTGAAGGCAGCAGTTCCTTCCACACACATTTTACCAGGAATTTACAGTATGTCGGTGATGTTCACACATACGCAGATGCATGGGTCTTTGCCTTGCTCTCTTTCTCCATAGTCCCCTCTTTCTCTCATGCACTTACATAGACACAGAATGTGGCAATACGCTGAGCGCTTTCATTGCATAACTCTGGTCTGACTCATTGCTCTAGTGGCCTAATTCATCCGGCACATTTAATGGATGAGCTGAAATCCAGTCCTCACTTACACTTCTGCCCCACTTTCTTTTACTTCTTTTAAACTGTAACTGTAGAACTCCTATCTCACACCTTCTTTGGAATTTCAGCCTCCCTCCTTTCACTATTTTAGGGCAGAGACATTCTGTTACCCATTCTTTTGTGGGAGTGATGTATTTAAGTATGGGTGTAATCTTTGCAGTACTCATGTAAAGGAACGATCTGTTCTTGTTTATTTACTGCATGACATAATGTGGAGTTGTTATTCAGGTTGGATTATGTAGTGTATTGATAATAACTCAAATGACATAAAAGGCCACTTATGAATTTGTACTTTGTCAGCGTTGGGTGTGTGCATTTAGAACCAATTACTACACTTCATTCCAATATGTAGAAATTGCAGATATGAATGGGTTTTGCACAGGACACTTAAACCAATAATTTTCTAATAATCAGGGACATATCCTTCTAATTAAAAAAACATAAATGGATCCTGTAAATCTCACACTGGATCCATGAAAAGACACCCATTTGTTTCTCCCATACACTGTAAAAGTGATATTGTGCAGTTGTTACCTTGAGGAGCTATTCAACCTGATCTGATCTTTTGGAATTCCTTGATGTTGGGTTGATTCAGCCATATTAAGTTACCACACAAAGCACACAACCACTTTTTTTGTTACAGTGTAGAACTTTTAAATAGATTATATATGTTTTCCTCTTTTTTGAGTCTTAAAGGGATAGTTCACCCAAAAATGAAAATTCTCCCCTCATTTATTCACCCTTATGCCATTCCAGATGTGTGACTTTCTTCAGCAGAACACAACGATCTTTAGAAAAATATCTCAGCTCTGTAGGTCCATACAACAGATCATAATTTAAGTCCTTTTTTTACTCTAACTCTCCACTTTCACATCTGAAAGTGAAAGTTAAAGTGGAGATTGAGAGTAAAAAAAAGGACTAAAGGACTGTTTCTCACCTTCACCTTTTATACTGCTTCTGAAGATATGGATTTAACCACTGGAGTCATATGGATTATTTTTATGTTTCCTTTATGTGAGTTTTGGAGCTACAAAGGTCTGGTCAACATTCTCTTGCACTGTATGGACCTACAGAGCTGAGATATTTTTCTAAAATATTTGTTTGTGTTTTGCTGAAGAAATAAAGTCTTGTCATCTGGGATGGCATGAGGTTTAGTAAATAATGAGGGAATTTTCATTTTTGGGTAAATTATCCCTTTAAGTTTTGGGGCCACTATTACATTTCCTGAGCTGTCAAAGAGCAAACTCTGAGCAATCCAACTTTACTCTGAGCTTTTACATGTTATGGGAATTCCAGCATCCCTCCCTCTTTGGAGTGGCAAATGTATTTTTATGCAGGCCCATATCTGTCGGTCACATGATAAAAATGTTCCATTAGTGCAAACAGTCGCTCTTAAAATTAAACAGTTGTATTCACAGGGAAGGAGTTTATTCGTGCAGTTTGAAAGCATGTTTTACAGACTTAAACCCCTTAGATCACTACTGGATGCAATCTGGGGGTGGGTGATGTGTCTCTGTTGGTGAAATGTTTCTCAATAGGCATCCCTCCCTCTCCCTTTATTATTTATGTTGAGTAATTTGGGGTTGATTAAAAGAACTGATTTCAAAAGATAGGATAATGATTGGAAATGTCAATTAAGACTCGAGCTGAAGTTGGAAAGCAGTTTGTGACTGCGCTGTGTCACAGGTGCAGTGGAGGAGGTAGATTGATTTTTGAGAGATGAGAGAGAGTAAGAACAATCAAACAAAGTGAGAAAAAAATACATATAAAGTGATAGTGTCGGAGGAAATCTTTTTTTTTTTTTTTAAACTTTTTTAAAGAAGATGTGAGTGGTACTTTCCTGCGTAACCAGTCCTGCTCAACCCGCTCCGATCGAGATTTGAACCGGGGTCTCCGGCATGGGAGGCAGGGTAGGTTTACACACTACACAGCTATCTACCAGTTAAGGTGTTTAAGCATTTTTTTTGTGTGTTTCTATGTGGTTCCACGTACACTGTAAGCAAAACGTAGCGCCACGTATGAAACCAAAGAATACTTTGGCCTTTACTTGCGCAAGTCAAACAAACTCGCCTACAATGCTCTGGCTTCATCCAAACATGCATATACTGTATCTTACTATGTAGTATACCAAAAATAGTATGTCAATAGAGTAGGGTTTCCGAATCCTCAGTATTCCCAAAAGAGTTGGCGTACAATACATGGATGACCTACTACATCTGACGAGATTTTGAAGTATGCATCCAATGGACAGTGTATTATCCCTTAAAAATTGTTTATTTCATTTTCAAGACAAAAACGAGAAAACTAATTATCAGAAGGTGCATGGAGCCTTGTGCTTAAATTGTGCTTGTATAACCCGAGTAGATCATTTTTCTGGTTGTTGTTACTATGTCATATATTCAGCATTCAAGACAAAGTCACATTATTCACCTGCATACCTAAAGAACATACTTTTTTTACTGACTGAGAAGAGTGTTCTTCATCGAATACAGTATGTGATTTCGGATGCAGTTTCCGTGATTTTCTGGCTCGTCTCACTCCCATCAATTTTTTGTTATTTTAATGTCTCAAATTTCTTAGAAAAGTAAAAGCACACCTCTCTTTAGCAAGCCATATGATTTAAAGTACTATCCGTGTCTGTAGCACATATGGTGTGGATTAGTTATGGGCCAAAGCTCATATTTTAAATACTTCAAATATAAGCAAGATATAGAGAATAAGGAGAATAAAGGTAATGGGTTAATGCTGAATGACCTAAAAGCAAATGAGACCGGACAAAATGAAGGAAGATTGTGGCATCTCTATACCACGCTCATTCAGAAGGTCACATGCTTCAGTATTGAGGGAGTAGGGTGTTGGATGGGCACTGGGCAGGGCTGGCTGACCTACATTCTGCACTGCCCTTTCAGTGATATGCCTGTTTGAATCACACTGATTTTTTAAATCTATAACCAACATTACATTTAAAGGAATTATTTACATGAACTTACTATACTAACGTGTAGTCTACACAAACACCCTCACCAATTCAAATACATTATAATACTGTTTTACGTTATGCAAACCCACATACAGGTATGTACAGTATACACAAAAACACCCTCGCTAATATGTTAAAATACTCTTCCAAATGACATATATACAATACAGATAAACACTCAGACACTTCTTCCCTTGTTTGCACTCTATTTTTTTGACCTACATCTTAGGCAGCTCAGTTATGTAACCAGAGTTATGTTGCGCTCTGGAATCCCAGCGCTCCTGCAGATGTTCAGAGACAAAACATCTTCTCTTCCCACTCCATTCCTCTCTCTCCCCATTTTTCCTCTTTGTTTTCCCTCTTCTCATTTTTCTATTCCAACTTCCTGCCTCCCTTATTCTGTTCTGGGTTCATTTCTTTCATGCCTCTCTTTTATTTCATATATCTGTTTATTTTGTTTTCCTTTACTATGCTTGTATAAAGCACTTGTGTTTGAAATGTGCTATATAAATTTACCTCGCCTTTCCTCGATTTTTCAAAGCCTACTGTAAGCAAATCATCTGCAATGGAGCATTAAAGTTGAAGTAATTTTTTTCCATGTTAAAATACTTACTCCCATCCCAGTTTATTGTGCAGAGACCGCTATAAATAAGCTGTTCGGAGGTTAATTTCACTGAAAAGTTTAATCACTTTGGCACTTTCAAAACACTGTGGCTCATTTAAGCATACCAAACAGCCTGGTAAAGCAACATTGGCACAACCAATGGTATGATTTGGGGGAGGACTAGCTTGTTCTCTAGCCAATGGCAATGAGAGTGTGCAGGAAACCTAAAAACAGTTACTGTTACACTTATTACTTGTTACTTAAATTAATTACCATAGTTATTAATTAGAACAAAGTGTATTTACATGCAGATGCATTCAAAACAGTTACACAGTATGTACATGCAGTTCATTAATATTACTTAGAAAAATAAAGTGAGACAATTTTCTTTATTATTTGCTTTACGGCGAATCTTATATGCACATTTTATGTACACTATAAAAGTGTTAATCTACAAATGTGCTTCACGTGGAAACATTTAAATTAATGAACAGGTTTTTTCAACTCAAAAATATTATTTAACATGGCTGAATCAACCTGAATACATTAGGTTACACTATCAAAATGTATTTAAAGACTAATCAAATAGAAATCAGATTGATCAACAAATGGACACCTAAAGGGATAGTTCAGCCAAAAATTCTCTCATTTTTTCACCCCCATTTGTTTGAAGAATAAGAATAAATCAGCTCTGTAAGTCCATATAATGCAAGCGAATGGTGTCCAGAACTTTGAATCTCCAAACATCACTAAAATCCATGTCTTCTAAATCAATATGATAGGTGTGGATAAAAAACAGGTCAATATTTAAGTCCGTTTCCACTATAAATCTCCACTTTCACTTCCACATTCTTCTTCTTTTGTTTTTGGTGGGTTGCATTCTTCGTTCATATCGCCTCCTACTGGTCGTGACTTGTCAAAGGTGGAGATTTATTGTAAAAAATGGACTCAAATATTGATTCATTGAGTTTCTCACCCACACCTACCATTTCAGAAGATATGGATTTAACCACTGAAGTTGTATGGATTACTTTTCATGCTGACTTTTTTGGGGGGGATTGAAAGTTCTGGCCACCATTCACTTGCATTATATGGACCTACAGAGGTGAGACATTCTTCTAAAAGTCTTCAATTGTTGGTGAACCATATTTTTGGATGAACCATCCCTTTAAGTTAGCAATAGCAGACTACCATGTGTTACAGTGACATTGATGAGATTTCAGTAAGGTGTATGAATGTAAATAATGATGGCAAAAATATGTCACAGCAGAAATCTGTGTCATGCCCTGCTGCAAATGGTTATGGAATTATCTGATGATTTTCAGTTATATCAGATAATCTGAAGCAGTTCTATTTGTGTGTTATGTAATGTATTAACTTGTTCCATGTTCAAGCACTCAGATCTGTGTAGAATTCCATTATTAATGAGATCACAATGCAGCTTTCTGCTTACTCTTTCTTTAAGCTCTCTGCAGGCTGAATGACGTGTCTGCACCTCCACCATCTCTGTCTCTTTCTCTCTCCCTCTCTCTCTAAATTCCCCTTTTCTCATCCCTCTCCTCCCTTCACACTGACCTACTTTTCCACTGACCTGCTTTCAAAAGGTTCCACATACTCTGAACAAATTATAAAAAAACATTTGGAAAAAAGGGAAGAAATTAGCAAAAAAAGGCCAGTGAAGAGAACAAAGCACTGCAACTACTAAAAGTCACCTTGCTTTTGTTCTTGTGTTTCGCTCTTGCTACCGTAGCAACCGGTAGCTCAGAATTGTTCAGTAATTCTATTTAATGTGATATCATCAACAACACAGGCTCGTCTTAAAACAAAGTTTAAGTTTCAAATTACATATAAGTCATTTTCATGACAAAATTTACATGAGATGATCCCTATTTTGAAACATGGATCTTGTTATTATGTAAATGAGTGAATTGAGGTATAGGCTAGAATAGGTAACATGCTTTTATATGAAGGTTGTAAAGCAAGATTATAAGTATGCATATTACTTAATGCCACTGATATAACAAACTGGTGCTCTGGACAGCTAAAGACTGGATTATGAACTTAGCTTCAAGCAATATATATTTGTTTTTATGTCAGTTGATATCAGAACAGTTACATAACTTGTTTTCTGCTCTCCTCTATTTTTCTTCTTCTTAGAATTAGAGCCTTCTTTGAGTACTTTTTCACGATCAGAGAACACTGTGACCAGTTATAAGAACAACATCGTGTTCGTATCCAATTATCTCATGTACTTCCAAATTTTGTATAATTAGCATTTTACTTTTTTATGATATCTGGTCATTTAATCCATTAATGCATTTGGAGGAGAGATAAAAAGAGAATGCATGTGAGTGTGTACTTGTGTTTGGTTGCTGCTCGCTAGTGTGTGTGTCTTTGGGCTGTGACACAAGTGCAGTGACTTAGCCGGTGTTACATCATACTGGATGACTCTTGAGCCCTGCAGAAGTACAAAGTGTCCCTATGCATTTGCACAGCTCTCATTTCAATTAATTTGTTGTGCCAGGAGGGGAAAGGATAAATAAGTGGAAGGAGAGATCAGTCTTTCTGTTGGTCAGATTTTGAATCTTGTCTAAGCTGATAAAGTGCATGCTAAGAGTTCAGGCTAGGATTGTTTAAGGTAAAAGTTTAAAGTCAACACAAAACCCTGTTTGAAACAGGATATTCAAAATGTAGGTTAGGAATTGATTTTATCCATTGGAAATTAATTGGATTGTGAAAAGCGGGCATTAGATACCAGGATAGAGCCTTGTGGTTGGTTGGTTGATTGGTTAATAAAATAAAAGACATCAGCAGGCTTCATGACATCAGCAGAAAAGGAAAGTAATTTCAAATATGGAGCATGTTGATAGAAGAGTAATAAAAAGACTAACGGTTTCTTTTATCTTTAATAACACCAATAAATCATGCAAAGTTGACATTTCATGTTGACTTAAGTTTTACAATTGATGGGTGCATTTACGTGGTCATGACATATTTTCCTTGATCTTTTGACATACAGAGCTCATTTTACAATAAAAACATACTGTAAGTTTCAGAACTCAAAACTTCCTCCCCAAAGCTGCAAAAACATTTCCTGCTCGTGAAAGGGGACTTTCACAGGACACAATCTTGTGCCCGTATGGACTATTTTTAATAATTGTTCTATATAAACATGCACAATATTTGCACTGCTTTTAAAAAATGCTGTCAAGTTATAACTCTTTAAAGGAGACCCCCCATTGTGTTTCATTCTGCGTCTTGCTGTTTTGAGTATAACAGTGTCTTGGATGTGTTCTTGCTCCCATCTGCACTATTTTAAATAAGTCTATATAAACATGCACTAGATGTATGTCCTTACCATTTTGATGCGTTTCTGGCAATATGCATCACATTTTAATAGCAGAACAACTTCTAAAACGTCTCGCATCTCAATTTCGCTGAGAACTGCGTCCCGTCGTGTGTAAACAGACACGGGAGATGATAGATGTCGTGGCTGTCTCTGTTTTGGTCTGTTAAAGCATCCCAACATTAGGAAAGCGCGACTGTAGTTTAAAAGTTCCCGATCACATCAGGATTGTGAGTGCGGCCCATTTCACATTGGATTGTTTATGTGTGTCACACACTTCACTGAAGATTATATGTTCGGCTAATTTCAGCATGTATTTGTGTTTTTTGCTCATATCAGCTTGGATTTAATCAGTCATAGTACGATTCAAGCTTTGCAAAGGAACTGTTAGATGGGAAAGTGAAAAAAAACTATTGGACCCAACTGCAAAACCATAAGTAACCAGTTTTATCTTTCATGATTGTTTGATATTTATAGTTTATGGTGCTTTATGAGTAAAAACTTTGATACATTTAGATGCAATGTGTTGCATGTGCGTTCAGTGTAAACCCTGAAATATAATTTTTGTTGTTTTGTAACTGCCTGGTTCATTTTCTTCCAATTGAGTTACAAACATACAGTAAACTGGATATGGCTGTATTCGAGGGGCAGCAGGATGTTAGCCAGTGATAATAATGGGTATTAACAAAGCCCAAAACCAAGGGTTTCAGTCAGAGGGCCAGAGACAGGGTGCAAAAGACAACAACTTTACTAACATTTTAAGTGGACCTCATGAAGAAAAAGAAATATGTCATGACCCCTTTGTATGTGTGGGCACAGCTATGTACAAACAAAAGGTTTATGTAAAAATACTCCTGTATACATGACAACATAAGACTGCTTAAATTTAACATACAACATGTTTTATTTTTCTTGTCGCTCTTTTAGTGTCATTCTGAGGACCTTGACAGGTACGCCCTCCATTTTTTTTTTTACAAACATTTCTTTTTTTTCTGAAAACTTCGGTAAATACCACACAATACACCTGGTTACAGAGGCGAAATAGAATAACAGGACATGAAAATACATACATATTGTATCACATTGAGGTGAACGGACACATGAAAATATGAACCCCCCAAAAAGAATAATAGCATTAGAATACAATATAAAACACAATATTAATAATTATTATTACAGAATGCCAAAATAAACTTGATACAAACTTAAAATACTCAAAAGAGAATTTGTCTGTACATTTTTTACATAATGGCCAGTGCCAGGCACCTGTTTGGGAACAATAAACACAGATTGTATAAAATCTGAAGAAAAAATTCAGTGCAGAAGCAGCTTTCAGCTGTGGTAAATTCTACAAAGACAACTAGTGGGATTGATGCTAAATTTGTGGCTATGATTTACTACTGAGTGTGTAACAGTTGTGTACTGCAGCATTTAATCTGTGATAACTTTTACGCAACAGTTGATGGGTATGACAATGTAATGGGCTACACACACCAATGTATCATTCTCCTTTATGAAGAAAAACATTTCAGTTCTGCGTAACCTCAACAATTTCTTCTCATGAGGTAGCATGTGAGGCATCTCTGAAACCTGACTACAGATTATGGCAATGGTATATCTTACACTTTGTACACAGTCTCAGAAGAGGCTGCCTTGACATTTCTGAAAGGGTTTTGACTCTAATTTGGCTAAATGTCAGGTAGATTGCAATGTTTGTTTGTTTGTTTTTTAAATTGGTCACAGTGACCTTTTGGAGAGGGTCAATCCATCAAGCTCCTTTACAATGATACAATACAGTAAGGTGATAGTGATGGACAAGAGTTGAAAGGTCATTGTCACTAGTTTGCATTGACCTATAAAAGACTGAAACACTATGAAAATAACATTCAGGTATCTTTCAATCAATGTGATACAGTGAGATAAGAATGATGACTTAAAAATCTAAATGGAAGCATCAGACATCATGAAAATGAAGGACTTAACAGGAATCCAAAGTAGAGTCTCTTAAAGACTGACATGTTTTTCCTGATAAAATATATTGAAATATGATATGTTTAGTCATGTCACAGTATTATATAATCCAAGTGCTTGAATAATGCTAAAGTCCAAAGGCAGAGGAGAAGAGTGATACATCTGAGGTTTTCCTTCTGAAATCAGTGGGGGAAAAGTCCTTGTGTCTTGAACTCCATGAACCTGTGGAGAGAACTACATACTGGTTTCAGAAACTACCTGTTCATAAAGCTAAGCTACGAAACATGGCAGAGATATGTAAATATTTAAAGGTGGAGACAAGGAGTTAAAGGTTGCTATACAGATTCATTTTGTAGGTTGTTTTCAAAACAAAAAGATCATTAGAAAGAGCTCAATTTCCACTTTGTAACTTTGAGTTACTATTAAGTGCTTTTGAAAGAGTGAAAGAACAGAGCTGCATCAAAAGGTCACAATTGTTCTCGATAAGAAAACAGATCAAGAGCAAAACACTTTCTGGCTGGTGTTAAGCATAAGTAATAGACTTTCATGCAATTAACTGTACCTTTTTTTTTCCCTCTATAGGGTGGTAAAAATGAAATTTATCAAGTCCTATCTTTACTGTGTTTAAAGGATCTTGCATGCCAGTCTCAGTCACGTTTCTGGTTTCTGTCTTGCCCACCTGAGCTCCTCTTCCCATTTTTCTTCCTTAGCTCATCTTTCTCTCTGGAGGGAGATTGTTGTGTGCAAAGTTCATCTGCTGTTTCACTCTCCTCTTCCCTGCTTCCAGAGCCGCTGCCTTGCTGCTGGCTAATGTGCGCTAGTGCCAGGTATGGGTGCTGAGGCAGAGCGGAATCAGGTGACGTAGCAGTTGTTGATGCAGAATTGGGGACATCTTGGGAGCCACCGTTGGATAGTGCTCTATATTTGAGCCTTAGCTTGTGTGGCAGCGCAGTGCCTTTCATTTCGCCTTGGTTATCTCCATATTGGCAACCATCATTGGTGACCATGGTGGGTGAAGGTACTAATTGGTGGATGGCGTGATAGCCACCAATATCAGAGGAAGAGGATGAGGGCGATTCATCATCAGTGGAGGCTTCCTTATCTGAGCTGCGAGGGTCTCCGTCACTAGAGGAGGTATCCTTGCCTGAAGAGCAGTGCTCTTGGTAGAAGCCATCTGTTCTCGGGCAGCCTTCATATGCGAGCACTGGGGGTTCCTCGTTGAGAGTGCCAAGGTAGGCATTTGAGCGCTGGTATTGCTGGGCTTTTCCAGATTCATTGACAAGATCTGGGGCAAAACAATTTGGGGTGCTGTCTTGCACCTGGCTTCTACATTGTCCTTGAACACTCCGGTCTTGTTGCTGAATGACAAACCGCCGGCTTTCACTGGTATCTGCTTTGCCATATGTGTACTCATAATTTGGTGAATCCAAAGATCTCCTGCCCAGCTGTTGTGCTACCTCTGAAAGAGTCTCTAAACCATCATGTCTTATAGGCAGACTACACCCTGTTTGAGTAAAGTGCGTGATTTGCCCATTTTGTTGCGGTTGAGATACCACCTGCTGCTCAATGTCTTCAACCCTTTGGCTCTCAACAGGGTAGGAACTGCTTCCAGAACGGAAGAGGATAACACTTCTTTGGGGTGTGGCAGATGGAGGGGCTGGGGTGTTGGACCCTTCTTGCTGCTCCATTTCTTGCAGTTGGTGAGACTCCAATTGTGCAAGACTTTGATGGTCATTGAACATGCCGTTAAGAACGCTTGCCTCAAGCCTGTTGATATCCATTCCAGAGCTCTCATGCTTGATGTCATAGTTTATAGGTTCAGGACTGTCCCGTGAAGATCCATCAGACATGTCGGACAGTGATCCAAGGGGGGAGTATTTAGGTAATGTTGAGTAGCGTTCACTCCTAGTAGGCTGCTCAGCCTCTGAGGAATCAGAGCTCATCATGACCTGAGAAGCACTGGAGTATCCACTGCTTGAGTAGTATGGATTTCCGGAGGTTGCTCCGGTACCATTAGCACCATTCGTTGCCGCCTCAGTGCCATTATTGATCTGCTGGGTTTTCTCCATGTAAGAGGCAGAGGTAATAAGTCCGAATCTCAATTTCAATTGCAGGAGTTCTGTCTTCAGTCGCACATTCTCCTCGTTCAGTGCCATTACCCTGTTCTCCAGCACCATATCATTGATCCTGCGCTTCTCTCTTGACCTCTTGGCAGCCTCATTGTTCTTGCGTCGTTTTTCCCAATAGGACTCATCTTTCTTCTCATCAGAGATGAACTCGCGCTTCCGCCGACAGGATGAGTTGGGTTTTGGTTTTATTAGTCGGCCTTGACGTGGAGGGCTGGCTATTTGAGGTGATGGTAAACTCTCACTGTAGTTTGAGAAGGTTTCTAAAGATTCCAAGCTGGCACTATTGTTTTGGGTAGGAAGATTTAGGCTTTCCATTATGGTGCTATTGAGGCCAGTTTGTATAACTGGCACTCAGTGGACATTGAAATTTAAAAAATACAACTGAGTATTAATTTGTGATTAATACTCAAAAAAACACACTTAATTGTCCGTTTTCAAGGAGGACGAGATCTGATGGATATTATTTTCCTCCTACTCTAACCGGTCTTCAAAATGTTCAAGTGTCCAGACTGGCCAAAAAGATAAGAAAAAGATGGAACTCAACAAAAACATCAGTCATTGGATAGGTGTGTTTTCGAGGGTTTTCTTCCCAGAGAAGGGAAAGTTCCTTTTTTTGTTTAGCTTTCTTTCAATTCTGTGTGGTTGAAGACAACACAAGTCTGTTGACTTGGCGAAGCTCCTCCAAAAACCTTTGAAGCCAAGTTAGGTCTTGTTATTGATGGCTGACGGTGACAGTGTAAGCTGGGGTTACTGTCAGAGAACGACCTAGTTTATTCAGGCACCCTGCTAAAGATGTTGATCATTCATCAAACCTGTATCAGCTCACCGTTTTGTCCAGTCTTTGAGCAGATCTGTAGAGACAATGAAACATGATTTGTTTACTAAAAATGCGTCTACAGCAAATTAGTTTAAAAAAAAAAAGCAGGTCATACAGGAATAAATAAATGCTAAAGTAGGTCAAAGTTATTATGATTCATATATTCTTACCAAAGTATTGCCAAGTAGTTCTCCAACTACAATTTCACACAAATTCATAGACAAAGGTCAAATGATGCAATAGCCCAAAACTTATTTCTTATTGCAAGTATTTCAGAAACAGCTCAGTGCTCTAATTTCCAATCTTGACAGCAATTGAAATTCTACTTCTCTCCCTGTCCTAGAAGATCTAGAGAAATGTAGGTCAGTGGAGTAATGAAGCACGGCGAGTAGGAGATCATGGCGTGCTGCAGTAGGACACATATTGTGTAAGATACTGCACTGTCACATAATCAGAGGCACTCCTGACTGCCAGAACTGCAGGAGAGAGATCAGAAACCTGCAGGGATAGGGAAAACAATGGAGGGAGACACCACAGAAGGGAACCAAATCTGTGGAATAACCCTCCTTTTGGATACATTAATTTGTGATCAAACATCATTGAATTAGTGTAACTAAGAAAATTTGGTTTACTAAGAATCAGGAGTATATAATGTGATTCACTGTTTACTAACGTTCAGCATTACTAATGCACTTATTAGCAAATGCCTTTGGGTAATTCTTTAAACAGTATGGGGGCCAAACTTATTAAATGACTTCCCATTGAGCTATTTATTTATTTCCCATTTTGCCAATATTTGGGGTAGATTTTTCAATAATGTGATTTACATTTCTGTTTTTTAATCATTATTTATCATGTAAAACAATTAAGCCTTTTTCCTTGTTTTTGTGAGCTCATCCTATTTTGCATCTTAGCGTGAGAATCTGAGTTAATATTACATAACCACACCGACAGCTATCGCACCATCTCCAAAACACAACCTAAACATTCTCTACATAGTTTAACACTTAAAAAGAGGAAGAGGAACAAGAAAGAATAATATGAACCTTCAATTGTTATCAATACCAAACATAGAACTTAAAATATGCATGTTTAGTTTAAGCCTGATTGAATGTACCCTTATCCTAAACCGCACAGGTGCATATAACTTTGTATTAATATGGTGTATGTAACTTGTTTCATTGTGGTCCAGCTCACAGTTTTGTTGGGATTTTTAACACAATGAAAACATGGAAGCACAAATGCATTTGGCTCATACGTGACTATTTTTCTGTAGGATCGCAAATGAGAACATGGGGAGTGTGTTCCACTGACCTAGAAACCGGCTGCTCCGTAAACACTGTGCGCACACTGGGTCCACGACTACGTTGTAAAATAGGTCAGTGGGCGGCAACTGAGATTGTGAGCGTACGTGCGCGCGCGCGTGAGAGAGAGAGACAGAGAGCGCCTGAGCAATCGGGGAGGAATTATAGTGCCTACCAAAAATAGGTGCGCTCGGGTGAGGGAGGAGCTAAGGATTCTAATTGGGTACTAGAGAGGAATTTACCAGCACTGCGGAGGTATGAAAAAAAGAGAGAATACGTCAGCAGCAGAATATTAGATTAAAGCGGGCTATGAATCATGCCAGTGATGGGCAGATATGCACCCAAAGAAAAAGCAATTTCCTGAATGCAATGAGGAAGGGAGAAAGGTTACGTAATTATGGATTTTGCTTTTACATCACAAGGCTTGCAAATGTGCGATACGGTCCTGCTTTTGTAATGGCACTGATGCGTCAATGCAACCGAGCATGCAGTATTGCGCAGTTCACACCGGAGTTTGTGGCTCAATGTCAGATGGTTATCATAATTGAGGTATCACTTTGGGACATGCCGAGCAAAGTTCAGACACCTAAGTTACTATCCATATGGTGTCTGCAAACCCTATATTTAAATGGCATATATGTAACTGGTACAGGTCTATCATCATGATCAAATAAGGAAGGCAACTCTTTTCTCCCTCTTTTCTCCTTTCACCACATGCAAATTGGAATGGTTGGTTTCTTCAGCTTGTTTACTTTTCCTCTTCCAAGAACCAGAGACCACCGTTCAGGAAAAAGAGGTTGAGATCAAAGCAAACATAGTTATGCACCGTTCCACAAGGATAGTATTTACAACTGGAAAGTGTTTGCCCAGTCACATGCAGGCAGAACTGTTATGCCTCCAGAATATAAAGGCCAAGTACGCTAGTATGACTGCGAGGTATATTGTGTGGTATGTTGGCTAGATTCTTAATTGCAGGAGTTAATGCCAAAAGCACAATAGCTGTCTGAGAAAATCTATTAAATACCACGTACTGTACAAGGACCTCGGTAGGTATCGTTTTTCTGTTTAATCAATCAGTGCCAAAAGTTGCTTTATGGAACTATCGATTATCTGCAAAAATCTATACCGATTTTTAGCCCAAGTTTTTTTTACTTCCTCTTTTTTATTTCTCATCAGTAAACCTCGTCTGGTGAAATATTTACTAAACTCTTTATCTGTTGAATATATTGGTTTTAAAAAGAAAATATATAGAGCATTGTAACAGCCAAGTCTCTAATTTCAAAATAAGAGTCCCCGGAGCATTTTACGCTTGTTTATAGTTTAAAAAAAAAAAAAAAAACTCCCATTTTATAGCCTACACCAAAACGTAATTTTTCTGGTTACTATTGGGATTTTGGTTGTACTGTAAACTGTTTTGGGATTCTATTCATTATACAAATTTTTAGCCTCAATGTATTTGCCCATCATGGAATGTTTTTTTTTATTTATTATAATTTAATGGTTAAGTGATTATTAAATAGCAAGCGTGTTTGAGGAATAACTCGATTAAAAAAAAGTTTATGGAAGAACTAAACACAAAGCCCTGCATAATCTCAGTTATTAAATAAAGGTATTTCTCCTGGCGCCACGCTGGGTGGCCACTGAACAATTGTGCAACCCGACAAACCCCACGCGTTGAGTGACATTGCAATGCATTATCCAGTTTGGGAGCCGCCACGCCATATTTTATGATCAAATGCGTCGGAAGAAATGCTGACTTGCAATTAAGTATTGCCGTGCATGCTTTGAATGGTGCCGCCGCAATACACAGACATTAACTGACCCCGTACTCATGCGTTTGGATTTCGTAATGATCATCACCACCTCCCCCACGCCACGACCGTCTCGACTTGACATTGGATGTGAATATGTAGACAATGCAGAAGATAAACTGTTGCTACCTTACAGTTTTCAGTCATCTAATACTACACGATAACATGCAACGAGATGTAAAATGTAAGACACGACCACTGAAATACCAAATAATTTATCAGCTAAACATTTAGAGTCATGCCGACCTCAGTCGGTTTCCATGTGAACAATAACATGCCCTGACCACGTTGCAGGGTAGCAAACCCTAGCATACAAGTACTTTGAATAAAACACAATTAATGAATCAAACATGATGCAACACACACAAATGATGAAATATTACAAAGAGGGACGGGCACGAATTTGAACTCACCGAAGAGAAATAGCACATTCCTTTCGTTACACAGAATAATCCGCTTTTATTTTTCAATAGACCGATCTTCAGCGCCTCTGTATGCCGTTTCTTGTCCCAGGTCTGCTCTTTTTGTCTGCCTTCCTGCCCTTACAACTCTAGTTTGTGCTGCAAATATCCCGCGTGGGTCGTGATCCACTCACCGGCTTTGTGTCGATTAATGTGACTCTGCATGTGCTGCTATTCGCCGTCTCTCTCTCTCGCCCTCCCTCTTCGTCCTTATGTTATGTCGGAGGCTTTGCTCCAGTTTTCCTATTACTCACACACATACACAATCTCCTCTCGTCGTCCTCGAATGTGTGTTAGTAGGTCAGCGGTTGCATAACAGAAAGCTTTGGATGCCTAGTCACGTTTCCGTTCATCATGCCTATACGTAAGCCACCACTCTAATCGAAGTGACCGGAGGTGGCCAAAAACATACGACGTACACCATATATACTGAGCACATATTCGGCACCAATCAGAGTGCAGTTGCTCTGACACGCCTCTATGTGTCAACACTAGTTTCTCTGGAAGGAGGTTACGAGACTGAAACTGTTGCGTAAATTTTCAGAATTACATAAAATACACTTTTACAAATGATGTGTCAATCAAAGTCAAACTTCATACAAATTCAAACAATGCGATTATATATACAGTGCATTCAGAAAGTATTCAGACCCCTTCATTTTTTCCACATTTTATGTTGCAGCCTTATGCTAAAATGCTTTAAATGATGTTTTTTTCAACATTAATCTACACTCCATACCGCATAATGACAAAGGAAAACCAGATATTTGATAACTTTGGAAATTTATTCAAATGAAAAAACGGAAATAAATATCACACTGACATAAGTATTCAGACCCTTAACTCGGTACTTAGTTGAAGCACCTTTGGCAGCGATTACAGCCTTTTGGGGTATTATGCGACAGCTTTGCACACCTGGATTTGGGGATTTTCTGCCATTTCTTCTCTGCAGATCCTGTCAAGTTCTGTCAGATTGGGTGGGACTGTCAGTGGACAGACATTTTCAGGTCTCTCCAGAGACTTCGTTTGTGCTCTGGCTGGGCCACTCAAAGACATCTACAGAGTTGTCCTTAAGCCACTTTTGCGTTATCTTGGCTGTGCTTAGGGTCATTGTCCTGTTGGAAGGTGAACCTTCGGCCTGGTCTGAGGTCCTGAGTGCTCTGGACCAGGTTTTCATTAAGGATATCTCTGTATTTTGCTGGATTCAGCTTTCCTTGAACCCTGACCAGTCCCCCAGTCCCTGCCACTAAAAAACATCCCCACAGCATGATGCTACCACCACAATGCTTCACCATTGGAATGGTATTGCACAGGTGATGAGCAGTGCCTGGTTTCCTCCAGACATGACAGTTTTGTCTTCATTTCATTAGACAAGAGAATCTTGTTTCTCACAGTCTGAGAGTCCTTTAGGTGCTTTTTCAGTGTCTTGCAGTGAAAATAGGCTTCCGTCTGGCCACTTTGCCATAAAGCCCAGATCGGTGGAGTGTTGCGGTGATGGTTGTCCTTCTGCAAGTTTTTCCCATCTCCACATATGATCTCTGGAGCTCAACCAGAGTGACCATCAGGTTCTTGGTCACCTCTCTTAAGGCCCTTCTCCCCTGATTGCTCAGTTTGGGTGGGGCTCTAGGAAGAGTCCTGGTTGTTACAAACTTCTTCCATTTAAGAATTATGGAAGCCACTGTGCTCTTGGGAACCTTCAATGCAGCCAACCCCAGATCTGTGCCTTGACACAATCCGGTCTCTGAGCTCTGAACTCTGGTTTTGCTCTGATATACATTTTTTAGCTGTGAGACCTTAAATAGAGAGGTGTATGCCTTCCAAATCATGCCCAATGGAATTTTCCACAGGTGGACAATGGAAGTGTATATACATCTCAAAGATGATCCAGAGAAATGGGATGCGCCTGAGCTAAATTTAGACCAGATGAAACATACAAGGATAGACATGAAACTGTTCTTTTAATTGTTTCAAATATGTAATAATATCAAAAATGATTCATGAACTGGCCAAAGAATTTAAAGGGGCTGCATTAAATTAGAAAACATACATTTAACATAAGATGTTAAATTTCGATTTTAAATTCACTATTGTTTATATGATATACAGTATTTAATGCAGTTACATCAGAAATAACTGTAGAATGATATGAAAAAAATGATTTAAAGCATTTTAGCACAAGGCTGCAACATAACAAAATGTGGAAAAATATTAAGGGGTCTGAATACTTTCTTAATGCACTATTATATTACAGTCAGACAGTTATCTATCTATCTATCTGTCTGTCTGTCTGTCTGTCTGTCTGTCTGTCTGTGCTGGCTGGCTGGCTGGCTGGCTGTCTGTCATAATATTTTATAATACTCTATATGTATTATAGGATATTATCTACGTTTTATTGTACACATCCTACAATTACATACATTATATATATACTATTCTGTAATACATATTCTGTCTGTCTCCGTTTATACATATTCTATAAAACAAATACTACAGTTTAATATAATATACATATAATAATGCATATATTAATATTCTATGACACACATTCTATATGCATTATAGAATTGTATCTATAATACATATTCTATAATACACATGTTGCAAATCGTGTAATAACATACATATAATGCATGTAATAATATAATAGAACATTATCTGTCTGTCTGACTCCTGCTCCCTTAAACTGTTGTTCTTTTCTATTTACATAGTGATATTCATTTGCCCAAAAAATGTAGTTCATTGTTGGCAGGATGGCTTAAGAATGTCTGTCATGTATACCCTGCCCATTTCAAAACATGATACTAGCCAAGGATGCAGTCTTAGAACAGGAAGACAAGTTCAGTTTACATTCTCAACATTTTATATGTTTATGCATTCACATGTTTAGGCATATATATATATATATATATATATATATATATATATATATATATATATATGCTCTATATATATATATATATGCCTACATATTTTTTTTCCATACAAATGTGTACTCAGTCTGACTCAGTGATTCTTTGGAACATGCGCAACATGTGGTACAATTCCTCTCAACTCAGTGTATTTTTGACAGTTGCACCCATAATCTCAAGCCAGCTGCATTAATTTTTGTAGCACCTGACCTTATGGCCCATCTGAAACCACACCGGAATAATGCAACATGCTACGATCAAGAGGTGGATCTATGCCAGTTTTAGGTCTCCGCGGCAGCCCATTCACTCCCCCTTCATCTGTTGCAGTGCTGACAGACACTACACAGATTGGGAGTGTTGGTCTTGAACTTGCCTCTCCCTCCCCCTCTGCATTCTCCCCCATTTACTCACAGCTGCGTCTTCTACAGTTCCCTTGGCAACCGTTATGCTGCCTGCCTAGCAACTGGTTTTCCCTTCTCCCCCCTCCCTCCTTGCAGATAGTGAGGGGTTGATGAGGGGTACTGGGAGAGACAAAGAACCCGATGTGTGTATCTAATGTGGATAGTGGAACAGGAAGGAGTGTAGGCATCCTCTATATGGAGCTGTATACAACCACACTCACCGGTCCACTAGTAGATTTGAGTTCTAAGGGGAGCGGATGTTTGCCATTATGAGTAAGGGCATTATTTTGAAATCCTGCAACCATTTCATTCATAAAATGCAGAAATCTTAGTTAGTATTACAGCTCAGTTTTAACAATGAAATATGATTTTAAGTCTCTTTAGCTATATTATAACTTGTTGTTTTGGCAGGTTTGCTTGTAATTGGAGAACAGGAGAAAATACACTTATTTTATTACATCATATTTATCTGATATATCAACCAACCTAAAAATGTATAAACAAAGCTTAGTAGTGCCCCCACATGGTAACATTTATAACACTTTAATTTGATTAATTGAAAGACATCTTTTTTTTTGCCATTTTTACAAAATGTAATTGACTCTTTCAAAATTGACAGGGCACTCATCACATTTAACATTGGAGCTTACATCTCAATACTTATAGGGTAAAGATACATACAAATAAACATACTTGTGTTTTTCTGCCCAAAAGATTTGATCTTAAAATACAGGAGGGCCCATCTTTAAAGGAGCACTGTTTTGTCCATGAGCCTGTAAATCTTTCTTTTCAATTTACTGCTGCTTACCTATTCTTTCTTTCTGCGATGCTTGCATGTTTAACATCTAGCATAAATGCATTCATGAATCAATATCTTTGTCTCTCGCAGCTTAAAATAGCCACAGAAGTGCTGACGTTGACATTGAACTTGCCTCAGAGAACAGGACTGTGGGAATCTCTATAGAAAGTAAATGACGAAATGTTGCTTCTTTCTTCTCTATGTCTGTTAAGTGCAGTTGCGCCATTGCCTGCTTCACCTATGCTTCTTTTAGCATTGCATGTCAAAGTCACACCTTACTACAGGGAATCAATGACTTACACGCTCACATCTTTAAATGGCGGTTTAGGTGCTGACACTGCCACTGAAGTTATTGCTGTAATCAGCCAATTAGTCTTTCTCCAAACAGACCATTGTCCTCCAAAGAGCTGCCAGTCATCTGTGCTACTGATAAAAGATGTAAGGTTTTCTTGTTTTAGATACCAAAGAGGTAATGTGTGTTAATTATACCAATGTCCTTTTCAGTATCGCTCTTTTACTTTTATCCAAAGGAAGGTGAATTCTAAAAAGAACAATAAAAAGAGTTTTTTTTTTAGTGCTTTTAGTCCATGTTCATCAGCTTTGAGACCATCTGTATGCCAGTGTGCAAGTTAACAAAATTGCTAAAATTATTAGCAAATATACACATTTAAAATATTCAGTTTGTCTCTTATGGTAAAACAAACTATATTTATTAAGGACTCAATTTGTAGCAATTTACAATAAGGTTCCATTTGTTAACATTAGATATTATGTTTAATTAGTTAAAATGAACAAATAATGAACAGCATTTTTTAATCTTACTTAATGTTCATTTTAACATATACTAACACATTTTAAAAATCTAAATTTGCATTTGGTTTACATTAGTTTATCCACTATGAACTAACAATTAACAATTTTATTTTTAACTAACATTACCAAAGATTCATAAATTCTGTCAAAAAAACAAACAAAAATATATATATATATTGTTAATTGTTTGATCATGATACTAATGTTCAGGGGCATAGATTCCGGGGGTTATACCATGATCAATGGAAACATGGGTAAAGGTTTCACGCTGCTACACCCCCAGTAATTCAGCTGAATGTGGATGATTTTTTGAACTTTTGGAAGCAACAGGTCAATTTCCATGTTGATTATGTCGCCTTATTCCCCCTCTCTATGTCTACATTTCTGTCTACAAAATACACACTATAAATGGAAGTAATAGTTCACTCCAAATTAAAAAAAAACATTTTTAATCAAAATTAAAAAAATCATAATTTATTTAACTTCAATTTTGGTCAGTTTCTCACACAAAGCTATTGGATGTCTTCAAAAGACTTGGAGTAGAGAGCATTGTTCGTAATGACTACATTAATGGTGGGCTTTTTGGCCTTCTGAAGCAAGAATATGCAGTGGTCACTATGAACTGTCATTGTATGGAAAAGAGCCGTGTATAGATCCTTCAAAAAGTCTCCTTTTGTGTTCAACAGAAAATAAAAAACAGTTGATAGGTTGGAAATGAAATGAGGGTAAGTTCCTTTTTACATCATTTTTATTTTGGGGTGAACCATATCTTTGAAAGCATAAAACCTATAAACCATTACAAGAATAAAACAAAGAAAAGGCTTAACAAGAAACATTATTGCCATATGTAAAATTAGTTTTTCCATATGTAAAACACATTTTTTGTCTTATAGTACAAAGCATCAGACACAACAGTACACAAAGTATTACAGTAAGTATGAAAATGTTTTAACAGTTTAATAGCTTTTATTTCACAAATTTTCATGAATTCCAATACGTATTGAAAATTGTCAGTGGATAGTTGGACAAAAATGGCAAATGGAAATGTACTCACAAAAAATCATAAGTTGTCCTAGCGAGCAACCAGCTTCTTATTATATTTGTGTGCTACTATCAGAACAAATTAACCTGCTCTTTCTTCTGATAGGTCAGACTTCTCTCGGTCACTGATCTCAGTTCAGTTTGGAAAGAAGCTTTTGAGAGACCAGATTTTTGAGCTGGGCCACTTCTTCTGCTAAAGAACTAAGCTGGAATCTAATAGAATTGTTTTCTGTTAAGCAATGAGCATCTGTATCTCTCTGAATTGAAGGGTTATTCTGATGTGGTGTTAAACCTGTTGGTGGCACTGTGTGTGGTTGTGGCCTCCATAAACCCTCTGTCCACCCAGCTGTAGACTGTTCTCTAGAGTGTGAGGCATGGTGTATCATTGCTGAGGAGAGACTCTTGTCCATCTCCACCGGAGGAAAAACCTGACAAGAACTATCAACACCTTCAATTCCACCTGGCGTCTTGAAGCGCAATTTATGAGGAAGGCTTTTCATGCTGTTATCTTGCCACCCTGACACTAACTTCTCCCTATCTAATGAATTTGTATCTACTGCAATGACTGTATAGGGACTGAGTTCCCAGCCTGGCTTCTCTCCACCTCTGTAAAGAGATGGCCTAATGGGTTCTCCAACAGCATCATCAGAGAACTCTGGGCTTCTAATGCTTGACCCTCCAGAGATGGGGAACACCAAGTCCTCTGACACATTGGCCCTGTCTCGAATGCTTTGCACCCCAACTGGACCATCATGATGTGAGTTAGACAGTGAGTGTCGATGTGTGAGTTGTGGGTTCGAATTGGGGCAGTAGTACAGTGTTGTTCGAAACGGTTGGGTGTATGAACCAGATGAATCTGTGGGGTCTTTGATCAAACCGAATCGGAACTTTAGTGCCAATAACTCAGCTTTTAGGCGTGCATTGTCCTCAAGAAGAGCCAAAATTTTGTTTTCTACCACCATGTCATTAAACCTCTGTTTTTCACGTGAACGCCTGGCAGCTTCATTGTTCTTTTTGCGCTTGTCCCAGTAACCTTCATCTTTTTTCTCAGCTGGGATAAACTTGCGCTTGTGATGCAGTGTGTTACTGACATCAGCCTCAGGACATTCTCTGAGTCTCAAACCTCTGGGATGGATGAGAAAAGAGCGGGCTAGCTTGCTGCTGGATGTCAAAATGGACACTGCTTCTTCTGTGAAGGATGTAGCTCCATCCTGACTGACTGGATCAGGTATTTTTTCAGGGTACTTTACACTGTGTTCTGCCAGCATGATGCTTTGGTCCCTCATGCCGTGGTGATTTACTGAGAGTGTGGAGCTTAATGAATGATAACACACTCAAGGTGCTCTTTGCTTGTAAATTTTGCCGCTCAAAAAATCTCTGTGCCGTCCTGAAGAACTTTAGCTTCCCCTAGTGGTTGAAAACAGACATATAATTGAGGCGTTTGTGTGGGCTCACACATTACATAACTGTTGTATTTATATTAATGCAATATGGCAACTTTGAAACGAAAAAGTATATATTATAATTAGACAAGTATGAAACCTAGTGATAAAAAATTTGACTTCTTAAAATTGTAATCAGAAACCTTAAAAACCACAGGATACATTTTTTAATTGAATACCACTTTCCTGGTTTCCTGATAAATACGTTTATTTATAAATAAATACGAACCTTTAAAAAGAAAAATTGCATTAAATGAAATTAAAACATCATGGATATATGCCGCGCAAACAGGGTTCAAACTGAACCAGGCATGACACGTGGTCGGAATTAACGGACTCATCTTGAATATTTGGAAAGATTTAGGGTCAAATTGTTCCACTGTCAACCTATTTTAGCATCGTGTCTGTGATTTCCAAACATTCTGCACTATACACGGTAATATTCAGTGTCAACGAGAAATTTCCCAACAAATCATATCCTCTTAATAATGCGCTCACAAATCCATTAAACATATTTAATTTACTCTTTTATTCCTGAGTGTTTGAAAGCCGAACTAATAGCCTGTATCTATTTTGGGTTTGATTTACTGTCAATCAAAACCATGCAAAAAATTACCTAATTCCTGAAAGAGTTTTAAGAATGTATTAGATGTGCTTACCTCCCTCCAGTAAAACGCTTAATGGCTCACTTTAAAATCACCCCGGCAACTGTTGCAGGTCAGATGAAAATCTAGCGATAGGTTATATAAATGATCATTGCATTAAATAAAAGCACTGCTGCCGTCCTCTGTCTCATCCGCGAATGAGTCTTTTCTCATTTAGAGACCGTCGCTCATATTCTCTCCCTCAGGAGGGTTCAGTTCGGGTCCTGAGCTCACCCGGGTTGAACCGTGCTGCGTCACACCGCCCAACCCTCAACAAGCACGATACATCCGCGGGTCTGATGCACACTAAAGCTGAATTACACGCCCTTGCACAATAATTATTCGTCATAGAATGTTTTTTCTCCGTTGTAATGGGCAGCATTATGCAAATGCGTTGTTCTCTATACAGTAATGTTAGGTCAAACATGAGTGTTAATGTTATAGTGCAATTTCATTAGTAGGGTAAGATAATTATTAACTTAGGGGTTATTATAGTTTCATGCACATTTCAAACATCTTCTGTATTCCTTAAAGCTAACCCATAATCTAACTGATTGAAATTCACTTTAAAGTCACGGGATTGCTATTATGATATGCCTTCAATTAAAAATATCGGTGTCTTTATATGATATATTCATAGGCATGCACAGTATATAATTTATAATTTAAATGAATTATAAATGATCAACGTTTGAAATAAACAAAACCTATTAAAATGAAAAAGCTTTCATAGTTACAATTTCTTGTAGGCTCATTTCTCACTTTCCTAATTTAAAAATAAGCACAATGCAAATGTTAATTAAAAAATGAACAGTAAATAAAATTACGTGAGAACTATAACATTCAATAGAATTAAATTGGATTGAGGCTTGCCAAAGTCTATTAGCAAGTCAGTTCACTCTGTGGCCATTTTTGGAACGCTACCTGGGGCGCTATTTTTCTATGTAAACAAGCGGCATGCCAGTGCAGCTCCTATGTTCTTGAATGGGGAAAGACCGAAATCTCCAAAACTGTTGGTCAAGCTTACGATCAAAGAATATATTTAATATCAACAGTAAATTCTGACTATACTGGTATCATAAATTGTGCTTCTTTATCTCAGATAAAAAAAAAAATAAAAAAATAAATCCCATCTTGTATAGCTGATGCGCATGCGTGTTCTCCAGTTGAGTGACGGGCAATGTCTGTATCTAATAAGTGATTGCTCCCTTTCCTGAAGGCGGGAATTCCTTTCTACATATGTTGACCGTTGGTGACCATTAGGCATTCCAATTTCTCCCATTCATTTTAATAGAAGTGACCTGTCTCTGCTAAAGAGTCTCTGCGCTTGCAAACTGCACATACCTAAACACCTCTTAAAGCGGAATCCATGATATATTTGCACTTTCTGGTAACTATTGTTGTTGATTTTTAGAAAAAATTCTCAGCTCTGTAGGTCCAGACAATGCTATTGAATGAGTGCCAAAATTTGGAAGCTCCAAAAATGCACATAAAGGCAGCATAAAAGTAATCTATATCACTCCACGAGTCCAGACATGAGAGGTGTGAGTGAGAAACATTTTTTAACCTAAATTCTTCACCCTGCCCAGCAGGGGGCGATATGAACGAAGAATGTGAATCATCACACCTATCATATTACTTCAGAAGACATGGATTTTCCTGGAGAACTTTTATGTTGCTCTTATGTGGATTTTGGAGCTTCAAACTATTGGCACCCATTCACATTGATTGTATCCCATTTTTTGGGTGAATAATCCCTTTCATTTATATTGAACCTGGAATATTCCGTTAAGTGTTCACTTTTTCAGGCCACTGTACACACAGACATACATGTACTTATACATACACATTTGGAAATATGATACCATACTTGTTCAACAGTTATTTTGTGTTGATGCTTGTAAATGCCCTTTGTTAGTTTTACTGTTGCAGTTAATTATATTTAATTGTAATATGTATAACATGGACACTGTACCTCATCATACACAATATTCTTTTATGGTCGAGACAGACTAGACAATAACAGAGACACTTTCTTGGTGTAATTACACTAGAGCATATAACAACGTTTGTAGATAATCTTGAATTCTGAGTCTATTGAATTCAGTGCAAGGTCTGAATTTTATCACTCTACAAACAGCAAATGCCAAAACAGCTTGAATAATCACAATAACCCTAAAGACACTAGCTGTATCCTAAGGGATTTAATTGGAATGAAAGATTTCACCTGCAACATCCCCTTTTCACCCCAAAATTTCATTTAACCTAATGAACCAGAACTTGCGGTAATAGCTATGCTGAATGGAGAAAGTGACTTAGAGCTTATGAGCAGTGATTTAGCTGATCTGTAATCCATTAGAGCTCCTTACCGATCCTCAGAGCATGCTGTACTTTCTGCATCCCCTTCTTATGCATTGTTCTTGGAAAAATTAGCCATGCTTTGTGTTTGATATTGTGAAATGTCAAGACATAATTAATAAAAGACCTTTGGAGTTTTTGTTGTTTACCTCTTCACGTTTTCTTACAATGATTGCCTGTTTTAAGTCCTTCTGATCCTATTATTTTGGCATGAAGGGAAATCAGTTTTGAAATAATCCTGTTTTTGTTTGTCTGAAAATGGACTAATTCACTGAATGCATTATGTACTTTAGAGCTTTACTATTCATCATTTGTATCATTAATACATTCATAAAAAAGTTAGTCCACTGATAAGAACTATCCAGTCATTTGTATATATAGCACAACAGATGCCTTTTCTTGCAATCGCCTGGTCTTTTATGAAATGTTGTGTCCTCAGGCAGCCAGTGATAAATATCATAAAGACCCTTTGTACAGCAGCCCTTCATTGAGTTACCACAGTAACAAAGCAACATGCAATGAAATCTAATTTCTCTCAGTCTTTCTGTTAGAGATACAACCATTAGTCTCTTTCTTACCTCAAAGAACCTTCGCCCTTAGCTAATGCAATGTGCGTGGGCAACCACACAGCATGCAGATTTGGTCATATACTTAAACAAATTATTGCATTAATGCTTGAAAAATTCAGGGCACTCCAGTTTGTTCAAGGAAAAAAATTTCTTTAGATAGAGAGATGGATGGATGGATGGATGGATGGATGGATGGATGGGCTTATGCCCTTCTCTGGCCTGTGACGTCTTTGTTGGCTTAAGTACGTTAAGGGAGTCACTGACACACAAACACACACACACACACACACACACACACACACACACACTGCTCCAGGACTGATATCGCAGGGTGAGTTGAGGACAGAGCTCTGTCAACACGTACTATCTCCCTCACTGCTGCTTGCACTGTTAACAGCCTGTAGTGTGAATTTGTGTATGAGTATGTGGTTGAAAATGAATGTTTTTTATTGCATTTATAGCAGTCTGATTATTTTCAAACACACCTTTACATATTCAATATGTAAGACAATTACACCATTGGTTACCTTTTTTACCCTGTTGGTGCAATAATATCTGATTTTGTATATTCTAGATTTACCATATTATGGCAACATGATCACATGGGAAGTTTACATGTTGTTTCAGAGAGTTTCGGTACCCTAGTATGTGCCACATTATGCCGATTCACTGACAGGCACTCTCAGACATGTTTGCATCTGCTCCAGCATGTTAACCTTACTCCTGTAGCGCGACCGGAAGCACATGGGAGGCCTCGATTTGGATCCCATTTTAAAACCAGGAAGTAATCTTGTTCACGTAATCAGTGATGAGCACGTTTCAGAGGTTGCATTTTCCCTTTAAATTGTGTTTTTTACTCTAATGATGATTAAGCTTAGGTTTGGGGGTACTCTTTGTAAAATATGTATTCCTCTTCACTGTACAGATGAAAACAGCTCACTTCACAACTCGCTTTTGGCGCCCCTCCCTGGATTATTACACTCGGAAAATGGAGCTCTGAAGTGCCAATATGCCCAACAACACTTACCGCTTTGGCCACTGGGGGCACTGTTTCACATTTTGATAAGCACAGACTGAATTTAGCTAAAGAACATATTCATGGTTGCTTCTAAAACGTAACTTTTATACATTTAATCAACAGTACCTTTATTGAAAAATTGAATGGCCATTGATTAATTCCTAGTCAGAGGCAGGTGGTATTTGGGGGAGTGACAGTGTTATTCTAGAAAACATTTGATTGGACAAAATGAGTGAGTGCAATGTGAGTTGTCAATAGTTTTGGTCTGTGTTGCTGGAAAAGAGAGACTAAAAATGTTAAATGCCTTAAAGTGAACTTTTAGATCTAATAGACATGAACTAAAAAGCTGCAACAATTTCAGGGTGTCTCCTCTCTCCCTTCCTCCTGTCTCCCTCCTTTTTCTTATGTCTAGGTCACTGATCTCTGTTTAATTTCATAACTTTGCTCAGAATGATCTTATCATGCACAGCAATGCGTCTCTATGATTTAACAGAAATAGAAAGATTTAAAATTCTTGATTTTTATCATCCAGTTGTCAAAAGTAAAGAATAAAAAGCTGATATGAGGTAACAGTCAGCTGCTGTCCAGCTTCCTCCTGCTTTGCCTCTCAAACAGGTGTAATACAACACAAACCACACCCGCAATACACTGTGTCCTTCTATGCTCCCTTTCCTGAGCACACAAAGTTGTGGTGGATGTCTGACGCACAGTCCATGACCCAGGCTAATCCCAGGCTGCTAATCTCAGTTGTATCCCCCCAAATATGGGTTTAACATTGTAAACCAACAATTGTGTTACTATGACCAACAGGCCTTAATTGTGAAACTGATTGTGGTTATGGTCAGACTTCCATGAATTTTCCAGCAGGGTCAGACTTACACGTTAACCAGGGCTCAGGACATGCCCCAGATAATATGTAGATCTGATTTTGTTATTTCATCATGTTCTGTTCTAAGACGTTCTAGTAATGAGTATAGACATCATAGTGAACATTTCAATTAATTAACTAAATTACAGTACTTGAAACAAATGGACAAATAACTGTGCTAAATATTTGCCTGAAAATCGATTATATGGGGGCAAATAATGCCCATGTAAAGTTAATCTCCGAAACATGCTTTGCATTTGTTTATGATTACTAGACAGGATTTGTGGCATAATGTTGATTTCAACAAAAATCATTTTGACTTCTCATAGTTGAAGGAATAATTCACCCAAAAATGAAAATTCTCTCATCATTTGTTCATCCTCATGCCATCCAAAGATGTGTATCTTCAATAGAAAAATAAATATTTTTAAAAGAATATTTCAGCTCTGTAGGATCCTACAATGCAAGTGAATGGTGACCAGAACTCACAAGGTCCATAAAGGACATAATTTCAGCATAAAAGTAATCCATAAGACTCCAGTTGTTAAATCCATGTTTTCAGAAGTGATATGACAGGTGTGGGTGAGAAACAGATAAATATTAAGTATTTTTTTACTGTAAATCTACATATTCCCTTTCACTTCCACATTCTAGTGTGGAAGTACCTTTCACGTTCAGCCACCTAGCGCTCAGGGCTGGTCAAAGGTGGAGATTTATTGTAAAAAAGGACTTATATATTGATCTGTTTCTCACCCTCACCTATCATATAGCTTCTGAAGACATGGATTAAACCACTGAAGTTGTATGGATTACTTTTATGCTGCCTTTATGTCCTTTTTGGACCTTCTGAGTTCTGGTCACTATTCACTTGCATTGTGAGGACCTAAATAGTCGAGATATTCTTTTAAAAATTGTTGTTTGTGCTCTGCAATACAAAAAAAGTCACACATCTGGAATGGCATGAGGGTGTCAATTGTTTGGTGTACTATCCGCTATAAGGGACTTACAATGAAAGTAAATGGGGCCAGTCCATAAACATTAAAATACACACTTTCCACATTACAGTAACAAGATGTAGATATGACATTGATATAAATATTCAGACCCTTTGCTATGAGACTTGAAATTTAGCTCAGGTGCATCCCATTTCTCAGGATAATCTTTAAGATGTTTCAACCCTTTGACTGGAGTCCACCTGTGGCAAATTCAATTGATGGGACATGATTTGGAAAGGCACACACCTATCTATATACAACTGAAAACTACCTGTCTTACAGCTGAAAATGCATATCAGAGCAAAAACCAAGCCATGAGGTCAAAGGAACTGCTTGCAGAGCTCAGAGACAGGACTGTGTTGAGGCATAGATCAGGGGATGGCTCGAAATGTTTTTGGCCACATTGAAGGTTCCCAAGAAAACAGTGGCCTCCATAATTCGGGGAGAAGTGCCGTGGTAAGAGAGGTGACCAAGAACCCGATGGTCACTCTGGTTGAGCTCCATTAATCGTGTGTGGAGATGGGAGAAACTTGTAGAAAGACATTTATATAATTAAAATGCAGTGGAGCAGTTGAGGTGACAGAGGGCGAAAGTTTGCCTTAGTTTGTCATCTATAGGTTAGAAATGAGACTTTCAGAAATGACAGAATATCATATGCTTTATTAATGAATAAGATCATATAAATAGATGATCTAATATTTGATAAAATACATAATGTATCTTAAAATACATGCAAATACATTAGCACCGACAAACATAATATATTTATTTTTTTCTTGAATTTTTGTTGTTGGTTTTTTTTGGTATATAAATAGCAAAATGTACTTAACACATTAGCACTATGACATCTAAAATGTAACAGAACATCCACACAATAAGGAATATGGAAAATAAATAGAAAATTGTAAACTGAAAATACAACAACACAATCATAAAATAATATTATGTTCATTAAGTATGTAAAATGCACATCATACCATGTGGTTTAATACCATGTAGTCACTGCTGTTTTATTTGTGTAGATTGTAAATACTGACCTGTCCTGCTGTATATATTAGTTGCATATTTATGTACATGAGCTACTCATAATTCACATTCTAAAGACTTATGATGTATGCAAAATTACAGCAATGAGAGTCTTCCATACTGTCATGCATGTTGATCTAATTTTTCTATCGGAACATTTCTGAATTTATTATCTACCTTTTCGACAGTTATAATTTTATGATGAAAAGTCTTCGATACATGGCTGCTTCTTTACCGTTTCCCAAACCATACAGTCCAACTAAAGGGTCCAGATCGAAAATAAGTCAGATGGTTGTACTGTATGTAACTATAATGATGTAGCACTTGATTTCTGACCAAAGCCTGTTTTTTGATGACTGAGAATCTTGAGGGATTCCCTTTATTATTTACAGTATGTACATGTCAGTTGTATTATGTCATGAAATAGTGCTTTTTACTGGATAAAGAATGTCCAGCACCTCACCTGAATACAGGTCCTCTTAAAGACTACAAAATGTCCTCACAGTCATAGACCAAACTCTATGTTATGTATACATAACATATATACATAATAGTGTGTATGCAATTCTGTTTGGATTTCTCTGTGTGTGTGTGTGTGTGTGTGTGTGTGTGTGTATACTCTAGGGGAAAAAATTCACCAGAAGTGAGCTAAATCTGACTAAACCTCCCTTTAGGGGCATCCAGTGACATCTTCAATGTAAAAACAATTAATAAATAGAGTAAATAATGTTTTTTTTATTATAAAGTGGAATAGGGTTAATGCATAGTAAAGAAAATTTGTTACAATAGAAGTTTATGGTGTGTCCCCATTTAGATAGCTGAGTAAATGTGTGTGTGCGCCCTGCTCTCAGACATGTCTCTTCATGTGTAGTGCCAAGTGATCGGACCGACTGAAGGCTCTATGGCAGAGCACACACTCATAAGGCTTCAGTCCTGTGTGTTTCCGGAAGTGTCTTGTCAGCTCGTCTGAACGGGCGAACTTCCATCCGCAACCATCCCATGTGCAGTGATACGGCTTTTCTCCTGCAGATTATAGAAATGATTATAGAAATGGGGCATGTTTATGTGGTTTACGAGGACAAAATTATTGGTTACAAACTGGAAATTTCAAGGGTATTATGCTATAAATGTGGTTTATGAGGACATTTCTAGTGTCCCCATAATTTAAATAGCTTAAAAACATCTAAAACTGTTTTACTGAAAATGTAAAAATGCAGACAGTTTTTGTGAGGTTTAGGGGATAGAATCTATAGTTTGTACAGTAAAAAATGATTATGTCTATGGAAAGTCCTCATAATGATAGCTGCACCAACATGTGTGTGTGTGTGTTTAATCATCTAATACATTTATTCATGCCAATCCCCTAGGTATAGATATTATTGCAAAAATAAAATAAAATAAATTATAATAATAATAAAAACAAATTGTACAAAATATTTATAAATACAGTATATATATATTAGGGCTGTCGATTTAACGCGTTAATTCAGTGCGATTAATTTTACAAAAAATAACGCATTAAACAAATTAACGCAATTAATCGCATGCCCGCAGACCATAATAAGGAAGATTCCTGAGAAATGTAAGCTTATAGTACCACCTGTTTACTCCAGAGGGCAGTAAGTGAAATTTCAGCTGTATTAGCAACACACAGTTTATACAGTGAAGAAAACACTTCAGTAGCAACAACACAAACATGCGTTACGTTCTTGATTCAAAACACTTCATGGAGCGCAAATGCGAACTAAGGGATCTCAAGATGTGTTTAAAGATTGAGTATTAAACTATTTTTAACTTGACACAGTGACCTAAACATTTTATGTTTATGATGCAATGCACCTGAGACGCCACACAAGCATGTCTGACGTAGGTGTAAATTGACGGGTCCTTAAACCTTAAACTGATTGACAAATTCACTTGTGAAATGGATTGATGAACTGTATGCCAATGATTGACTTTTGATCAATAATATGGTAGAAAACAATACATTGTCTTATCAATGATGGACTCTTCTGCTACAGGAATGTAATGCATTATAATTATCTGAATATTTTTTTATTTTATATATATATATAAAATTTAATTTTTTTTGGTATTTCACATAATTTTTTAAATGACTAGGTTAAAAAATGCCCCTTGAAAATCATATACAGGTGGCAAATATTGCCCCTTAAATGGAAAAGTTAATTTCATGACACTGTTTGAGACCAAAAGCTGTTCAATAAATCAAAACTAACTCATATTTTATATTTTATTTCCAACATCATGAGGTGCATCCTGAGATGTTTTTTTTAGGTAGTATTGAAGAATATACTGTCTACTAGACACACGTTTGCTGCTTTTCCTTCACTCTCCAAACCTATTAATCCATTATAAAAAGAATAAATTCAAACATAGGAAAAACGATTTTTAGTTTACGAAACTAATTTTAAACAGTTAAGCATAAAAAATTAGCTATAAATGAGTTTTGTTGACAAATATATAGTGACTTTAAATCGAAAGGATTTTAAGATCCTGAAAAACAAAAATTAATGCAAGTGCGTCCAAACAAGTGCGTCCAAACATTATTTGGTTCATTCAGAACATCTGTATGTGTGTTTGTTGAATTGTGTATTTCTGATTACCTGTATGTGTACGGAGGTGAGCTTTGAGGTGGGAGCTCTTAGTGTAAGTCTTGTTGCAGTCCGGATATTCACACATGTGCACTGGGACTTTCTTTCTCACAGCCCCCCTCCGGATGCGCTTCCCCTCCAGATCTGCGGGGGGAACTGTGGAGTCAGGCAACATGCTCTGTTTGGAGGGATAGTGGCTGGCTGGATGGCTGTGGGCATAGTGCACTTGCTGTTGGTAGAGTCTGGGGTGTGAGTAGTTTTGAGTAAAGTCATAGTGATGGCGATGAGGAAAGACCATTGCGTCCATGCCAATCCCAGATGTCTGGACAAATTTGGAGTCTGGGAAGGGTATCAGGGGTGCAGGTTGGTGGTAGTGTCCAAAATCCCATGACTTCATCTCCATGTTGCCACTTTCACTTGCTCTGTCCATGTCATTCGCAAGATGGAAAGTAAACTGTTGGGGGTTTTCTGGTGGAGAGACTGATTTTCCAGTTTGTTGCTGCTCCAAATATCCTCCGTTAAAGAGGTCAGGCATTGAGGAATTTAAAGATCCGTCATGAGGAAGCAGCTCAGCTAGTGGACTTGTAAGGGAAACTTGGTGTCTATTTAGCCTTACCTGGTCTCTTTGTGCTCTCAAGTCCTCCATCTGGTAGAGATCAGGACTGTGAAGCTGGTCCTGCAGTAGCGGTTGCCTTTGGTAAGTGTAGTTTTGATCAATGGACAGTTCAGGTGATGAGCTGCACCAATCAGACAACAAAACCTCCAAGCTTCCCTCACTGTCATCATTGTGTACATCTGTCATACACTGTGACGACTCACAACTGCCATAATCCTTGAAGTCCATATCCAATAAGCCATTTTCAAACTTACAAGCCTTTAGAGTCATACACAAATATTTTACAACCAATATTATTGACATTCATGATGTTTTTGTTGTTGTTTTTTTTTTTTGCATTTTAAGTAGTGTATAAAAATGTCCACACTGATGATTTTGTTTGTGTTACGAGCACACACTCATACTCACACTTAGTATCAAACTAAGCATGTTTAGAAATGGATAAATTACAATAATAAAAAATTAGTCTACAGTTTATTATTACTTTCAAATATAGAGCAATGATGTATTCATTTAGTTGTCAAAAGGACCACAAATTAGGAGATAAATGATCTGAAATAATCATACCTTCATGTTTTCAGAGGCGATGCAGAAGTTTGAAAATGAACTAAACGAAGGCAGTACGGCTTGAGTCACGGCCATTCCATTTGTCGTTTTAGCATTTATTAGAGACCAATTTTATAATGTCTCTAAAAGAGGCCAATATACACGTCATCTTTGTTGTTTGTCCAAAATGGTTTCACATGTGCAAAATGCCAATGAACAAAAGCCCAGGAATTAGTGTTAAAGTCAAAATATTTACAAACAGTGGTGTAAATGCTTGTCTCTCTTTCTCCCTCTCTTTTTCACTATATCAGTGATAAACATAAGTTTAAGACCCCTGACAGTTGTGATTGTGGGTGGCGCTTAAAATTGAGCCAAGAATTTTAAAAAGTGCCATTCACTCTTTTTAAGCACAATAAATTTAAACCATTTTAACAGTATAATTAAGCAATGAAACTGATATACTGAATGGGATTTAGAAACCACATTATTGATTTTGATTGTGATTTTATGGTTTTTAATTAATATTTGTCCAACAGATGTCCAACATCTGACATTTTCATTTTGTTTCTGAAGGACTAAACTAAATGAGAGAAATTTAAATAAATACAGCACATGAATATGTCAGTTGGTGATGTTAAATCTCACTTAGATGAATTAAATAGCAGGGTCAGAAATTAAGGGGTGCTCTGAAAAAAAAAATGCAATGAAAAGTGTCAAAAATGCCCCAGAAATGCAAAATATGTACCCGTGATGAACTTTCATCTTTTAAATTTTTATATAGTTCTAAATATTTTTTCTAGGTCTACTTATACGTTTTAGCACATAAAATATGAGTTGACATTTCTTACATTTTTTGGGTAAGAGGGTAGTCTGCTTATAGGGAGTGGCGGTACTGTACCTAATGCATTTACTAATGTTAACAAAAGGAACCTTATTGTAAAGCGGTACAGATGACACAATATATTTTTCATAGTAAAAAAAGCCCTCTTAAAAGTAAAGAATGCCCCAAAAATCTAATCAAGGGGGTAAATATTGACTCTTATAGGAAAGGTTCATTTCTGACATTGGTATATACAACTAAGTTGCACAATAAATATGCAATATCTTATGGTGAAGTCATTTATATGTCAACAGAAAATGTTGTGTGTATTTGTGGTTTCATCTATGCTAACAGGCACAAACTGTTGAAATTTGAAATAGTCTAATTATATAGAGTTTTTTTTGCGTATGTGTGTCAATAATGTGCTAATTTACATATTTTACAATGTTAAATTATTTAGGATGTAAATAAAATGCTCAAATTGATTACATTAACAGATGATGATATTGCAAGTTAAGAACAGATTCTTCACAGATAGTATCAAGCGCTTACGCCAGCTAAGTGATGTATACAGTGTCGACATTTATGCACAGAACTCTAATTTCAACTATACCTTTTCCCTGAAACATACGGCATACTAAACTCACTTTACCATCTCTGTGAGTGTGCGATTCTCAGAAGCCCGGTGTTCAGTAGGTGATTATGCTCTGCAGAGCAGTTATCAGTGTGGGTAGGCTGATGAGAGGCCTCCTGTCCTGAGTGAGATAATAGAGCCCTGGGTCCTGTCTCCATCTGATGCCTTTTTCACCACAGATAACACCTCATACCCACACTTACACCATCAAACCTAAACTGTTTTTTTTGAAAGCCATTGTATTGACTCATTTGAATGTGAAAAAGTAATTTTCCTATGCATTTTGTACCATGAGACATTTCTGTCCTCTGAGAATGAAATATGCAATTAAATAAGGTAAGACCACTCAGATGAGTGGCTAAATAAACCCAAGCAGGTCTATAACATGAGAATCACTTATAAGTATACAACTATGAGCTCAGTTAAAGAACATCCGGAATATAAGCACGCTACTCTCTTGAAATGAAAGAGTGAATTAATACCTTTATTTAGA
This sequence comes from Xyrauchen texanus, assembly GCF_025860055.1. Classification (NCBI taxonomy): domain Eukaryota; kingdom Metazoa; phylum Chordata; class Actinopteri; order Cypriniformes; family Catostomidae; genus Xyrauchen; species Xyrauchen texanus. Next base: position 9,210,235 of record NC_068288.1, on the reverse strand, counting down.
CAGCTCTCGCTATTGCTACTCGATGCAAGCAGTTCAATGGTTTTCAATTCACTTTTCATCATCTAATGTAACAAGTCACAATATACAACTCACTATTTCCAACTTTACTAAAGTATGTGCATTCAATAGCTCTATAGAGTTTACTTGTAAAAGATTGGCTTTCTGCGACATCAATACACATTCTAAACAAGCTGTTCATGCTAAAAAATCATCCATGCTGTGTCTCTGATGTCACATCCCGTTTGATCTGTCACTAACAAGATACTACATTTGCAAAAAAGTTAGTGACAGAATGCTATTTTGATCTCAATACGCTCAATACTCTCTCAATACGCTGCATCTGAACATTCAAACATCCCTTCTATATAGTATGCCAAAAATAGTAAGCCAATGGAGAAGTATATCCGAATCCTCAGTACTCATAAAGCAGTATGAAAGAAATACCCAGTTGACCTACTATTTCCGGCGAGATTCTGAAGAGCGGATCGACTGGACACTTGGCGCAGAGGAGACGGCAAGTTCAAAACACTGGATTTAAAAGAACGGCAGTGAACCAAGAGACAGACGGCTCTTTTCAACTTTAAGTGTTATATTTGCCAAGAAAGTTGTTCCTTGTGCTTAAATGGTGCTTGTTTAACAAAATTTTAGTAGAATATTTGTGGTTGTTGTTATTACGTTGCATTCAGTATTAGGGACACGGGTCAATACACACATTCCTGGATGAAGTATTTCCAGAATCTATTCATACTATTCGCATGCATACCTACAGAACGTACTGTTTTACCTGCCATAAAGTGCATCCTTCATCAACTACATTATACATACTCTGACTGTACACAATTTCAGATGCATGGTTAGGTTTTGAGTTTGGAGTACATTAATAAAATTACTACTCAAATGTTTCCGAAAAAAATAAAAACAGGGGCTGTACTTCTAGTTAACTGTATAAACTGTTTGCTCATCATGCATTATACATGCACATGTGCATGTGCATGACTGCACTTTGAGCTTCTGCAGTTTGAAAGTTTTTAGAGCATAGACCGATTTTAGCAGACAAAAATAATTTGACATCCTGTCACAGGTTTTCCTGTGAGACCAGTCTACTTTCTCACAATGATGTCACTGTGAATTTGGAAATAGTACGTTGATTCAGTTTGTGCTAAACGGTGGTGTAGGTGAGCTGATCCTTGTCCTTTTCTGCATATCACGGTGGCGTTTTGTGGTCCATTCTGCATTACGCGGCGGCTCGGTTCATTTGAGCTTATCTCGGCCCATTCGGTCCGCTCAGTTTTCCCGATGGCCAGTCCTCCCCTGATTGGCCCCAAAGTGCGTCTGTCCACCAGGAAAATGCCTGGTATGCCAGATTACCAGTCCAGCCCTGTGCCTCAGCACCCGAGGGATTATGGAATCATTAAGTGTCCAGTCGATACACACTTTAGAGTCTCACCGGAAATAGTAGGCCATCTGGGTTCTTCTCGCTTACTCCTTGAATACTGAGGATTCAGACATACAGTACTACTCCGTTGGCATACTCTTTTTGGCATAATATATAGTACAGAAGTATGGATATTCAGACACAGTTTTGGTCTGTGTTTTCAGAAATGCGAAACACTGCCCCCACTGTCCGAAGTCTGAATAGTTTTTGAACGACACAGCATGTGTGAGCTCCAGTTTCCAGGAGCGCCAAAAGCAAGTTGTAAAGTGAGTCATTTTTTACGGAAGCCAGTTTTGTACCTTTTTGTTCCCTCCTTTTTGTTTCCTCCTTATCGCGACATAATTTTCTCATGATCTCAACATGTTCTCATGGGGCTCTTTTTTTGTGAGCACGCAAAGCGCAGCGCTTCGCACAACGACAGTCCGCAATGTCTTATTCAATTTTAGAATTTTTTGTGCCAGCACAAAGCGCAAGTGGCCATGGGTGGGAGTGTTTGTGCTATTGTGGGTGTATGCGCACAAACTATGGGTGTACTGTATCCACAATTTGCTATTTTCCTGATAAATAGGTCATTGCGCTAAGACGTTTGAAAACCATGTCTTAACTCAGCGCAAAGTTTAAACTCAGTTCCTGCATTTGCTGTTCGGATATTCCACCAGCAGATTGTAATAAAGTTAATGTCCCTGACAACCAGAATTGTAGCCATCTTATATGAAAACAAAATATGAGATTTGTGTTTTACTGTCATGGTTTATTTTTCAATTATTATTATGTTTAAATTTACAATTGTATTTATAGTCTAATTTGGAGGCCTAAAAGGTATTTTTCCACCTGTTGTCTTAGAGTGATTTGTATGTCACTGCAAAATGGGTGGTGGAAAAAGTTAAATGTTTGGAATTGGTAGGCTGTGATTTTTTGACCACTTCGTTATTTTGATTATATTTTAATTTCATTTGATGTGTAATTTCAAGTTAGAAATACTGTATGTTTGGTTACATTTTCAGTAAAAGTATTGAATTTATATACGATTTCGCCAAACCTACATGCGCCTAGACTTAGCGAATACTTGAAAATACCTACGTTTCATGACCATGCCCACTGACATTTTTCTTATGATTTATGGCATAGTGCTGTGCTTAATGCTAGCCCTCTTCAAATAGGGCCCATGATCTCAATTTCACAAAATTAGTTTTCTCGTGAATCCAACTGAATTTTTTCAAGATCTCAAAATAACAAAAGTAGTTTTTTCAAGATCACGACTAAAGTGTAAATCACTGCAGAATCATTCATTCAGTGTGGCAACATCAGAGGAGCAGGAACATGTCACATATCTTATTAATCAAGGCCTAACTTTGTTTCATTTGGGAGAAAATACACATAAGCTACGGTAAAAAGTGTTCGACATCCGAGAAGACTACATCGCAGGTCAGCTACGAGGATGTGACATTCGACATCGAAGATTCGAAGCTTGTGTTGAAAAAACAAAACACCTCTTACATTGAAGAATTTGTTCGGAGCTTCAATCTGTGACATCCAAAGTTTCATTCGCCTGAAAACCTGACTAGACTGCTTCGGAATCCCAAGTAGGTTTAGCTGCACGCCGGAGATCCACAAAGGGGGGCGGGATCTCCAATATAGGGTGTTGTTTCTCCAGATGGGGGCGGAGTTACTAAAAAAGGGAGCGACACCTCCACAGACGGTTAGGGTTAGGGAAAGGGTTAGGTAAGGGGCTTCTTATATCTTTGCTGGTTTTTTGGAGCTCCCGCCCTTTTATGGAACTCTGTCTGCAGCTATACCCTTCTCCGGAATCTGGTTCAAAAGAAGTGCAAATTCCAATTCAAGTTTAAACACATAATATGCAGTCACATAAGCACATTTAACTCCCATTTTATTGCAAATGTAACATCCCAGCCCACATTGCTTCAAAATACTGTCTGCTTACAAGTTGCGCTTAATTTTTTTGACCACCAGATTGATCGAGAAGCTTTGAATAATGAACCGAATTTCAATACTATTGTAATGAAAGCCTCATTGCATCAAAAAGTGTAATTTTCTCATGATTACTCCATGGATACCGGATAATGACTTCGAGAAGCAGGCCAGCAGACTCACTAGATAAGAATCCTTGACCTCGAGAAGTGTTTACTGTTGCGATAAACGTAAGATTCAGTCGTGATCAATAGAAAACAACATTTGTTGTGTCGAGATCATATAACATTAAGATGTGATCATGAGAAAACATGACAGAAAAAAGTGATAAACCACAGACCAAACAGGCTTCCGTGGTTCTTAGCTGTAAACAATTGAACAAGGTAAAAGGTTACTGGAACATTCAGAAGCAACATGCCGACATTGCATGTTTTTTCTGCCATTAATAGAGAAGCGTGTATGACTATAATTCTTTAATAGAGAATCACTATAATTATTTTCCACATTTAACTAAAACAAGAATATAAATCTAAAGGTTGAATCTATATCTAAAAACAGTGCATTCATAAAGTATTCAGACCCCTTAATTTTTTCACATTTTGTTGCAGCCTTATGCTAACACGCTTTAAATTATAATTTTTTAACATCAATCTACACTCCATATCCCATAATGACAAAGCAAAAAACAGATTTTTGATAACTTTTGCAAATTTATAAAAAATAAGGAAATAAACTTGAAATATCACATTGACATATGTATTCAGACCCTTTGCTATGACACTTGAAATTTAGCTCAGGTGAATCCCATTTCTCTGGATCATCATTGAGATGTTTGTCTTTGATTGGAATCCACCTGTGGCAAAATCATTTGATTGGACATGATGTGAAAAGGCACACACCTGTCTATATAAGGTCTCATAGCTGAAAATGCATATCAGAGCAAAAACCAAGCCATGAGGTCTAAGGAACTCAAAGACAGGATTGTGTCGAGACACAGATCTGGGGAAGGCTATTTTTGCTGCATTGAAGGTTCCCAAGAGCACAGTGGCCTCCAGAATTCTTATATGGAAGAAGTTTGGACTCTTCCTGGTTGCCTGGAGCTGGCTGCCTGGCCAAACTGAGCAATCAGGGGAGATGGGCCTTAGTAAGAGAGGTTACCAAGAACCTAACGGTCACACTGGTTAAGGTCCAGAGATCATGTGTGGAGATGGGAGAAACTTGCACAACCTGACAGAGTTTGAGAGGATCTGCAGAGAAGAATGGCAGAAAATCCCCAAATCCAGGTGTGCAAAGCTGTCGCATAATACCCCAAAAGACTTGAGGCTGTAATCGCTGCCAAAGGTGCTTCAACTAAGTACTGAGTTAAGGGTCTGAATACATATGTCAGTGTGATTTTTCATTTTTGTCTTTATCATTTTTGCAAACTTAACATAACAGAATGAATACTTTGAATACTTTATTAATGTACTGTATTGAGCTAAAAGTTGAAAGAGGAATAGAATATAGGAATAGCAATTGTTGACGCTCCATGGCAGTCGAAACACTGAACTGAATTTGTAGACAGGCAAAGCAATGAACGGCACAATTTTATCAGGGCAGCAGGGTCACTCCCAAAATATCATTGAGCAATCTAATGAGACAGTTGAGCAAGCAGTGAGGGTCTGTTTGTTCATGTGGGTTATTTACTGCATGTTTCTATAGCCTAACCTAATGCTCCATAGTACAGCGTACAGCACCAGTTAAATGTTAGACACACCTGTCTGAATGTATATATTTCTCAGGAGCATAAAAACGTTTTGATTTGAAGGCTTATTCTTAAACGCTTGAAATTACTGTAGTTTTGTATACAAATTACACTTTCCTTTTTTTAACCAAACAAATATTTTAAATGAAGAATTATTATGATTTGTTAAATCAGATCAGATCGGTTCTCAGCAGGAAACCGATGGAGTGCGAACCCCGGGTAGGGTAGGAGGTATTGCCTCAAGTGAAGAAGTTTAAGTACCTTGGGATCTTGTTCACGAGTGAGGGGACAATGGAGCGTGAGGTTGCCCAGAGAATCGGGGCAGCGGGGGTGGTATTGTATTCGTTCTATCGGACCGTTGTCACAAAAAGAAAGCTGAGCCGGAAGACAAGGCTCTCGATCTACCAGTCGATTTTCGTTCCTACCCTCACCTATGGTCATGAAGGCTGGGTCATGACTGAAAGAACTAGATTGCGAGTACAAGCGGCCGAAATGGGTTTCCTCAGAAGGGTGGTGGGCTTCTCCCTTAGAGATAGGGTGAGGAGCTCAGTCATCCGTGAGGAGCTCGGAGTAGAGCCGCGGCTCCTTTGCGTCGAAAGGAGCTAGTTGAGGTGGTTTGGGCATCTGGTAAGGATGCCCCCTGGGCACCTCCCTAGGGAGGTGTTTCAGGCACGTCCAGCTGGGAGAAGGCCTCGGGGAAGACCCAGGACTAGGTGGAGAGATTACATCTCCACACTGGCCTGGGAACGCCTCGGGGTCCCCCAGTCAGAGCTGGTTAATGTGGCTCGGGATAGTGAATTTTGGGGCTCCCAGCTGGAGCTGCTGCCCCCGCGACCCGACTTTGGATAAGGAGTTGAAGATGGATGGATGGATGTGGTGGTGGTGTAGTGGACTAAAGCACATAACTGTTAATCAGAAGGTCACTGGTTCAATCCCCACAGCCTCCCCACAAACTCCAGGTTGCTCCGGGGGAATTGTCCCTGTAATAAGTGCACTGTAAGTCGCTTTGAATAAAAGCGTATGCCAAATGTGTAAATGTAAATGTAATAAATGGATGGAAATCAGATCGGCCCAGTGCAACGTATATGGAAACAAATTTAAGAATGTATGCATCTCATGTTGAAGGAATGTCCAGAGACTTTAGAGCTGTAATTTAGGCAAATATCAGCTAAAAAATAAGAGATTTTGCTGAACATTGTTTAGCCCCCGGCAAAATTACTTCCATTTGTATAATGTTTTGACTATATTTTGACTTGTCCAAACCTAGAACTAAATATACACTAGTAGTGTATTGTAGAAAATTTCCAGGGGACATTCTCAAAATGTGCAATTTCCCTAAAGTAGTTTCAGAATATCGAAGTGAACAATGAAGTGTGGCCCATGCATTTATAATAACACCACTACAGTACAGTATATTATCACAAAATACCCTGATTTCTATTTGTTCATTTAAGCACAAGACTAGATGACTCAAAATAATTTTTAGGTCAGCATCTATTGTGGCAAATAAATAATTTCATTAAAGTAATATGAATACAATCCAATGGCCATTTAATTCGAAAGACAGATAGTAGTCCTTGATTATGAAAGAAACACCAAAAGAACACAGGGAGAGAATGTACAAGACAACAAGCACTTTGGCATTACATGGTTGTTTTGCCCTATCCATGTGACACTGTCACTGACTGACAGCTATTCAAACTTAGTGGAACATGTCTATGATGACATGCTATATGATTGACTTCATACATCCTCTAAAAATGACCATAGGACCAATTGGTTTAAAAGTAAATGAGGAAAAAATATTTTGAGAAAAAGTCTATTCATCATTTGTTTGCAGATGATGTCACAATTAAGATTGTTTGGATAGATAGGTTTAAAGACACAATATAAGTTAAATTTGTATCTAAACTTCCTGTCATTGTCATATAAAGCATCAGCACTCATGGGCCACTCACGAGGAGGGATTGACTTTTATAATGTGATGGAAGGATGTGGTTTCTTTGTGCAAGTGAATGGTATGGGAGGTTCAGTGGTGATGTTATGCATCTGTTGTACCACATAATGTCATAGAGGTCTTTTATAATATACAAATACACATATATAGGACATTTAAAGCACAGATAACTGTGAGCACGGGAGAACTTGGAATATTTGGGGTAAGCATTAGAAGAATGTCATTTTGTGGGAATATCTTCACAGCTTTAATCATCATTCTGCAGCATTTATGTGGTAAGTTTATCATCACACTCTGCAATTATCATCATTGTCATCAGAACATAAACTATCTAGCACATTGTAATCTAAGCCGCATAGCAAATCTCTTGGTGTATGCTCTTTACATACTGTAAAATCGAATTATCTGTGTGGCTATCAATATAGGACAGTTGTTTACTAACTTGAATCTTGATGAAAGTGATTTTGGGGGAAATATGGTTGAATTGAATTTGTGATTACATAGATGTTCTTCAATACCAGCTGTAGTGCTAGTCTAGCTGCTGGATAACTTTGCCAATGATGTTCACCAGCAAAACTAGCTAATAAATCTGGTCAATCTGGTCTGGTCACAATAATCTTTGTTGATTGACCAAGGAGTTCTTGCTGGTTAAGCAAGTTAGGAGGCCTGGTCCACCAAATACACTAGTTGGTATTTTTTTATCAGCAGGCATGTCTGAGTACCTCTTGGGTTATAGACATATACAAATTTACATCTACCTAATTAAATTGCTTTATCCTATCTTTCTGGTCTTAAAATGTGTTTAAGACTGTAAAGAGAATGTATTAGAGTAATATATTGACTCTTTCTTCGCACTTCCAGCTGCAGGACAGCCCTCTGCCTTAGAAGCTCCTACTTTGACCCAGGTAGCTGAGAGGGGTTCATCTGTTGAGTTGTTGTGCCAGGCCCCTCAGGGTTATGGTGGTCTGATATTTAAACTCTTCAAAGTGCAACAGTTAATAGACACTATACAGCATTCAACTGAACAGCAAGAGGCTCGCTTTATGCTTCGGGGAAAAGACATGGACAAAAATATTACTTGGTACTGTTGTCAATACCAGAACAGCATGAACAAGTACAGCATGTACAGTTATTACATGGAACCAAAAGGTGAATATAAACTCATTGTCTGCCTACCATCCATCCATGATTCTGATTGGTCAATGTATTACATGATCAAATGTTTATAAAATAATGCTAAACTGTATATTTGACATCAATATTTAATGTCCATTTATATTTGGTAAGTAGCTGCGTAAGTGAAATTTTGCAATTATGGCCATAACATTTATAATATTATAAATGTAATAATAGTAGTGTATTTATAATAATATATGTGATGCATCTACAATCATACAATGAGATATAACATATATATATGACATGATCTATATATAATGTAACTACATGTACAGTATATGAAGTTTTGCTCTTTGTGTCGAATTGTGGATCTAAGTTAATCTCTGTTGTCACATTGGCTTCATTCTAAGGCACAGGTTTAGTTTAGCGAGTTGGCAGCTGTGTTGAGGTGGGAAGAGTTTTGAGGTCACAGAGGTGTGACTGTTAAAGACCTCTGTTAGTAACCACCAAACCAAGATTCTCCACCCAATAGTAACAATAGTATACATCTTTTCATTTTTAGCGTTGTAATTCAAAATGCATCTTAATATTTTTGCCTCTTGCTTGTAGTTTTGAACAAAATTGATCTCTTATTCTCATTACATAGTTTCCATCTTGCCACCCCCCCTTTTGGTGGTGGAGCCCTCTAGTGGTCATGTAATGCCTGGTCAGACAATGTCATTCCACTGTCAGGCTCCACATGTCCCTGAAAAGGAGCTCCCAGAGGCTTTCCTTTTGCTCCAGAGGGCCATGGTGGCTCCAGACAAGCTTGTATCCCAGTCCCAGCAGTCTCACTTCACTGTGAGTGCAATGGGAAGGGAGGATGGTGGGGAGTACATCTGCCTCTACCAACTCACGCTTCCAAAAATGGGACAAGTGAACTCTACAGCCAGTCAACCTGTTCACATTACTGTAAAAGGTGAGAAGACAACTGTTGGACTAATGTGCATAATATCATAAAGTATTTCATGACCTTAAAATATCTCAGATATGATAAAATATAAGAGACGAGAAACAGAAGCAAACAGTGCTTATGCAATGGGTAGATTATTTAAAATTTTGAACTAAAATGAGTGGTGATCTGACTGAACAGGGTTAGGTATCTAAACAACCCTATAACAAACCCCTAAAGGATTAAACTTTGGCACATAACTTGTCCCACACCTCAAATAGTGTGGTTTGTTAGGAGAGATAATCTTAGTGATCTGACAAGATTTTTGCTTGATGAAATTGCGATAAAGTGGGTGAAAAGAATCCCATATACTCAGGTTAAATGAGAGGCCCGAGCTAAATTCAGAGAGAATATCATTATGGGTGTGGGCTATTTTGACTTGGGCCAGTAAGCAACCACCTAACAACCACCTAGCAATGCCCTAGTATAGATCCAGCGCTGGTATGTGATAGTTGTGCGGTATGTGTAAACCTCACTCTTCTGGCCTCAAGAGGCATACAAGAGGCTAGGGACTGTAACCTTTAGCCTCCTGGTTAGCGCACCTGCCTCCCATGCCAGTTGAATCTGGTTCGAATCCTGCTCGGAGCGTGTTGAGCTGGACCGGTTACACTAGCAATCACCCACAACACACTAGCAGATGCACAGCAAACACCCAGATCACCTTAGAGGCCATTTAACACTAAACGTGATGTGAAAAACAATTTGTTTACAAATGGTCCTTTCACACCAAAACCAATTGGAATATTTGTCACCAGTAAATTAATTCCGGCACAACTAGTTGCAAATGCAAACCACCAGAGAGCAAGTTCAAGACTCTAGTTTTACATGTGTTTTTTGTATGGTTTGTATTTACATCAGCATTACTGAATTATTGCAGGCTTGCATAGAGCACAGTGTTTACGTTTCCCTGTGCATTTCGATTCATTTTGAGGAATATAGAGACTTTGTTCTTTGTGTGAGTGGGATGCTGTTGCATTGATCTGCTTCTGTTTGCTTCTGTTTCTCGTCTCTTTTTTTATACCACTGTGGTGATGAGTTTTGCATAGAAATGTAGTCATAGAATACACACAGAAACTAGGAAGCCATATTCTTCAGCATTGACATTGTCTTGACATTACAGTTTTTGCCATATCAGTGCAGCATTAATGTTCATATAACTGTATATGTGTGTGTTTGCTCAAAGAGCTCCCAGTCCCCACTCTGTCAATATCCAGACACGAGAGTGAAGTTTTGGAGTGTGTGGGGTCTCCCTCATATCCACAAGCCTTCTTCTCATTATTTTGTGTGGGCAACCAGTCACCTCAAGCGACCTATCAGGCTTCCCTGACCCAACAGAGTGCAAGATTTCCCATACCCACCCAGTATGAAAACGGCACAATGTTTCAATGTCAGTACAGTGTGCAACTGGGCAACTCCTGGGCATTCTCTAAAATGAGCACCCCAGTGACTCTCTCATGCATTAAAGGTGTGTATTCGTCTTTTTGAATGTGACATGCTAACACTTAAAATACAGAAAAAAATTAATTCCCACAAATACAGTACACTTTGATGTTCCACTACTTAAAAAAAAAAACAAAAAAAACATTTGAATCAGAAATCTCTAGCTAGCCCATACAGAGTGATAGCTTAATTTTGGCCAAATTTGCAACCATGTCATTTTTAACACTGCTCTAGTGCAGTTTTATTATTATTAGTATTGGTAGAGGCTATTCCACTAAGTGTGAATAGCAGTAGATTCTTTTTGCACCCCGGCACAAAAACAAATCATGTAATACATAGTCCACCCGAGTATTGGAGTGCAAATGGCCACCGAGCGAAAATAGTCACTGTTTTTTATTTGATACACTTGGTCTATTTAATGCTGATGTTTCTTGTTAGAATATCACAACAATCAAGTTTTAAACTATATGTAGACACAAACTTTGGTAACATACCTTATTTGAAATAAATGTAAAATAAAACCATATACCATATACAGAAATTATTTTGTTTGACCTTCTGAGGCTGACAAAAGTTTGACATTTAAAAAAAAGTTAAGTATCTCTTTTCACTGACCAAAAAGAAAAATGAGTTTCTAAAGGGTTTAATGCCCTATTTTGTACCATTATGATTATATAGATAGAAAGTACCAAAAGATGTCAACTTAACATGTAAACTCTAATTGCATGATTTTTCAGGTCATCAATTATGCATGCCATCCTATGCAGGTAACATTCAACATTTACTATGGTCTTGTAATGCAGAAAATCAAATGTGCCCAACTGAAATAAATGGGGAATTTTTTTATAATATGTTTAATATGTGTAAAGGATCCCTGGGAGGATACCGGACAACAGGTTCCTTCAACTCAAGTGAGTAGACTTTTATTTGGCTTTCACAGGGCGCCACAGCATGCCAGCTTCACAGTAGATGTCAGCTTCAAAATAACTTTTAGCTTTGCAAAAACGTTCAGCTTCACAATAGACATTCATCTCTACAATACTTTAGGTTCACGGAACTTTCTGATCCAGACTCTCTCTCTCCCCGGTCTGCTGGCTATGTGGCCGCTCTCCCCGTGTTCACTAGAATCAGAAACAGGTGTTAGACATAATTTAGCTCAGGTGCAAGTGCCCTTACCGCTCTCTCTCTCTCTCTACGGACGGACACTTGACCACGCCCCCGCTGCCACAATATGATTAATTTATATAGCGCCTTTACAGAAAGGATGCTTTACAATAGTAGGTGAACCAATGAAGAGGGTATTGCAATAGTCAAGACATGAGAATATAAATGCACAAATCAGTGTTTCGGCATCTTAGAGACTGATAAAGGGATAAAGGCGAGCAATGCAGCGAAGGTGAAAGAAGGCAATTAATATAATAATAGAGTTAGAGTTAATATGAGCTTCAAAAGTGAGGGAGGAATTAAAGATGATACCTATAATTTTTTAGAGTACTGGATGGTGTAATGAAAGTATGTAAGATATTTGGTATGCAACATTTAGGAGGGAACTTTAAAGTGCCCTCATTCTCACACCATTATATGAAAGGATATTTGGTATGTTAAATTTAGAAGGGATTTTAGGGTCTTGAAATATGTGAGCTATGAACTAAATTAAACTGTCCTTATTGTACATTATTAGGTAATGAAATGTATAATGGAATTAGTTACATTTGACAACCATTATAAATTAGAAAAATGACAAATAATTAGATTATTTGTTTTGATAGACTCTCCATTACAATTGTAATGCAATGTTTTGTTGTTTCCGCTCACAATTTCTACTGTAAGGAATTAGCTTTAATAAGTGAATTATGATTAATTCTCTTATTGGAGTGATATTATTCTCAGGGCTTATTGAAATTAATATCACATGTATTTAGGTACAGCTTTGAAGCGAAATATTTTAGAAACAGGGATGAGATTATTTATCAAAATATACCACAGCCATTCATCTTTGAACACAGACAAACTTTATAAATATTCTAAACATAAATCTAATCTAACACACACACACATATATATATATATATATATATATATATATATATATAAAAGCAGGTTGGTGAAAAGAGTGACAGAATGTGAAATAAATGATCAGTACAGTGAAAATGAACTTTATGGGGTCTGTTGACAATACCTTAAGAACCATTTATCCTTCTTTGAGTCTACATCGATTTGCTATCGGATTACCCAAATTATTGAATTAATACACCAGCACTTTGAGCCCAATTGCCGATGTACTTGTGTGTCTTTGTGGTGTTTCCTTGCATTCTTTGTGTTGCTTGGTTCTTGGTCAATGTTTTTGACCTCTGTAAGATCGAAGAGTTATTGTCTGTATGAATGATGAGGTTGGCTTTGAAGTGAGGCCTTCTCATGGGTGTGTGAACCATAGAGTGGCGAGCTTTCTCTGGACGTTGAGTCCCGAGCTTCCTTGAACCTCACATGGCATGGACCTAGTTCCGACGAGATCCCGAGAGGACCACGAGGGACAAGTCAGAGCGAAGTCTGAGCAGTCAGCGAGCAAGAGAGACAACCGAAGAGGTCGTGCAGAGGGGCCTTTCTGACCCATGACCCTTTTGCTTTAAATTAGGTTGTTTAGAGTGTCATGACCATTTTATTGTCCAAAGACAGGCCTTCAGTAGGAAGCTGAGGCTTGGTTCATTACTTTATGATGCTGAGGAATTCCAGGATTAAAAGAGCAAATCCTAGATTCAAATCATGTCGTTTTAATTCTTCTGCATGTATAATCTAACAAATATCACAACTAAAGTCACAAGGAATTATTTTTGTAAGTGATGCTGTTTTTTTAAAAATTTTATTTAAGTTATGCTGATAGTCTGGGGAGTGGGAGCAGACCTACAAGCTATACATATTTGAATGTCAATGGCATAACAGTGGTAACTGAAACCGTGGTGGCGAATGAGTTGACCCAAAGGCAGTATACAGTGAGGGAAAAAAGTATTTGATATTGTACGTTTGTCCACTGACAAACAAATGATCAGTCTATAATTTTAATGGTAGGTTAATTTGAACCATGAGAGACAGAATAACAAAAAAACAAAATCTATTGTATTGAATTGCATTTTAATGAGGGAAATAAGTATTTGACCCCTCTACAAAACATGACTTAGTACTTGGTGGCAAAACCCTTGTTGGCAATCACAGAAGTCAGACGTTTCTTGTAGTTGGCCACCAGGTTTGCACACATCTCAAGAGGGATTTTGTCCCACTCCACTTTGCAGATCTTCTCCAAGTCATTAAGGTTTCGAGACTGACGTTTAGCAACTCAAACCTTCCACAGATTTTCTATGGGATTAAGGTCTGGAGACTGGCTAGGCCACTCCAGGACCTTAATGTGCTTCTTCTTGAGCCACTCCTTTGTTGCCTTGGCCGTGTGTTTTGGGTCATTGTCATGCTGGAATACCCATCCACGACCCATTTTCAATGCCCTGGCTGAGGGAAGGAGGTTCTCACCCAAGATTTGATGGTACATGGCCCCGTCCATCGTCCCTTTGATGTGGAGAAGTTGTCCTGTCCCCTTAGCAGAAAAACACCCCCAAAGCATAATGTTTCCACCTCCATGTTTGACGGTGGGGATGGTGTTCTTGGGGTCATAGACAACATTCCTCCTTCTCCAAACACGGCGAGTTGAGTTGATGCCAAAGAGCTCTATTTTGGTCTCATCTGACAACAACACTTTCACCCAGTTGTCCTCTGAATCATTCAGATGTCCATTGGCAAACTTCAGACGGGCCTGTACATGTGCTTTCTTGAGCAGGGGGACCTTGCGGGCACTGCAGGATTTTAGTCCTTCATGGCGTAGTGTGTTACCAATTGTTTTCTTGGTGACTATGGTCCCAGCTGCCTTGAGATCATTGACAAGATCCTCCCGTGTAGTTCTGGGCTGATTCCTCACCGTTCTCATGATCATTGCAACTCCACGTGGTGAGATTTTGCATGGAGCCCCAGACTGAGGGAGATTGACAGTTCTTTTGGGTTTCTTCCATTTGCGAATAATCGCACCAACTGTTGTCACCTTCTCACCAAGCTGCTTGGCGATGGTCTTGTAGCTCATTCCAGCCTTGTGTAGATCTACAATATTGTCCCTGACATCCTTGGACAGCTCTTTGATCTTGGCCATGGTGGAGAGTTTGGAATCTGATTGATTGATTGCTTCTGTGAACAGGTATCTTTTATACAGTTAACAAACTGAGATTAGGAGCACTCCATTTAACAGTGTGCTCCTAATCTCAGCTCGTTACCTGTATAAAAGCCACCTGGGAGCCAGAAATCTCTGATTGAGAGGGGGTTGAATACTTACTTCCCTCATTAAAATGCAATTAAATTTATTACATTTTTGACATGCGTTTTTCTGGATTATTTTGTTGTTGTTATTCTGTCTCTCACTTTTCAAATTAACCTACCATTAAAATTATAGACTGATCATTTCTTTGTCAGTGGGCAAATGTACAAAATCAGCAGGGGATCAAATACTTTTTTCCCTCACTGTATGTATAATGAATAGTAGAGGTCCAAGAACCGAACCCTGAAGGACACCTAATTTCAGGGAGACAGTAGGGCGACTGATAATCCTGCATTGAAATTGTGAAAAATGTAAAACTGTCTATCTGAGAGGTATGAAGAAAGCCAGGAGACAGCAGCACCAGTGACACCAACATCCGAGAGGCAGGAGAGAAGTAATTCATGGCAGACAGTATCAAAAGCAGAACTAAGATCAAGTAATAGAAGAATGGGGAGAGAACCAGAGTCACCAGAGAGTAGTAGGTCATTGACAACCTTTATGAGAGCAGTTTCAGAACTGTGAAGTGAGCGAAAGCCAGATTGAAAGAGAGTCAAAAATATTATATTGAACAAGGCAAGATTGTAACTAGGAGGCAACAACACTTTCCGGTATTTTGGAAATTAATAGTAAGTTAAAGATAGGGCAGAAATTTGAAAGAACAGTAGGGTCCAAGTTAAGTTTTTTAAGGACTGGAGTGACTGCCACAGTTTTAAGTGGTAAAGGGAGAGAAGCAGAAGCTAAAGATCTGTTTATGAAATGTGAGATAGGTGGAAAGACGACAGAATTACAGAGTTTGAGTAGAGATGTAGGAGCAGGATCAAGTCGGCAAGATGAAGAATTGGATTTCAGTATTAAGTCACTGATAGAGGAGGTGTTTGTAGGAGTAAAACTAGACAAATATTGAGTGGTCTGGCAAAAAACTAAAATATGATGCCTCATCTATAAAGCACTGGCAGACAGCATTCACCTTTTCCTGGAAATAATTCAGGGAACAACAACGGAGCTCATCAGATGCATGGACATTGTGAGCTGGAGGTAGGGTGAGCTTATTTATCATATCAAACAAAACCTTGGGCCTATTTCTTGCTTTATTGATAATTGTAGAGACATAGTTAGACCGTGCAGAGTTCAGAGCAATTTTGAATGTGTTGAGGTGTTCAATGAGAGCTAGATGGTGAACAGTAAGACAAGCTTTCCTGTAAAGCTGCTCAAGCCGTCTGCCAGTGACTTTTAAGGCCCGGATCTCAGGTGTATACAAGGGGGAAGTGTGGGAGGCGGAAACAGACCTAGTCTTAATAGAAGCATGCACATGCAAAATTTCAGAAATAACTGAGTGGTACTTAGAAAGCATTAATGAAGCACATCTTTAAGATACTTTTTTCTTTGATTTTTGGGAAGGCAACACAGGGAACACAGACCTGGCACTCATTGTTGGCTCTGTGTCTGCGGGTGTTCTGTTCCTCATGGTGGTGTCACTCCTGGGCTTTGCTGTACACAGACACAGTGAGTACTATATATATATATACACAGTAATAATTTTTAGTAGCCCACCTGTTTCCAGAGTAGAGATTAAGGTCTGTGATGAACTTGAGCTAGAATAGAATGTAGAATATGTTAATAAAGTCTCTTGTTTCTCATTCATGCATGTAATCCTCATTAATATAAATTGCATTGCAATCTCTCCCTGTATATTTGTAGTAAACGCAAAGAGGAGGTGGCAAAGGTGAGAAACAATAAAATTACATTTACTTTTTATTTACTCACTTCTTGTTAATAGTTATTCGCTAGTTATTAGTTATACTGTTAATTCAAGGCATGCATGACTTTGGTGTTGCTAGAACAATGCTCTACCATTTTAGCTACAGAAACAAAAATGTATTAGGTTATTTTAATAGTAGATATTTAAATAATTACTTAAAATGAAAGCACATGGATGTTATATAAAATACAAAACTATGAAAAAACATTCTGTCCACAGAGAACAAGATAAATTTTGGCAACCTGTTCACTTCAGAGATCATATTGTTGGTAAGTTATCATGATAAACTGTTTGAAGCAATGACAATTCAACCTTTTTACACTTGAATGCATACCTCAGATCTTTGGTGACCCTGGCCCTTATTTCACACTCTGTACCCTATCCATTTTTTAGTGGGAGTTATGCCCACACCTCTTTAGTATTCCTCAACTATTCTCTTCTAAATGGTGTAAAAAAAAAAGTGTGAATATATATATATATATATTCTTCAAAAAGCTGACTACAGACTACAGCATCGCTGCTTGGGAGAGACGGGTGATCCCACACACTCCATCGCTCTCTCTCACACAACCCCCCCACACACACATATAAACATAATTGTTTCTCCAATAACATGTTAGAAACAGCCCAAGCCGTGATACTTGTGAATTTTTGAATTACTAACAGAGGCTTGGACGCATCACCAGCAAAGGCAGATTCTGATCCGTCGTGTATGAAAGTAGTTCCATGTACACTCACCTAAAAGATTATTAGGAACACCATACTAATACTGTGTTTGACCCGCTTTTGCCTTCAGAACTGCCTTAATTCTATGTGGCATTGATTCAACAAGGTGCTGAAAGCATTCTTTAGAAATGTTGGCCCATATTGATAGGATAGCATCTTGCAGTTGATGGAGATTTGTGGGATACACATCCAGGGCACGAAGCTCCCGTTCCACCACATCCCAAAGATGCTCTATTGGGTTGAGATCTGGTGACTGTGGGGGCCATTTTAGTACAGTGAACTCATTGTCATGTTCAAGAAACCAATTTGAAATGATTCGAGCTTTGTGACATGGTGCATTATCCTGCTGGAAGTAGCCATCAGAGGATGGGTACATGGTGGCCATAAAGGGATGGACATGGTCAGAAACAATTCTCAGGTAGGCCGTGGCATTTAAACGATGCCCAATTGGCACTAAGGGGCCTAAAGTGTGCCAAGAAAACATCCCCCACACCATTACACCACCACCACCAGCCTGCACAGTGGTAACAAGGCATGACGGATCCATGTTCTCATTCTGTTTATGCCAAATTCTGACTCTACTATCTGAATGTCTCAACAGAAATCGAGACTCATCAGACCAGGCAACATTTTTCCCGTCTTCAACTGTCCAATTTTGGTGAGCTCTTGCAAATTGTAGCCTCTTTTTCCTATTTGTAGTGGAGATGAGTGGTACCCGGTGGGGTCTTCTGCTGTTCTAGCCCATCCGCCTCAAGGTTGTGCGTGTTGTGGCTTCACAAATGCTTTGCTGCATACCTCGGTTGTAACGAGTGGTTATTTCAGGCAAAGTTGCTCTTCTATCAGCTTGAATTAGTCGGTCCATTCTCCTCTGACCTCTAGCATCAACAAGGCATTTTCACCCACAGGACTGCCACATACTGGATGTTTTTCCCTTTTCACACCATTCTTTGTAAACCCTAGAAATGGTTGTGCGTGAAAATCCCAGTAACTGAGCAGATTGTGAAATACTCAGACCGGCCCGTCTGGCACCAACAACCATGCTACGCTCAAAATTGCTTAAATCACCTTTCTTTCCCATTCTGACATTCAGTTTGGAGTTCAGGAGATTGTCTTGACCAGGACCACGCCCCTAAATGCATTGAAGCAACTGCCATGTGATTGGTTGATTAGATAATTGCATTAATGAGAAATTGAACAGGTGTTCCTAATAATCCTTTAGGTGAGTGTACAAATGTGTTTATGGCCGTACTCAGTTTTTCCTAATTTTTAAAATGTACTTGTTCATTGAACTGTTGTATATAAGCAATATCACACTCGCAATCGTGTTATATGGCCCTAAATCAGCACCTGCTGTGATTACCTACGACACTAAGCCTGTGGCCGAATAACAGCAGTGCTGATATAGGACCATATAGCATTCTTGCTCATGTAATATTGCATATATATGTATATATACACAACAGTTAGTTCCGGTCCTCAAATCTGATTGGACGAGAGACTTTCCATGAGCACTGATGGTCTGACAGCATCAGCACACGGACGCTTCACTGTGTGTGTATCACTCCGCTTGTGTTCATGCGGTTCTAAACTAAAGTGAAAGCGTAGTGCATATCTGTTAGGAGTTACTTTCTTTATTTTTGAAATTACATATGTTAGCCAGCAAGTGGTGGCACAAGATGAGCCAGTTGGTGACGTAAAGTGAATCCGTTAGTCATTGTTTACATAGAACAGCACTCTGTGATCGCTGGTATTACCACTACATTACATAATCTGGGACATTGTTTTAAACAGGAGTGGCAACAGGTGATTGCACACGCTCCGTCTCTCTCTCTCTCTCTCACACACACACACACACACACACACACACACACACACACACACACACACACACACACACACACACACACACACACACACACACACACACATCAATCCATCCTTGTTTATCCAATAACTTGTTAGAAACAGCACAAGCCGTGATACTATTTCTGGGGGGATACTATATAAAAATGGGGGGTACTTCCTGTAACAGTGTAGTACCCCCCAAAAAACACTGTAAAATTTAAACAAGAGGGAAAAGGCCAACACGGATCAGCAGTGAGAGCAGCAGAGGGGTGACTGCTCCAGGCGGTCAGTTAGGATCCCCTTCTCCCTTCGCGGTCGGTGGCCGTTCCTCCGCTTCCAGGCGGCCGGGTTCCTCCGTCCCCCTGCAGACGGCCGCGGCTGCTCCGTTGGGGTGGATGGTAGTGACGAGAACTCTACTACGGCGTATCCCTCCTCCTTCCCGGGTTTTGGCACCAGTGTAAAGCAGTCGATGGAAATGAAACATTGCACCACTCAGGGTGGTGCTGATGTTTCAGTGATTGACTTGATTTACATTCAACATTCAGGGGCCTGGGTAGCTCAGCGAGTATTGACGCTGACTACCACCCCTGGAGTAGCGAGTTCGAATCCAGGGTGTGCTGAGTGACTCCAGCCAGGTCTCCTAAGCAACCAAATTGGCCCGGTTGCTAGGTAGGGTAGAGTCACTTGGAGTAACCTCGTCATGGTTGCGATTAGTGGTTCTCTCTCTCAATGGGGCACTTGGTAAGTTGTGCGTGGTTTGCGGAGAGTAGCATGAGTCTCCACATGCTGGGAGTCTTTGCGGTGTCATGCACAAGAGTCACGTGATAAGATGCTTGGATGGACTGTCTCAGACCTGTCCTCCACCACCCGGATTAAGGTTTGTAACCGTGCCACCACAAGGACCTACTAAGTAGTGGGAATTGGGCATTCCAATTTGGGAAGAAAAGAGGAGAAAAAAAAATTGACATTGCAATTTGACGAAGAAGTAACGTTAAAGACACCTATAGCAAGTGTAACACATTAACAGTATGATTTGGCTATTGATGTTTGTGTGAACTACTGAAATTATGTGTAAATTGTGCTACTATTTAGACTCAAAATGTGTCTGAGAAAGTACATATGTGTAGCTTATGTGTGATGTGTACTTGTGTAGTTCAATTGTATGAATAATGAATCCTGTTCTATATTTGTTGCATCATCACTTTGTTACGTAAATAATAAACATAAAAAATAAAAATTCTATTATTTTCTAATTGTCTTAACAATCGTTTTGAAAATTTGACAGTTTCTGGGTATTTTGTAGATCTATGTGTGTGGATATACACTGGGTTGGGAGGGTTACTGTTGAAATGTATTCCACTACAGATTACAGAATGCATGCAGTAAAATGTAATTGGCAACAATTATGAGATTTCTCAAGGTCAGTAATGTATTCTAAATACTTTGGATTACTTCAGCACTGGCAGATTTTTTTTCAATTGTTTTGACTTTAAAAACTCTGCCAGTACAGAATACAAAATACACATGTTAAAAATACATTATCTGAAAAACCTAAATATCTTATGCAGTGTTGCATCTAAAAACAAGATAAAGCAAACTAATCTTGTATTAAGGATTCTGATCAAGAATAAGATTGTTTCCTAATGTAAAAAAGGGCTTACTAGAGAGAAAAAAACATAATCTAACGTTTACTTTCTTGATAAAAATAAGACCGTGCTTGGTAACAAATGCAAGTAAAATGGCTAGAATGAGCATTTTAGCTTAGCAGAAAGGTATGAATATGATATAATCATAAGATATGAATCCCGAGGTTGAGACATGGAAACAAATAGAATAATGTTTGGTGAAACACCCATGCATTTAAGGATTCAAATCTTTTCATTGCTATCGCACATACTGTATATCTGCCATCATATGCACCACAAGGTATCTGATTTTGTCCAAATTACCTGATGTTTTTCTCACTATTGATTGTTTTTCCATCAGACCTCACACTGCAGCCTGTTGACATTGGATCTGAGGTAATGATGCACCATTTACCAGTTACTTAGACTGTTTTACCACTTTATTGTAACTTGTGACTATCTACCACTTTAAACAATACTATTATAAGTAATTAACTTTAAATAAGACTCCTATCAACAAAATCTAGTAAGAGAGAAACCTGTTGTCTAAACACTTGTATGGTGACCTAAAGTTACAGTATCTCATATCTCACTTCAGTGCTAAGGAACTGGTATTGAAATTTTCATTTACTTTGGCAGGAAGTTAAAAGTTCTCTTTTAAACTGTGTGAACTCTATTACATATCTTTGCATCATGCATGCAGGGTTTAGCAACATCCTCCTATTTCATTAGAATCACTGTGAGAAACACTGTTTCTGTTTTACATCACTAACGTTTAATCTATATATGATTGAATGACAACAGGACTTTGGACGAACCTTTAAAGGAAGTGCCTCTGTCTTAGAGCCCATCTACGAAAACCTTCACTAACCCCACCATTTGCTAATGATCTATGTCATTTGTGGATAGTTTACTCTGTATACTGTGCTGTTCATTTAAAACCCAACATTTTGTATGTTTGTAAAATAATTAATAAGAAATTGTTTACTGTAGTTCTTATATTTGTTGATATACTCCCTCCCCCTAACCATCCATCAACCTACCTTCCCATCTCATTTATAGATGTTTCATTCTATATGCTATGCTGTTTATTCAAAAGCTGCTACATTTTCTATATTTCGAAATTAATAAATTACCAATTGTATCCTGTTGTTCTGTGGTTTGTATTTTTCAGTGACATTTTTACAAAATTTCTCTTGTCAGTAGAGGGCTTCAAAAAAATTTTATGTCTTTGATTTATGTCTCTGATTTAAGTTTTATTGACACAAAGGATGTTGGTAAGTTCAATTCATTTCTATGAATAAGTTCAAACGGTCCTTTTCAGTGAATCGACTCTTTTTGCGTCATTACTTTAATACTTGCGTATTAAGTCCCTGTGTATCCTATTCAAAAGCTTGACTGAACATTTAAATCAAAATATCAAATACCGCCAAAAGGCAGAAAAATAAAAGCTACTGTATCTGTGTCATGGCTTCGTATTCTTTCCTTACTGAAACTCTGCAGATTATCAAGTCATAAACCATTTTTAGCTCTTTCACAATCAGTTGTGATGTACATGGCATATGGCTATTTGAAGATTCTCTACTTTGTCCTCTCTAGCACCATATATTTACTAAGAGACTCTTGGTTGACATCCGAGACAGTGTCCTGTATGCAGACAATTTTAATATCATGTCTGGCATAATGAAGCAACAAGCAATAAAAGGTATCTCTTTTCACCGTAACCAGTCAACAAGGAACTCTAGACGTTTTGTCTGTCATTTCTATTTCTGTGACATTGTGCTGGGTCAGAATCATCTACTAATCAAATCAGAAATAGTAGGTTGACTTTACTTTAGCTAACAGTCTAAGCTTACTGAAATATGAAACACTGCCCCCAGTGGGCAAAGTGTTAACTATTGTTTGGCATATGTGCACATGTGAGTTCCGTTTTCTGATTGAAACGTCCATGTAGGGGCACCAAAACTAAGTTGTTTACAGCTGTACAGGCAGTAATACAGTGAAGAGGAATGCATGTTTTATAAACTGATTTGTAACTAGTAGGACATAAGACAAAAGGACAAGGACAAAATAATTTATAAAAAATTCTAGAGCAAATACGTTTCATAAAAATAATTTCATTCAAATTTGTAAAAATGCATGCTCAATACTTGGAAGCACATGTAACTTAACCTGTCCTCTGCAAGGTCACAATGTTAAACTGCTAAACAAAGTGTATAAAAATGCAACAAATTTATAAATATAAATATCAAATGAAAGATAGGGATCTGTAAAAAATCAAACAATACATTAAGAAAACTTTAAATGATATTTTTCATAAAAATCAAAGTTATGTCTTCACTTTGCGTCAACTCCATCAGATTGTTTTTTAAATCCTCAATAAATCAGAAAATAACCTGATCAGCTTTACCTCCGAGTACCCCTTCCCACGTCCTGCTCATGATGGATGCAACAGTAGGACATGTGGTCTGGTACGTTTGATATTTTTCATAATTGAAACGGTGTATAAGTCTCTGCGGTCAGAGCTTCAACTTGTCAACTCCATCATTCTCATTATTATAATTTCTGTTAAAATTGTGGGGTCAATTTTGGCATTTTTGTTTAATTTATTGAGGCATCTTCAACTGAGAGGGTAAAAAATGGCTGCAGTGTACAACACATGGTTAAGATGGAAAAATATTAAGTTTTCAGAATAGTATGAAAACAGAAAAAAAATATATATATACAGTGCATCAGGAAAGTATTCACAGCGCTTCACTTTTTCCACATTTTGTTGTTACAGCCTTATTCCAAAATTGATTAAATTAATTATTTTCCTCAAAATTCTACAAACAATACCCCATAATGAAAATGTGAAAGAAGTTTGTTTGAGATCTTTGCAAATTTAAAATAAAAAAAAAATTAAAACATTACATGTACATAAGTATTCACAGCCTTTGCCGTGACACTCAAAATTGAGCTCAGGTGCATCCTGTTTCCACTGATCATCCTTGAGATGTTTCTCCAACTTGATTGGAGTCCACCTGTGGTAAATTCAGTTGATTGGACATGATTTGGAAAGGCACACACACCTGTCTATATAAGGTCCCACAGTTAACAGTGCATGTCAGAGCACAAACCAAGCCATGAAGTCCAAGGAATTGTCTGTAGACCTCTGAGACAGGATTGTATCAAGGCACAGATCTGGGGAAGGGTACAGAAACATTTCTGCAGCATTGAAGGTCCCAATGAGCACAGTGGCCTCCATGATCTGTAAATGGAAGTTTGGAACCACCAGGACTCTACCTAGAGCTGGCCACCTGGCCAAACTGAGCGATCGGGGGAGAAGGGCCTTAGTCAGGGAGGTGACCAAGAACCCGATGGTCACTCTGACAGAGCTCCAGAGTTTCTCTGTGGAGAGAGGAGAACCTTCCAGAAGAACAACCATCTCTGCAGCACTCCACCAATCAGGCCTGTATGGTTGAGTGGCCAGACTGAAGCCACTCCTCAGTAAAGGCACACGACAGTCTGCCTGGAGTTTGCCAAAAGGCACCTGAAGGACTCTCAGACCATGAGAAACAAAATTCTCTGGTTGAGATTGAACTCTTGGCCTGAATGGCAAGCGTCATGTCTGGAGGAAACAAGGCACCGCTCATCACCTGGCCAATACCATCCCTACATTGAAGCATGGTGGTGGCAGCATCATGTTGTGGGGACGATTTTCAGCGGCAGGAACTGGGAGACTAGTCAGGATCAAGGGAATGATGAATGCAGCAATGTACAGAGACATCCTTGATGAAAACCTGCTCCAGAGCGCTCTGGACCTCAGACTGGGGCAAAGGTTCTTCTTCCAACAGGACAACAACCTTAAGCACACAGCCAAGATAACAAAGGAGTGGCTACGGGACAACTCTGTGAATGTCCTTGAGTGGCCCAGCCAGAGCCCAGACTTGAACATCTCTGGAGAGATCTGAAAACGGCTGTGCACCGATGCTCCCCATCAAACCTGATGGAGCTTGAGAGGTCCTGCAAAGAAGAATTGGAGAAACCGACCAAAAATAGGTGTGCCAAGCTTGTAGCATCATACACAAAAAGACTTGAGGCTCTAATTGGTGCCAAAGGTGCTTCAACAAAGTATTGAGCAAATGCTGTGAACACTTTTGTACATATAGATTTGCAAAGATTTCAAACAAGCTCCTTTCAAGTTGTCTTTATGGGGTATTTTTTTTAGAATTTTGAGGAAAATAATGAATTTAATCCATTTTGGAATAAGGCTGTAACCTAACACAAAGTGGAAAAAGTGAATGCGCTGTGAATACTTTCCGGATGTACTGTATATATTGAATGTATTTTATCAATGAACTCCTTTACTGAACAATATTATTAGATAATTAAAGACTTTACACTTGTTGGACGAATCAAATTAAAATAGCATGCTTTTTAGCATGTCTAACAGATTTGACACAAATGACAGTATGATGTAAGTTATGAAGTGAATAAATGTCAATTTTCAGAAAGAAAAAGCGTTTTTATAAAAACCTGTTCCCTTACATCGTTCGTTAGCTAAGACCTATGTCTACAAATATATACATTTCAAATTACTTCAGTATAAAAAAAATAAAAATAAACATGTTTTGTCCCTTATCTCAAGAAGTAGTGTGTAAAGTGATTAAAGACAATAACAACAAGCAAACTGACACACAGATGTGTTAATGCTGAAAAATATTCAAAATAACTAACATGGTTTTTCAACTTCTGCGGGAACGTGACCCTAATTTCAACAGTTTATCAGCATGCTGACGTGTGAAAAATTAACAGATTTTTTAAAGCCGCATATCGAATGAAACTAGAGATGCTACTCTGTACAATCTAAAAAAGATTAGATTTAGATTTATTTCCAGAGGCACTTTTGTTGGCACTGCGCCAGTAGCAGTGATTCCTGGAAATCAACGTCATGCTGTTATATCACATGACGTAGTGCTCCAGAATTTTAACCCTTAAAAGACCGTGATATATTCTTGCGAACAGTGTTCAGTCGGTTTTAATTCATTTTAATTATGCGTTGCGTATAGCGAAGCAAAAATACAATGTCCACACATGTTGACACGGGGTCACAAAAGGTTAGTCTCAGTGGCAACCCTGTTATTGGACACATGCCCTGCGTCCGAAACCATGTAGAGTCACAGTATGTTCGGAATTTGATGAGAAACGCTCTTCTTGGCCGGTAAAACAGTACGTTCTTTAGGTATGCGAGAGGCAGTAAGAATAGAATTCGGACATACTAACATCCGGGAACATATGACGTGACAGCAACAACCATGAAAATAAGCCACTCAAGTTCGGTTAAACAAGCACCATTTGAGCACAATGAGCAACGTTCTTTGTGTATACAGCCCTTAATGTTGAAAACAGCCTTCCGCCCTGCAGTTCTCCGCCATTTGTTTGGAATCTAGCGTTTGAACGTGACATCTCCTCAGCTCCCGATGCATTGTGGGATAGGAAAGTGTTCAACCGATCCACACTTCAGATTGCCACCGGAAGTAGTAGGTCATCTGGGCATTTCTCGTTTACTGTCCAATGGACATACTACTCCGCTGACATACTGTTTTTGGCATACTATATAGTAGGGAAGTATGGATAATCGGACGCAGGGTTTCACTAGGATTAAACTCATCATGGTTGGGGGGCGTGGGTAGCTCAGTGAGTCAAGAGGCTGGCTACCACTCCTGGAGTCATGAGTTCGAATCCAGGGTGTGCTGAGTGACTCCAGCCAGGTCTCCTAAGCAACCAAATTGGCCCGGTTGCTAGGGAGGAGTAAACTCCTCGTGGTTGCTATAATGTGGTTCACTCTCGGTGGGGCACGTGGTGAGATGTGCGTGGATGCTGCGGAGAACAGCGTGAAGCCTCCACACACGCTATGTCTCTGTGATAATGCGCTCAACAAGCCACATGATAAAATGCACAGATTGACAGTCTCAGATGCGGAGGCAACTGAGATTCGCCAAAATACCCGGATTGAGCATGTCATTATGCCACCACGAGGACCTAGAGCGCATTGGGAATTGGGCATACCAAATTGATTTCACAACCATGACCATAGGTGTCAGTGTAAAGTCAAGGCAACACTTATCTTTTGTGTGAAAATAAATAATAAAAATAATGTATTTTCTTTTGTGTGAAATAATAATGTAAGGTTGCTTGGATTAAAATTATTATTATTTTTTAAGTGGTGAGGGGGCCTTTTACCCCACACTTGAGGGTTAAAGTGAAATAGTGTAGTGTGCAAAATATGTCCATTTATGCAAAAACCTTTAAGACAGCAAAACATTTGAGTAGAATATTAAGATGTCATTATTTAGAAACCATTTCCCAGCCAAAATCAAGTGAAATTTTGTTGTACTCGGATAAGGTTTTAAAGGTGAATAGTAGATGGAGTTTTTAATGAATAAAACATACCTCCATAACCGAAAACTTCAATCTAAACCTAACCATTAGTGTTGTAAAAACAGTGCTCGAAGTGGGCGGTTACTCGCCGGTATGCAGTACCTGCACTTCTCTAATTTATTCAACAGATCGCTGGCAGTTTTTCTTGCGTAACACCACTTCTCAGAGTTTACCGGTACGATGTAATTTATTTATTTAATTTAATATAGTGGATGGTTTGATGCGGCCCAGCAATTTCCCTAACCGTCCAACGGATTTTGGTAAAATTGCATCACATGCGCTCTCTGCGCATAACTCAGCGGCGAGATTAACAACACTCCGCGGTGAGATTAACAACACTCAGCGATCATTAGAAACTGCCCGTGGTCCAGCTACGGACCGAAGCTTGCGTGTTTAAGCTTGTCTGGGCTTAGTTCAATTACACTGCCATTTAAAACATGAGAAAATGTTGAGGAAACAATTAGTCAAATGGTACGAACAGATGTGTTTCAGCACACAGTCTTATTCTGTGGTTCTGTCTGCTGCCTATGCATTTAAGATACATGGACAAGATCTTGAAAAGGAAAATGATCGACGATGGCTTTATTGGTGTGCAGTGGGATTTTTATTTGTAATAAAAATTTTTTAAAAAAAGTGTGTCATGACAGAAAAATGGTTGGGAAACAATGGATTACGGAATAGCCTAAAGAAAGAAAGAAAAAAAAAAACCTTTAACCAATGCTATTATCAATAATTTATTCCTGAAATGTTTTTCTGAACAATGAACTGCATTTTTGCGTTTCGCAAAATAGCAATTAAAATCGCAATATCTATATATTTTTTTTCTCAAATTGCACCAATAGCTAGCTTACTCTCATCTTGTAGGCTACATGCTGGTCGTCCTTAATCCTGTTCCCCTCTGTCGTCACTCCCTGTGCCCTCCTTATCACGCAATGATCTTGCCAGCTGTACCTGTCACGCCAACAGATTTTTTCTAGTAAAAACATATTAGCAAGGCAAAGACAGCTAGCTTGTCTAATTAAGGGAAGCTAAAATATGATAGATAGAAAGATAGATAGCTTATCCACCTCCTGAGTAGATGGGGCTGGAGTCAACATTTACAATATTTTCCCTTTTTAATTTTTTTATTTGAGATGTTTGGCACTGCTGCCAATACTACAGCTTCTCTATCTTTCTTTACTTTTTTTTCTTCAGGAATACAATGTTAAAATAATTATCAAGAATACGATTTTTGCCCTAATAGCAAAGGTCTTAATAGAAAAAGAAAGAAATTATGATCCAATGTGAATTTTCTTGATAAAAAAAAAATATGATCGTGTCTGGTAACATGTGCATGTAAAATGGCTAGAAATAGCATTTTAGCTTAGCGTAAAGCTGACAATTTCCACAAGGTTTATTTCTATTTCTTCTGCTCGAAATGTACTTCTCTCTCTGCTGGTATGAATGTAACACATCATAAGAAAGTGTTTCACCGCTGCTTAAACGCACTTTGAATCGCATCATTTATATGTATAAATGTTTTCCATGTGAAAGGACTAAATATTGAATGAATCCAATGACAATAAAATGCAAAGTAATCTCTTCAGACACTTTGGGGTCACGTGTCAGCATGTGTGCTTGACTTGTGTCGAACCACGGTCTACCGAGTCCAAAGTGCAACACTCAGGCGAGCTACTGCACAAGTGGTGGAGTGGGCTACCCATCCCGTAGTGGTGGTGGTGTAGTGGGCTAAAGCACTTAATTGTTAAGCAGAAGGATGTCGGTTCGATCCCCACAGCCACCACCATTGTGTCCTTGAGCAAGGCACTTAACTCCAGGTTGCTCCGGGGGGATTGTCCCTGTAATAAGGGCTCTGTAAGTTGTTTTGGATAAAAGCATCTGCCAAATGCATAAATGTAAATGCACAAGATCATGATATACTAAGTCTGTAAATGTGGGTGTTTCTGTAATACAAATAATGGGTTATTGTTAAAGTGGTTTGATTTTATTGTAATTTGTTTCTTTTTTTTTTTTTTTTTGAAAAATTGTTCAGGAATGGTTTGAGGAACATGACAAAGAGTTCAAGGTATTTTCTTGGCCTTCACATTCCCCAGATCTCAGTCCGATTGAGCATCTATTGGATGTGCTGGACCAACAAGTCCAGGTGGGATGCCCCACCTCGCAACTTATAGGACTTAAAGGATCTGCTGCTAAAGTCTTGGTGCCAGATACCACAGGACACCTTTAGATGTCTTGTGGAGTTCATGCCTCGACGGGTCAGAGCTGTTATGGCGGCACAAGACCTATCGACCTAAACGATATTAGTCAGGTAGTTTTAATGTTGTGGCTAATGACTTTGTATTAATTTAGCAACTACATGGGATATCTGTAATTTTAAATAACATTTTCATTTAAAACGAACTAGTAAATTTAAAACTGTGATGGTGACACCCAATACATTGTCCCTAACCCATTTGACTTTCTATCTTTCTCATGTGAACACATGTGCCACTGTGAACGAGCTTCTCTCTTGCAATCATTAATGCACAAGTTGGTCAGTTGAAAGTTGGTCACTATCAAATGACATTGCATTGAAATCATGGACTGGGATCTTCATTAAAACACCTTTTGTGTTCTGCATAATAAAGAAAGTCATATGGGTTTAAAACAACATGAGATTGAGTAAATAACGAAAGAAATTAAATTGCTGAGTTAACCAATTTAAAAAAAAATGGTGAGCACCTAAAATGTACACTTTCTCCAGTGGTATTGACGAGTCGCTGCCATTTTTGCAAATTAGCATTCCCATGCAGCCTTTGCTAATGCTGCCAGAAAGAGTGAATGAATAATTCACAGGTGACTAGAGTCAGTAAAGCATGCTGTGTGTGCAGTGATCTCACTCATGACTAATCGGACGTTTTCTTTGTACTTTACCAACAGTACCATCATCACCATGGCGACTCATTTGAATGGTCATTGGCGTGTAGAGTCACAGCGGCTAAGTACTAGTACCACAGGCAGACTATATATAGGGATAGAATGGACGATGACGTCATTAAACAAGCAAAGGAATTTGTATTCAATGAAAAGCAGAATAGAATCTTGGAACGTCACCCTCTTTAATAGTTATACCCTTCTGGCAAAAATCAAAGCAATAGATATGACATAAATAAGCAATACATCCTGGTGATTGTTGTACCTATTGCAAATGAAGTGATCTAATTTTGGACTCTAAGAGCCAAACCTCTATTATGATACCAACAATTGGTATGAATGACTGAGCAGGTAGTGGGATTGTCATCTTTGATATAGGTTACCTTTCAGACACATTCATTTAATTTCACAGATCTTCAAAATATTCACAAATAACAAAAAAAGCTAATGAATATTTAATTTATTAATTCAAGCATTTTTATATCTATTATCCGTTTAACTTAGCATTTCCAATGAGTAATAAAATATCTGTATGATTACATTTCTCTAAATGTACTCTTATCTAATCTTAAAGCATAGCAATTTTATCACTATGCAATGTGTAGTATATCAATTATGAATGATTGTATAAATGTAATGCAGAGAATTTTGATTTCACTAAAATCTTTGAAACCAATGAAACACTATTCAGATATTGCCAAACATTCACAAACATAACCATTAGATGTTTTTATAACCAGTTTGACTTGTCAGTCATTTTTACAGACTCCTGCGGTGTCTTGAGGAATGTTGGGTTGGATATCCAACTTTTCACTTTTTCATTGTCTTTTGGAGGGAATGGTATGCTCTTTCATCCACCCATAATGGCACACAGTCCTCCTACTGCCTTTTCTTTAGAAGATCAGGGTGGTTTCTGTGAAATCTGATCATTTGTTCATACGCTTCATCACGCTGGCTCATTTGGTAGAATGGACTCCTGATTATTGTATACAGTATTTCAGGATGCTGTAGATTGGGTTTGGTCTCACTTGTTGTTGTTCATGTGGCCGTTCACCATCCCTGACTCCCAACGCTCTAGTAATGGGTTTCGCTGCCTTGGGATCTTTAGGGTTTTCTGTATTTTAATAGAATGAACAGGACTGTTAATGAGGACATTAGATTACATTTTCACAATGCCAACATTTCAGTGATAGATACCAGTGCAATTTTACAACTCTTGATACCAATTTCAGTACCACAGCAAAACAAATGCTAACTAATTTCTTAATTAAGAAAGGTAAGTTATCAAGTAATTATTTATGACAAGTAACTACAAGTACAACTGAATTTAACTGTTCAGGCTGGTTTCAGGACCCAGATTTCAACATTTATCTCACATAAAAATGTATTTATATGACCAGTAACGGCATAGGCCCAACGAAAGGCAAAATTATGAACATGATATAATCTGGTGTAAATCGGTCCTGCTCGACCCGCTCTGAGCGGGATTCGAACCGGTGTCTCTGGCATGGGAGTGTAGGCGCACTAACGAGGAGGCTAAAGGCTACAGCCACTAGCGTCAGCCGCTATTGCGCCTCTTAAGGCCAGGGGAGTGAGGTTTACACACAGCATAGCTACCTACCAGCTGGCTAACGTTACACTGGGAAACAGAATCAATGGAAATTTTGCTTTCTAAACAAACTTTGTTGATCCTCACTTTAAAGGAAGGTTCTGGGTTCAATACAAGTTAAGCTCAATCGACAGCCTTTGTGGCATAATATTGATTACCACAAAAATGTATTTAGACTTGCCCTTCCTTTTAAAGATGGTAAAAATCCAGTGATACAGTGTTACATCGAGTGACGTATTATTGTATATACATGTTCTTTTTCTCTTGTTTAATGTTAGTTAGGGAGTAAGAGGGTTTATTGTATTTCTTGTTAGGTTATTTAGTTGTTTGTCAGGAGTTAGTGTGGGAATTTGGTTTGTTGTTTTGGCATATGCTCACCCCTGAATTCCACTTTGGTGCTTTTAAATAAAAATTGTAAAAAGGCATTAATCTTGTGTTCCAGTTTTATGTTGCGGCCTCACCCTTGACAGGATGAAGTGAATGGGGGCCAATCCGTAAACGTTAAAATACTGTTTCAAAAGTATAGCCACATGACATAATGTAATATGAATGTAAACATGATTGCAGTGTGATAAAATCACTTACAAACCTTTTCTATGTAAAGCATATCCAATTTTATGACTGGACATGATGATGTAATGTAAACAAAACTGAAAACGACTGTAAAAATTATGATTTAAACAACATTACATCTCAAATAATACATGAGTTTTAACAGAATAATTTATCTAAGTGCTTTTATAGACTTATAAGCTTCACAATTCTGCTTTTTAAACCCTCCAAAAATTGGCCATATTCCTTCCATTGCAAGTGCCTCACTGGAACCCAGATGTGTGTATACATTTTTGTGGTAATCACCATTATGCCATAAATGCTGTCAATTGAGCTTAACTTATATTGAACCTGAAGTATGCCATTGAATGTGCACACGCTGCTTTCTTCAAAGTTGTATACAGCTTTTCAGGTTGTAGTCCAAAAACCCAGAATTTCCTATGGGTTTTTATAAAAGCAGTTTTGGATTTCAGCTTCAAAATTCACTTTTAATATTTGAAAGTGTGTAATTTATGTTGTAGAACAAAACATTCATGTATCTTCAAGTAATGTTAACACATACCTTATTTTACTCAAGAATCAAAAACTGGCATCATAAAAACCCATAGGAAAATCCCAAGGGAAAAATCCCCATGGCACATTAGCCTTCCGGGTTTGCCTACAAATTGACGTCACGACTGAACAGCTGTATTTTTTTAACGTATTACACATTCTAAAAGCCCGCTTGTGGCTTCTGATAGTGTTTAACGGTTTCAGAGGAGTTCTGTGCACGCGCCACGACCTCATCTAGTGTTCATAGTAACAGATGTGCTCTGAGTTTGGTTCTGTTTGCTTTCGTGGGCTGAGCGCGTTGAATTTAAAGTGCTCCACATTCAATTTAAATAAAATTTTGAGTAGTTCCAAATGTGTTAGACAAATAACACCCCATGGCACTGGGTATTTGTGGACAGAGGAGGAGCTGTTACAATAGAAGCACATTATACAGCTGTTTAAATGTATACTCGGCTACAAAGATGTTTATTAGCTACAGAAGAATGCAGCTGGTATAAACTCTCCTAGATATCATTATCTGAGGAAGATAAGCCTCTCTTTCAGCTGTCACTTTTAAGTGTCTGTGGTTGTGTTTGCACAGAGAGGGTTATTGAAGCTTTGATACTCACTGATTACTTATTAAAGGGTAAATTGCTTTGGTGTGTTTTTTCTTTGGTCCTTGTTTAGCAGACACTTAGTATCTCAAGCGACTGACAATACATTTATAATGGAAACCACTTGCACTCCTACTCTACCCTCCCTGGGGAACAACTGGTGTATTGTCTAACTAGATTTACATTTCCAAAATACTATTTTATCATTTGAAGAAATAGCCATGCTAGCAAAGCAGAAAAAACACTGTTCAGTGCATGTCTTCATAGTGTATATGTAGTTCAATAAATGCAAATCACAATTCAATATTCAAATAGATGTAGAAATGAAAACTGATTGGAATTTTCAATGCAAATATTACAATAGCGTCATTGCTGTCAGATGCATTTTGAATGCAAATTCAATCAATGCAAGTCAATGAGAGATTTTAAAAAATGTAGTCTTAAACTTACTTTAATCTTAAATCTAAAAATGAAATAATTGTAACATTTATAAAAACAAAAATAGACTTCTAGACACAAGAGCAAAGCATTACACAAAACAAAGTTTGAATGGAGTCTGTATGTTGCGGGGTCAGTTTAGATTAATTTGCTATAAGCAAGGGCGTAGCAGCCATGGAGGACGTGGGGGACACGTCCCCCGCTCTCTTTAAAAATGTGATTTTTGTCCCCTGCACTTTTCCAAGCTAAACCCATACCGAGTCCAAATGGTGGATTTGTATACAGTATTCTTTGTGTTTTGTTACTTTGTGCTATTTGAGTGACCATCCAGCCAATCACAGGTGAGTTTCATGAGCCGAAACAACCCTTACATAATAGGCCGTCAGTCAGAGTGTCTAATCAATGCGGATCCATTCATTTCTACAAAGATGCTTTCAACAACGCTCATTTATCCGTGTTTTTTTATCGGCATTGATGTTGATCTAAATTAATTATCTAGAGATGAGGAACACACAATATGAGTTATTTATCAGCAATGCCCTTTACTTTTGCAGAATCTTTCAAATACTAAAAGTAAATAATCCATATATCTATATATCTATATATCTATATCTATATATATATATTAATATAATACTTATATCGCACTTATATATTAATATATACTGTCATATATTAATAATGCACTGTACTGTAATTGTTGGGTTTGTGCGAGCCACCTACTGACAGCTGTCTGTTACCCCCCCCCCTTTTAAAATGACTGCTACGCCCCTGGACATAAGAGTTTGATATTATAACATACTTGGTTCCTGAGGTTAAGGGTTTAGAAAAAAATTATACAGTGCGCCTTGCAAACACATTAATAATCGAACTAAGTTACTCCCTTGTTCATGGTTCAACCAATAGGATTTGAACCTCAGACTTTTGAGTTACCACTCCAAATCTTTAAATACAACCATACTAACACCATTTCAGCTGGTATGACACATCTAATTCTGGAGTAGTGTGGAGAGGAATTTATGCTTTTTTAAAAGAGAATAATACAATGAGGTCCTCTACCTCTGACTGTTGTCTTTGTTCTTCACAAGCTTGGGGTGGAGGCCATGTCAGGTCCAGTTTTCCGGTGGACTGTTGCACTATAGAGAAAGGATATGGCCATTATTTTCATTTTTTTTAATGTTATTCCATTGAATACATAATCTATTATTACATAAATTCATGTTTTGTTTAGGAAAATATTGAAACAAAGTGTATAAAAACACAAAGAATGAATGTGTTTGGTCTACTTTCAACACTAAGAGGCAGTTATAATTAGAATACCATTCCACTACACCGCTAAGTAATGTTGAACCTTTCATACATGGAATTAGCTGTAACGTTTTTCAATAAGATTCTATTTGTTAAAGGATTAGTTCACCCAAAAATGAAAATTCTCTCATCATTTGCTCACCCTCATGCCATCCCAGATGTGTTTGACTTTCTTTCTTCTGCAGAACACAAATGAAGATTAATGTCTGCTCTTTAGGTCCATACAATGCAAGTGGATGGGTGTGGGTGAGAAACAGGACAATATTGAAGTCCGTTTTTCCTATAAATTCTCCTCTCTGCTCAGTCCATCTCCATTTTCACTTTCACATTCTTCTTCTTGTGTTTTTGGTTATTCACATACGTCATGCATATCGCCCCCTACTGGGCAGGGAGAAGAATTTCTAGCAAAGAAGGACTTAAATATTGATCTATTTCTCACCCACACCTATCACAATCCTTCTGAAGATACTGATTTTTTTCACTTGCATTATATGGACCTATAGAGCTGAAATATTCTTCTAATCACAATTTGTGTTCTGCAGAATAAAGTCAGTCATGCACATCTGGGATGGCATGAGGAAATTTTCCCATTTGGGTAAACTATCCCTTTAACATTATTTAATGCATTGGGTAGCCTATTATGAACTAACAATGAGCAATATTGATTGATTTATTTGGTTGGTATATGTTAATTTATGTAAATACAAGTGTGCATTGTTAGTTTTTTATGCATTAACTAATGTTAAGATATACAACATTACATTTAAAAAATGTATTAGTATATGTAAAAATTTACATTAACCAAAATGAATAAGTGCTGTAAATGTACTGTTCATTGTTCGTTCAAGGTAACTACTGTGTTATCTAATACAACCTTGTTTTTAAATTTTAAAGTTGCTTTTAAATACATTAAAATAAATGACAGAAAGAAAATGAAAGCTTTCTATGGTGTTGGAAGAATATGCCAAAGTAAATTATTATTTACAGTAGCAACATTATGAATTACAGTAGCAACAATAACTGGAATTTTGGAAAAAAAACCATGCTACCATGCAAACTTTTTGTAAGGAGTTGGTGTTTCCAAGAATGAGGGGGGAAGTGATTAATTTTACAGGAATAAAAGTTAATTTCACTTCCTCTCAGTTTAGTATGAAATCTATATGCCAATTATTTACATGAATCCCTGGTGCATTTGCCTATATGAAAACTAGCAATGGACTTCACTCAGGGCTTTTTCACTAGAATAGATGACTCATACAGTATTAAGACAATAAATTAAATACGTCATGACCTGACTGTGGTTCAGTAATTGAACATGCAAACACACAATGAGCACTTTAGTTAAAAAATGAATGACAAAAACACTGATCCAGACCATACTAGCTACTCTTAACCATTCTTTGCTCATTCCAACACATTTGACTAATAACACTTCATTTCAATATCCAGTTCAACTCCATACTGATGACATCACACCATATTAGCATTGTGGAAGTGTTTATTTGTTATCTGCCATGGAGATGCAATAACTACCAGCTTCAAGTCCAATAAAAAATTATTTACGTAACTGAATAATCCAAAACAGGACTGCAAAGTGTTATAAGCTCTCACTGTAAACAAAGTCAGTTAGTTTTGCAGGTGTTTGTTTGGCCATTTCATTTATGGCCCACAAATAAATATATCTCTGCAGGATTTGCTTAGGTAGACGTAAAATGTGTCTTGTGCATATACAGTCTCTCAAAATGTATTTGAACACTTAAAAATGGTGCACTAAAAATGTAAAAAATGTCACTGCCTTAATGACAAAAATATCAAATCAAGAGCCATTTAGTTTAAAGAGATTTGCTTTTTAAATAAAAAAAGGTTTTTCAAAAATGACATTTGTAAGGTTTTAAATTATAAAATGGTATAGATATTGTTAGAGTATTTGGGCACTTTCTGTCAGTCAATCTAAGTGAAACTTTTCCATAGTTAATGTGATGAACTACACCTGTTGTTACTCTGCTATAGGACACGTGTGTAAACTTGAGGGGCCTGACTTCATACATCCACTAAAAATCAACTTGGGACCAGCTGGTTTAAATAGATAGCAAAAATGGCTAGGAAAGAAAAAAAATGGATGCCTAACATCTCCCTTTGTGTTACACAAAAGGAGATGTTAAGTTGATTGGGGTTGGAATAATATGTGGTTGAGTAAATAATAGAATTTACCATTTTTTTGGTAAATTTTTATCCCCTTTAATTGTCCAAATACATTTTCTGGCAACTTTCTGTTCACCATTCACACCTTCAATATCAGGAAAGCATCAAAGGTGTGACAAAACTTACATGAGCTGCTTACAGTCACTCACCTGACATGGTGGTGGAGAACTGATCTGATTGGCGGCCTGCTGGAGTTAGGTTTGAGTGCTGAGGTGTGGGGCTAGGCATCTCCTTGCTAGATGATTGTGTTACCCCACTCTCACTTGCTTTCCTTTCCATTTTCTCTCCTTTTGCCACTAAATCCATCCCTGGTATGCTTTCTGCATCCACGTCCATGGGTGCACCTCCATAATGCCTATTTCTCTGTCTTTGTAGCTCTCTTTCCCTCTCCTTCGCCTCCTTAATGTCCTTCTCCACCTCTGGCCGCAGAGACATGGAGGACCGGAGCTTGAAGAAAGGGTTCTCCTTCACCGTGATTGAGTCTTCATCATTTTCATTTTCAACATTTAATTGTTGTCTTGGGCTAGCTCTGACAGGCCCAGCAGAATGCATGACTTTCAAGGACCCTCCATCTGTCCATGGGGCTGTGTTATAAGAGCTTCTTATAGATCCGTTTGAGACTCCAACTGTTGTGGGAATCGAGTTAGAGGACTCTATGATTATTATCTGGCCCTTGATTCCCTCAGTTAGACCAGGTCCTCGAGAAGCAGGTTGGTTGCTATTAGGAGCCCCCTGTGGAGTCATTGCTGGTGGGGTTGGAGAATTCTGGGATTGTCTGATCTCCAAAGGAGGATCAGCTTCTAGTATTCCAGAAGAACTCTCTACATTGATGGAGTTTGATCTTCTACTAAGGAATGGCACTGATTCCTTTGGCTCTTGAAAGGCTTCAAAGAGTTGCCTTTTCTCTTGAAGCTGTACCTCTTTGCCCTTGTCATAAAAACCAGGAAGACGACCAAGCTCAACCAGAACCTTCTCCCTCTCTGCCTCTGCACTTATTTCCTGCTGCATCTTCTTTCCAGCAAACTGTCTGTCCTTGCCCTGGCTTTGGTTGGGTTTTAGCAAAAGATCCTGAGAGAAAATGGGTCTCCTCGTTGGAATTTCCACAAACTCGTTAGTCCTGTCTGTTGTATTGTCCATTCCTCGTGAACGCCGTAGACTCTGTTCTCTCTTCATGGCCAAACGGATCTCCCTCTCTATGGGAGTTTCGTTTGAAGGAGATTCAACGGGTTCAGGAGCACTGACGTTAACAGGACACTCAGAGACATCTGTCGTGCTGCTGGGAGAGAAATCTGTTGATAGACCACTATCACTCTGGCTGTCATCAAAATCCATTCTGTTGACTCTACCTTCTCCCAAATGAGGATTTGTGTTTGGCTTGGAGTCTGTTTTTCTCTGTCCTTTGTTGTCCCGTTCTTGTCCCTGATCTTTAATCTCTCCCTGCCTCTCTCCTTTTGTCTCACTGGTTTCTGTGACACACACAGTTTGCTTTCGCTCTTCACCTGTTTCGCCACACTCTCTCTCCTCCCTTTCAATGTCCCTACCCCCCTCTGTCATTATTAATGGCTCTTTTACTTCAGTAGAGCTACAGGCAGGGCTACCTTGCTCTGGATTGGCTGGCTCACCTGCAACTGTATCTAGGGGCAAAGCAGCACCACACACCTGTTGCACCGCCTCATTTTCATTCAAAGCTCTTGGGTTGTTCATATCAAACTCCCCCTGCTGGACAGTATCAGACATGAATATGGATTGACTTTGGGTGCTTTGTGAAGGGTTGTGCTTCATAAGACTTTTTGAAGAGATCTTTGACCACTCCACCAGGTTTGGTGGTTCATCATTACAACTGTCCCGTCTCACCCACTGCTTTTTGGTGGTGGCAAAATCTACAGGTTTATAGTCTATGTTTTGCTCTTTGCTATTCTCTGATAGAAGAACAACTGAGTCTGAGTCCTCCTGTGTCTCTAGCTCATGCTCAGTGAAATGCATCTGTTTTTCACTGGTTACTGGCAGATTTGGTGAGTCTGTGCCTTCACCCATCTGTGTCATAATAAAAGCGTTTTCACCCTCAGTATCTTGTTGTACATCTTGACTAGTTTCAGTGTTTTCTTTTACCTTGTCCTGAATCTCAATGTCCTGACCTTCTTTTCTTTTGTAATGTTTATTTTTGTAATCTTCTTCCAGTTCAGGCTCTGGTGGCCAATCTTTACCCTGTTCACCATTGAAGTCATTTTCAATTGAACGGTTGAAGTCCTCCATTTTTGGCTCAATGGCTCCATCTGCTGATAAGGAAGTGGAGGCACTGTGAGGATGGTGAAGGAAGTCTCGGTCTGGTGATTCTGTTCTTTCTTTTTCACTAATAGGCTTTATGTCCTGCTTTTCCAGCTCTTGAGGATCTTTGGCTGTTTCTTCCTTTTCTGCCTTATGCTCTTCGCTTTTTTCTGTTTCCCTGCCTTCAGTTAACTGGGAATTATTTTCAATCCAAGCCACACTGCTGCAATTATTCTGGGTTTCAGATCTCTGAGGGCAAGTTTCCATTTTGCAACTGATCTGTCTGGAATAAATGGCTAAATGTGTTACTTTACACAGTGCAACCATGACAAAAAGCCAGATCTTGGGTCTAAGTAAAGCCTGAAACAGGCTTCCTTTATTTTATTTAATTTAAGTATAATCAACAAAGTTTTTGTTTCTCTCTTGCTGTCCGTCTACCCATCAAGGTGTCACTTTTGAACCCCTGAAGGCTTTTCCTTTGTACAGGCAACACTTATTGTTTTTGCTGATTTAATGCAAACTATAATTGGCTTATATTTCAATCCCAGTGGCTCAGGAAGGCTCACACAAGTTAGTTGCAGCCTGTCTGATCTGACTGTAACTCTCTTGGAAAACTTTTAACCAGGCCACTTTTGTAGTCTTGGTGTTTGGGTTTAAACCCTGGGTATTTGTTTTCTCAATCCCCTTCACAATTCTTTGACCTCTTGGAAGGTCTTAATCAGACTAATACCTCAAAGTCAAATCAGTTACCGTTCTCATTAAGCTCACCTTGCAACATTTTACATGGAACAACTCTTTTATTTATTTATTATTATTATAACTTACACTTAGTTTTTACTTAATCTCTTTCTAATTGCACCAGTCTGCTTAGTTTTAACTTCCTCTGCTCATAACCTCTCTCTATTTTGAGTGCTATAGTTTCATTGTCAAATGACCTATCAAACATTCACCCATGCTCATTGATCCATATGAATGTTGCCATACATGATTGAGAATGATTAACAAGTTTATTTAACTTAGGAAAACATGTGGAACTTTTTTTCACCTTCACAGAGAAATCAATAACATTTTCTGCATATTATGCATAAAGTAACTATTTAACCAGGTCTTTTGTGAATCGTATTTACATTAATCCAAAAGATCACTGGGGCATAAATTCTGTCAATTCTATAAAAGTAGACAATGGCTATTTGTCACACAATGTAGTGAATGTTTTCAGGGTAAGTTTATTTCTGTATAGGTACATAAATAATAAATAAAATAGCAGTTAATTTAACACATTGTCTTTTGGGGGTTGACTGTGGGCACCATGGACACCAGCGGTTT
The DNA here is from genome assembly GCF_025860055.1 of Xyrauchen texanus. Taxonomy (NCBI): domain Eukaryota; kingdom Metazoa; phylum Chordata; class Actinopteri; order Cypriniformes; family Catostomidae; genus Xyrauchen; species Xyrauchen texanus. The sequence goes on along the minus strand of NC_068288.1, from coordinate 9,169,139 downwards.
ATGGACACTGATTTGAGATGAATACCTTTTGATTATCTAAAGAAAAAAATCTATCTTCAATCCAACATTTAGTGACTTTTCAGCAATATTTAAGCAGTAAAACGGTTATGAATCACAAAAGAATTCACGAAACAGCAAATATAGAAAATGTATTATGTTCCCTTGTTTGCCCAAGAGCTTTTATAAACATATGTGACTATATTGGAATTTAGCTTTTAGTTTAGGAGGACAGAATACACAAGTACCTTCATTTACAATAGCTTTAATAAACTAATATATAAAACCACTGCTAAAGACAACAAGCATTTGTGCAATTTGACTTTTCACTAAAACCTTACATGGAAATAGCCCTTGTGACAACTCCCTCGTGTGACAACTATCCCTGGTCTTCCCTAAAATTAGGACATTTTTTGGATGCCAGTGAATGGATAATTAACAATTTGGCTTCTGTATTGCATTTACCCATGGGACTCAAAACAAACACAAGGACTTCATGGTGTGTCATAGCCTAATGCCAATTACATAAAGGACAGATTAATAATGTTTAATCAGATTACACTATGACCACGAGTGTCAAAACAACCTGGAAATAATGATTCAGGAATAACAGAGTTATAAAGGTGTTCTGAGTGTCTTTATAAATGATAAAATACTAATTTAAAATCAAAATGATTAAATATTCATATTTGCACAAAATATATAAACAAAAAATGACTGATAACAAATTAGGTATTAATAATAAAATTAAAAAAAGAAAATCAAGAAACATGAATGTCCATCTTTAAAAATTGTTTGTAGCCAACATTTTTTGTACTTATCGTGTTTGTTTTGAAAAGTCTTAAGCAACTCTGCAATCATTTTAACATTTGATAAACTTTTAGGTTAAAATTGTCAACACTTAATGTAACCCTTAGAGCCCTCTCAAATTTAGAATGGAATGAAAATAGAAAAAAGATGGAAAAGGAACTGAACCTACCAGCTGATTAGTTGAAAGTCAGGAAAGAAACAGAGGTCACCTGGAAGACACAGGGAACTGATATTGTCCACCTGATGTACCAAGAAGCTTTGTAAAATCTCTGCCTTGCTCACACCTAACTGTGTCCTTCCCTTTCTTGGTTTCCTTCTCTCTCTAACTGTCTCTCAGTTTTGTCTTTCTCTCTGTACCCCCCCCCCCCGCCCGGTAATCAAGGTTACAATCTGTGCTGTTCTTTTCCCTCCAACCTCCCCAATGACTTAAAGCTCGAGTAAATCGCAGGCCTTGCATCACTAATCCAAACAGCTCTCTCAAAGCTCTCCTGACTGAAGCAAGAGCTTGTAGCAAATTGAACAGTGAAAGCAACTAATTTCTTTCTATGGATAACTTTTAAATTGTTCAAATATATTGTACACATGTCTCCATATTGCATCCTATTTTTTGGTCAAGCAGGTGGCCCCAACCAAAAGTCACACCATTGGTTAAGTCAATGTTTGTTCACTCTAACCTGACTGCAATTCTGTTCGGTGCTGTAGAAATTACACAGTACACATTAAACAAAAGCTGTCGTCATTATTATATTCCACCTTACCTCTTAGTAACAATTTACCAAGAAAACAGACTTTACAATAACATTTTATCAACTTAGTTTATTCATTTACCACACAGCTCTTCCAATGTAAACTTTATATACAAAATCTTCAACCACTCCCCATTCCATTAATTATAGAAACTGTACACGGCACTCAGTTAAGGCACTGAGAATTTGTATCAAACTTAAAACTTCCATGCTGAAAAACACGATGGTCCTTTGAAACTTTGAATAAAAATGATTACAAATCATTATATGGAACTGCATTTTTTACAGCTTATACAAGTGTTATACAAGTGTCAAGAAAAGGCAGCACAAAAAGTCCTCACAGAAATTCAAGTTGGATAATTAACATTAAAAAGATTATGTTAAAGCTGTATATGCTTGAAAAGATTCCAATGTTGCTTCTCGAATCAGATATGAGCTAAATTCATAGATGCATTCTTAAAAGGCATTGTTCACCCCCCAAAAAAATTTGTTTACTCAAATTTAAGTTGTTCTATATCCATTACAGCTGCCTTTCTAGTAGGACACAAAAGGAGATATTAGACAGTATGTTCATGTTGCTCTTTGCTCCATGCTGTCTAGCTCCAAAATTGACAAAAAAAAAAAATACCATAATAGTAACCATGCAACTCATGCACTGCATGTCAAGTGTTCTGAAGTCAAACGATAACTCCTTTATTTACTGTAAATCCTGTTCTCCACAATAGCTCTCGAATCTAAATCTCCTTTTGTGACACGTAAGAAAGTCATGTAGATTTTGAATGACATGAGTGGGAGTAAATAATGGAGTTTTGGGACAACAATTCATTTTAAAAAACAGAAACAACAAAATATACTGCAGAACAGAAATATACTAAAGTACTGATATTTCATGGATACACAACACTTGTCACCACAATCTTTTTATGCTCTAAAAACATTTCCATCAGGCAGTTGAAGGCACAGTATCAATTAAAACTGTCACATTGAAACAACTCATATCACTTCGGCAATAAAAAAAAAAACATCTGAAGATTGCTGTAGTAGCAGCACATATAAAATCAAAAGTAATAATTTCTCTGCAAAATATAAAATCAGGTTTTGATTCATTATGAAGGCACACAAATGCTTTATGACAGAGTAATACACCAGAATTACTTTAAGCAGGTAATTATTAGCGAACCTCATGGGTTGATTCCCATGGCAATAATAAAACAAATTTTCCTTATGGTAGTGTTAAAACCTAGTAAAGGCCTAGTGGGTCAGCAGCCAGTGCTCTAAAGCGTTAGTTCCCAGCTGGTGGCTTGTGACCCAGAAATCGGTCGCAGGTCTGTTGTGCAAGGATCTCAGACCGAAGAGAAAAACAAGGCTTCATGCAAATAATAAAATGCAGCTAATCATTTAATCATATGTTTAGGATAGTGAAACAAATAGTCTTATCAACTTTTAAAAAAGGAGTTAAAAACACTTCCCATTTCTTTAGGTGTTGACGTCAAAGGCTGTGAACCCAATCTCACGCAACAGTATCAATGAGTTTACGGAGTTACTTGGTTAAAGCTATCTAGCCAAACAGAGCATGATAGTCTGGTTCCAGAAGTAAAAATCCCATTCACTTTCTCCATAGAAAAATAGATTTTTTAACAAGCTCTGAGGTTATTAATCAATGACATACAGTGTGCTTGTAGAAGCCATTAGTCTGCGTTCTTCCTGGTGAAGAAATACACTACCTATGATCCTGAAAATAAAGCTCAACCATTCAGAGTCACAGCAAACAAACCATGGCCAAAAAAAAAAAAAAACCTCCACACTGCAATAACATACTGTTCGTGGCTTAGAACACTTTTATGAAGGATTTTTTGAAACCCCTAGGGAAAAAATGAATGGTAAAACACGTTCGGAACCAAGGTGGCTGAAAAAGTGGGCAGCCACTGCTGTGCTCTATTAGGCAGATGCAAACATGGACAGGTTGCATGACATACCCTCATCCTCAAATCCATGAACAACCCTCATCCTCAAATCCATGAACAAACCTATGCAAGTTAAAGAAAATACAACTTTGATCTCCAATGTAAAATCTGGGAACCACTGCTCTACAGTCACCAGAGTTAAAAACCTGAATCATAATCAGACACTAAAGACAAGTCATCAACATTAGCTTGCACATGGAAGCTCTAACAAGTCCTGTCCTCCAAGGCAATTAAGTAAATTTTTTGTACAGACAAGAATTATGGTCATCCATACAGTAATCAAAGAGAGCATTACAAGGAATGAAGTCTTTAGATTTAAGACTCGGTTTTGAAGGTATGCTGCTCTTTAGTAACAATACATAAGACACCCAAGGGGCTTTGAACCCTCTGCAAAGAGAAAGGATTCGTTCTGTCGTGAGTTTTGACGTGTACAGCTGAAGATCAAAATATGAACGTCTTGACATACCCACCATATTTTCAGAGAAAAAGGCAAGATGACAAAAGTGACGATGAAAAATGGGAAACACAGTCGACGGCAACAGACAAGTTCACATGATTGAACAGCATTGGCAGGTTTTTCGTTTTGGTACACCTGCATAATCTGCCCGATTGGGGCTGCTGGTATCGAGCTGGGCAGATGCTTTGGACACCAGCAAAGGCTCTTGTTCTGCAGGTGGTTTCTCAGTTCCTGCCTTAGTGGTGGAGACTGCTGTTTCTCCAACAACATCAAGGGGAACCTCTTGAAATTGGCCCAGGGAGGTGCAAATGGCCGCCACAGCCTCTTCTTTTGAGGTTTGTGGTTCTACTGCCTTGCCCTCTGCTTTGGGTCTGGTTGTTGGTGATGGTTGTGTTGTGGTATACAAGGGAACTTGGGCAACCTCAATATCATCCTCATTATCATTCAGGAGTTGCATCTCATGTAGCTCTGGGCCCATTTGCTCTTCTTCAACTGCCACATCCGAAACCACCTTCTTAGCAGAACTGTCTAAACTTTGAGAAACTTCACTTGATGCATCCAGCTCCATATCAGCAGAACTTTCGGGGTGGTTCTCAGTCTCTTCTACATCACCAGTTTCCTCTGTGCTTCTCAGTGTGTCTTCATTCGTAATGGGCATAGCAGATTCTTCTGTTGTGCTTGTGTTGTCTTCAGTGATTTCCTCCCCTTCATCTGTGATGATCACTCTTTCTGCTCTGATAATTGCTCCAACATCATCATCCTCACTGTCTCCCTGGCCAGGCTCCACCTCTTTGAAGCCAAGGAAGGTCATAGTAATGCCACCCGCACCAATAGCTTCAGAAGAGTGGATGGCCAAGCCATTTGGATGTAGTTCATCATCCTGTTCTGGGGTATTGTTGGAATTTTCTCCTTCCATACTTCCATTAACACCACCAGGTGTTGCGGTGGCAACTTCCACCTTTACATCAACAACAGGTCCTGCTTCATCTAAATTGTGGTTTTGAGTATGCACGGAGTCTGCAACTGAAACCACAAGTACAGATCATAAATCAGTTTTTAACATTCATACTTGGACGCCAAAAATGAAGTTGTCTTTAGCTGTTATTCCACCATCGGGCCAAATGGTTCTCGTAACAGAACCATGACGTTCTGTCCCGATCCGGATTGTTGGCACGGTTATGATTTATTTTTTCAATGTGGTGCTGTGATATTATAAATAGAATGGATTGACTAGGTAAGTGACCAATCGTGAGTTGCCACAATACTAAAGTGTTCCTTCAGAAAGGTTGGCTAACCGTGCAAAACATCCAGGCCGGGAACGTTTTTTTAATAATACGGTCCTGAACCAAGTGGAAATGCTAATGAACCATTACTGACTGTGCACAGAATGGTTCGGCCCAATGCAGGAAAAGTGCTTTAGGATATTCTGGTCCATAGATATGGCATTTTTGCCGTTTTTTTTTGTCTGCCAGTTACAATTGCCAGTTTGTTGCACAAACGGTGTGGGACGAATTACGCGCCAATATTTCATACTTGGGTTCAGGGCTCATTCAAATCACAAAGCTTCATTCAAGGGTTTAGAGTTTGTAGTAATTGTAATACTTACCTTAGCAAGCATCAATAATAAGATATGAATTATTTAACAGATGTCTAAAAAGAGAAAACAGACAAGCAGGTATATTTAATACAAGAGGAAATAACACAGATATTTAATACCTTTATTTTCGTCTTTTCCGTTCTCCACAATAGGTCCATTAGGAGTAGTCTCAGCAACTACTGTTAATTAGAAATATTTATGGCTATATTAGTCTGCTGTTCTGCCCTGTAGATTAGTTATTTTGTTGTTAGTAAAGTTTTTCATTAAAAAAAGATTATAGCCAATTTAGATTACAAAATCTAAGTGGGCTGAATTCCTGTGTCAACATTAAGCCTCAATTAAGCCTAAATCACAATTATCTGGGTGATTTAACAATAGAATCACTACACTTGTTTTGTCACAGATAATACTTTTTATGTAAGCAATAATCAGTCTGATGCTCATAACCAAAACACTACTCAGGCTAAAGTAAAGTAGACACACAGGTGGTTAACCCTGACACAGGTGTGTGTCAGAGAGTGGACAGGTGACATACACTCACCTGTTTCAACTGGTACCATTGCAGTCTCTCCCTATTGGATGAACAAGAGGAAAGTTCAACACACTTAGCGAGGTCATTTCATCTTAAGCAGCTCAAATTACCCCACTCTGCTGGTTAATATTTCTTTCAAGGCCATGGCACATTTATGAGTGTAACAGCCCAGCTCCTTTCCAGGAAGACTATAGAAGTTTTCTTTCATTAATATGAATTCATAAATGCAGTATGCACACAAATATTCCAACCTTATTCAAAAAACTACATTATTCTGGTGTAACTTATAGAAACACCATTAAACACAATTTAGTTTATTGATTTTCTCCATGTTTAGCATTTTCAGAACAAAGTGTTAATTCATTGCAATTTGAAATGCTATTAATGTCATATGAAAACTGCTTTAGTAAGAAGTACAGTTGTAGTATAAAAACAAATACATAGTTGTATAGTGCTACAGTAGCTCAGGTGATAGAACAAGGCATTAGCAACTGCATGAGTTTTATTCTGAGAGAAAGAATGGAATGGTAAAATGTGTACCCTGAATGCACTTCAAGTTGCTTTGGATAAAAGCATCACCATGTAAATAAATGTACATTTCAGGTTTGGGGAATATATCAGACTGAGACAGTTACAGTTTGATTTTTCCTTTTTACTGCCCTGTGTCTGTATCTCATCCCTCCTCTTTAGTTTATGATAAAGATCAGCAATCATCTAATATTTCATGGGTGGTTTAAATTTTAGGCTATACTGAATTGTAACAGCTGCTTACATGTTGTACTTCACTCACTAGGATCATTTAATTACCCATTTAAAAAAAATCTAAAATATGAGAGCTTTGCCAGATTCATTTACAAGCAGCCACAGACACAAAGATTGCTGGTCCCGCCACAAGGGGGAGTCAAGTCAATACAATTTATATGCAGAATTTATATTTGTATTTAATAAATGTGAAAGGCGCTAATTGTTGAATACACATTATTCTGTGACATGTATATGTTATTCTTAACCCTCATGTTCTGTTTGGGGTCTGAGAAATCCCAAGGCTCTTAATAAATAATTATGGGTGTGTTGTGACTTTTATTCAATGTCTGTTAGCTTTGGGACCATCTATATGTGCTAGTGTACTCCTGAAAGAACAAAATTATGTTTAAAATTAATACTCGTTAAAAAAAAAAAAAAAAAAAAGCCAGCCAAATAAGGTCCAAACTGTCCAAAAAGGCACTGTCCAATTAAAGGCTCTCTAGAATGAGAATGCGCTTCCCCTCAAAGCATTTTTCTGGGTCCAAATTGACCCCCAAACAGAAGCAACATTTCTATAACTATAATATTCACTTTTCTTTTAATTCATTAACCATTACTGAGGGTTAAAGCTAGAATAAATTCTGTCAAATGGATTTTGATTAGGTTATTAAAGGGAATGATATTAAAAGAGTTTGAGGGGAAATAAGAGTGTGATTTTGACTTTTCTATTAGCAAATTACTTTTAGACTTTGCGACTGCTTTTAATGAAGATCCTAATTGAAGTGCTTGATAACTTAGGTAATGATTTTGTGTGGTTCATCTGACCTTCATACGAGGCTGTAATGGTAAGAACTGTTGAAAAAATAAAAGTACGTACTGGCACTGACCACCACTACAGAAAACAGGTCTGTAGTTTTATGTACACATATGAAATATGTATACGTTATGTGTCAGCAAAAGCTCTGCATTCAGCTTAATCATCTTTCGTGGCATCTCACCTTATTGTTCATTTCAGCATTTGTGCCAGTTAGAGCGGGACCATCTTCAATATGTTTGTTTAGTTTGCCCTCCTCCTCTGCCAACCTCTCGGATGTTGCCTGTAATCTAATGCGTGTACACACACACACACACACAAATATATATATATTACCATGAACTTCACAGCCAACGAAATGCAAACTTATTACAAAAATGTAGGCTCAATATGAAAATCGACAATTTTATAAATGCATAAACAGCAGCAACAAAATAGAGGGGTTTACCACACAAACCTATATTTTATGTTGTCTGGGTTGTATTTTCTTTTACCTTTTGTAGTTTTGTCAATGGTTTTTAGATTAGGGCATGTCAAGCACTTTCTATGTTGGCATCTGCCAAATATGATTATGTGCATTGTATTTGGATTTTAACATTGCTTTTCCCTGCCATCTGCAACCCTTTCAGAATGGATCTGTGACCCATTACTGGGCCATGATCCACCATTTGAGAATCAATAGACTTCTGTTTTTTATATCTCCAAACTCAAAACCTTGCCACAATAGAAAACTTAAGGACATCTCTGGGTCCTCCAAAAGAGACATTTTATCAAATTTAAACCCACACACAAATGTCAAGTGTTACAGTGATATTGGGAACCTCCTTTTGGATTATTATATGCTTTAATCTAAATGTACGTACTTACACCATAATCTTGCCCCTTATTAAACACCTTCTGGCTTTTTTTATATGTGAAATAAGCATACAAGCAGTTTGTAGGGGTTTTCAGGTTTTACTATTATTATCATCAGGATAATGCGAGCACTATCAGAATTGACAAACAAGACCAAAAACACCCCACTTTTTTAGACCCTCATTAAATTCTTTCTGGAAATCAACGTATGCATTATCTCAATATAAATCTGCATTGTGACAAATACACACATTAAATGATTCGCTCCTCATTGGACGAGAAGCCTTAAACGACTGTTTACATGCCACAAAAATGTGCTCCCTAGGACTGTAAGCAGCTTATTACCGGCAAACTATGCTCAGACTAATTAAAGCTCTGCTTCAACACAGAAGAGCATCTCTGTGGCCAACTTATAATAATCACCATATCCTTAAGTCAAGCTTTTGGAGAACTAAGAAACCACCTAGTAACTGCAAAACAAACCTCACTAAAATATACCAAAAAATAGGAGTGGGTAAAAATAGTTTTTCCGATTAAATGCGATCTTCATTTGAACGATCTTGATATCAATTCTTAAATCCCAAGATCGATATTTTACTCTATGCGCAACTTGTAAAAAACATTAGAGGAAACCACTCGCATTTGCAACCAAATTTCACACTCTGCGACTAAAGTGAATATATTTGGCAACTGGCTGGTAAATGTTTACATTTTACACACCTATAGCTGGTGTGTGGTGGGCGTTCTGGCGCACTGTGGCTGCCGTCGCATCATCATCCCTATGCTATGTAAAGTGCTTTGAGTGCCTAGAAAAGTGCTATATAAAAGGAATTATTATAATTATTATTGTTAGTTTAGTCGTGAAGTGTTCAGCAGCGAGATCCTTTTACAGTGTGTTGAGAGTAAAATTGTTCAGTGTAATGTGTGTCCGAGACGAGATTTTTTTTTCATGCATTTATTTTGTGGAATTTTATAATTTTCCACTGCACACTTGAAAACCTTTCACAGCACAGTGGTTGGGAAACAATGTATTAGGTGACAGGCTTGTGCAACAAAATAGCATTGCCCACCTGTCTGAGTGGCCAATTCAAGAATGATGAAAATAAGACTAACATAATATAAGGCAACTAATGTTTATGTTGTTGCATTGGTGAAAGTGAAACATTTATATATTTTTTTTTTAATTGCAAAACTGGCCCACTCTGTCCAACTAAAATCATTTGAACACCTTGTAAGTACAAACGTCCCAGGAGGACTTGAACGCAGTTTAGCCTTAACCACAACATAACCAAGTAGTGTACCCACCCGCAACCACCCGTAACAACATACTGCATAACATCAATGTGCTAAAAACAAATAATTCAGACAGATTTTTTAAATCTTTGATCGGTTCAATTGAATCAAATGTAAAAGATTCAACTCAAATGAATCTTTTACGAATCAGACATCACTATCACGGATCTGCATTATTGTTATTTTTTTGTGGTGTTCAGTTGCAGAAGTAACGAAAGGGTCTGGAGAAATTTATCAGACTAAAAGTATTAATTTTCTCTTCAAAATGTAGTCAAGTAAAAGTCTAAAGAAATATTTACACAAGTACAAATATTAAAAAACTGTACGCATGTATAGTAACAAAGTATTTGTTCTTCATTTCTATACACCTCTGATACCCTTTCTGTTCTTCACAGTCAGTTGTTGATGAAAAACAACTTTTTCAACAAACATTTAATTCAATCATGCATCGCACAGATTCGTTTCCACTAGAAATGCCATTTTTTTGTTAGAGAGACCGTATCGGTTTTAGCACGTGTTTAACAATACAATTTAAATACTTGAAACAGTACAAATTATGATGTTCGGTAATCCTCAGCTATAAAGTGCACATTACTTCAATGTATCGATGTGCGCTGAACTAGCCCCGACAGCGCATACAAATTAACAGAGCTTTTAACGAATGCAATTCATTCTTTGTGAATTCCCCCCTTAATTTATAGACCGTAATGCAAAAAGTGGTTTAAAATATATAAAAATATGTCTTACTTGTCAAAGTGTTTCTCCATCTCTTGAGCCTTGGGGCCCCAGAGAGGCGATCGGGGCCCCGTACTGTCAGGAGACGTAGGGGGTCCTTCCATCAGCCATTGGTCTCTAAGGGACTTCCTCTGTGAGAGAAACATAGAGAAGGATTAAAGAGTTAAAGGCTGTAGTGATTACTGCTCCCTGTACATTATTAAAAGTGATTTCTTATCAGCAGTTCACACTAATGGCTAAAGAGAGGCACGGCAGCATGCTTGCCTGGTTTTGAATGTCAACACAAAAATGCTACATTTTTTTATAAAAATGTGTATAATAAATTTAGTACAAAGTACTAAATCAGAGCAAGAACGGCACAACAACATCAAAAGCACAACAAATCGCAGTCCATTCACACGAAGAGCAAAATGAAAAAATGTCATTCAACAAGCATCATTCCTGTAACATTCCTGTCTGAAAAGCTGCAAATACAGACGTGTGGAGTGATCTAAACGGTGAAAATTTCCAGTGTTATCATCTTAAAATCCACGATCCGGATCCGGATTTAAAATTACGTCAGTAATAATGTACTTCCAATTTTAAATGTATGCGGAGGAGTTATAAGCTCATATCTGGTACCATTTGAAAGCTTAGAATGTCTACTTTCTTGAGATATGCATCACTTTGGCATTTGTTTTACACTAAGTAACTTATTTACAATAAATTACATAGTTCCACCCATCAAAAGTCATGTCATAATGTGCGTTTTTGAATACGCATATTTCTCATATCGCTCAAATATGACGCACTTGTACAAACCATGTATCAAATGAAAGCTCTCATTGCCAGTAAGAAGTTCCAATAAGTCTTTTTATTGAGGTATAATCACATATCTAATACACTTCGAATGAATCATGAAGTATACAATCAACATTTGTAAACATACAAGTGAAATTATTGAATATTTGCCGTGCTACTCGCACTAGACAGCACAGTTAGCCACAAATGCTACATAATCCTTTACCTTAGGTTATTCTCTGCAAAATGAGCCGTTTTTCAGTGTTTTCTGTGGTTGTGTGCCCAAGTAATCCCTCGAGTGCAGAAACACCACAAAGTAATGTTATATGATATTCAACAATCCAGGAAAATATGTAAACATCCGATCCGGATAAAGCATATATTGCCGTAAAGCTTAGACCCTCTGCTTTCCGGCAATGTCTCTCAAGATCAAATAGACCAATCAGGGGCTGTGATATTGCATCCAGACTGTGAAGTGATCACTGGGTAGGTTACGTGCCCAAAACACACAGACGCGTCTCACCAGACACCAGAGCGCATATTTACCACTTTCAACAGTGTTTTATGTAATGACAAAGGGTTTTCTGTAAAATTACACTGGGATTTTGCATTTATAGCACTGTATATGGGTATGGGGAGACTTTAAATTTGGGTAGGCGGAAAGTACACCAAAAAAAGGTAATATTCCTCCCTTCAAATAAATTTAAATAGATATTAAACAAAACATGATACAGACAAAATTCCTTTTTCAGGTATTTGCTGACATCTAGTGGAAACAGCCAAAACTGTCTGCTTGCTGCTAGGGTTTACAGGGCTTGAGTTATATATACACACACTTTCAAAAATGAATTTATATAAAAAAAATCAAAAAGCGCCTCTTTTTTTAGGAGGGTTATTACTGTTCAGACAACATACATTTTTTAGCAGTGTTTTATGCAACTTCAAAGGGTTTCCTGTAAAATGACACCAAAACTGTGTATTTAGGCCAAAGTATGTGGGAATGGGAAGCTTTTCAATTTGGGTAGGTCAAATCCAGGCGGAAATCCCCAAAAATGGCAAGGTTCTTAAGCGGTTATGTTAATATCAGCAGCTTTTAAATGCCAATCAGATAAGAGGACCTGAACTACCTGCTGTATAAAATAAGTACATGACAATGACAATAATAGAGGTGTACTGTTAGTTATAAGTGCAGCTGCTGTAATAAAATGGTGCTAGGTAGGTAAAGTATAAATATATTAAAAACTAATTTCACAATTGCTTTTGAGTATTGTTTTCTGCTAAATCATTAACAACTGGAGTACTAGAGCATTGTTCCTAATTAACTAGGTGAAAAAAAATTATCTCCTCTCTAAAAAACATTGGATGCATTTTTGTCCCTGGTCTGAATAGGAACATTCAAAGTCTTGTTTGTTTTTGAAAACCTCACTTTGTGTGAATAGGCCTGTATACACTGCTAAAAATAGAAGAGCATACTTGGGGTTAAACTCATATTGGAGAGTTTTTACATCTGATGGTACAACTACTACTGTACATGTGACGGTATAACAAAGGTTGCATAATGTGAAGCCGCAGTGACCTTTATTAGGTAAACGTATTTGTGATATAAACTGGAAAGTTCAGAAACCTATGACCAAAAGGTTGCTCATCACTTGTTTTCCAAAAGGGAACACACATATGGGTCAATCTCAGGAAACACAATTTGTGCCAGAGAATTTCAGGAAATTTGTCATTATTATTGCACTTTATCTTTTAATTTTAAAAAAAGGTTACTTTTGCACCATATTTCCTCATATCAGGCCCAAAGTACCAGGGCTGAAACCACCAAAAATATTGTGGTAAGTGGTGGTGGTGTAGTGGCTAAAGCACAGGGCTGTTAATCAGAAGGTCGCAGGTTCTAACCCCATGGCCACCACCATTGTGTCCTTGAGCATGTCACTTAACTCCAGGTTGTTCCGGGGGGATTGTCCCTGTAATAATTGCACTGTAAGTCGCTTTGGATAAAAGCGTCTGCCAAATGCATAAATGTAAATGTTACTAACCCTAAAGCCCTTCATATCATTATATAATGTTTCAGGGTTCAAGAGCAGCGAGAGAAAATAGCAAGAAAAATATTTTGTAACACTTTAGTTAAGGGATCAGAAATTAGACAGTAATTAATGACTAATAATTGGACTTGTAAAGGACTAGTTAGGAATTATTGTTCTTACCCTTGCCTAATAGCCTTTCATATATTTTTCCTAACAATTCCTAACAATTCATATATTAGGTTAAAAAAAAAAAAAAAAAAGGTACCAATAGCTAGCAAGGTGCAAAATACATCCTTATAAGTATAAAATACATTTAGAAGCCAGAGACGTTTAATGCTTACTGAAAATAGCAACAAAAAGCATCTCTTTGCACTAAGGGCAAACAGTGTTAGATGCTATTTTCACCCCAATTAAATACTACAAACACCCTACACAACCCCTAACCTTCCCTGCTTTGTTGAAATACTATACGCATTCTACATGCATTTCATACTTAAAGCTGCACATTTACACAAAGTACTGAGAACCTATAAAAGATGTATATTGCATCATACTAGCTATTGATATGTTTTGCTTTTTAGATCAGAAATTCATTATGACAAAAGTAAATATAAAGGGGCTATAAAAGGAAGAATAAGTAATAAGCCAATAATGGGTAAATAAATACTTTATAATGCCAATCAAGTCCATAACTAGTAATTATAATCATGAATTACGGTCTAATTTCTGATCCCTAAAGTGTTACCATATATTTTGTGTAAAAAAATAAGATCGAATTTCATTTCTTACAGTATCTACAATAGAACTATTTAACTTGACAAGGACCATATAAATGTAAAGATAATGAAATCTGATAAAAACTATGAGAGAACTTTTTATGATTCCAGTCCCTTAAATATGATCTCAGAAAGATCAAAGTATTATTTTTAAAAAGGAATTGTCACAGCATAACAGGGTTTAAGAGAAAGTGATGAACAAACACAAATTCTGAGAGAACTACATTTAATAGAACTTGATTTTACTCTACAGTATATAACCAATTACATTTCAAACTGGCTGAAATTAACACGGAAAACGAACTTTAAAACAAAAAAATAGAATTAATATCTTTAGAGGTTCTTTTGCATTGCACACTAAACAGACTTAAATATACCAAATAACCTCACTAAATTCAGCAGAATTATATCCATATCTTTAGATTAAAAGCAGACTAAATTATAGGGCTCTATAGCAGATTCAATTATTTTTGAACAAATTCTTATGTAATGTTGATACGCCTTGTTTTTTCATTTCCTGTTGAGTCAATTAATTACAAGTGTGTTTTTAAGCATATCGTCTATTTTGACAAAATTGTTTTAGACTTGTCTTGTCAGTTTTGGAATATTTGTAATGTTTTGAGCTTAACTGAGAAGGCCCATGTCTGTCTGATGTTTTGCTGGAGGGCAAGATTCTGCTATAGGCTGAAGGACAGCAGGACAAAATCTTCTGCAAACATGAGACATTTGCCTTCAGAATCTTGGAGTAAGAGTGGGTTCTACAGTCTTAATTCCTGTGCCAGTTCATTGATGTGTATTGTGATGTAATGTGTGGTGTGTGGTTGAATTTGTGCGGGGAATTTCCATTTCCCAGGATGCTCAGCGTAGAGCTGGAATATGTTAAAGCAAGCAGTTAAGTGTTTTAAAAAAAAAAGTGCGTTTAGAAAGAAATTCAGTAAATAGGGATATGTTTATTGTTCCGTTATGCTGGGGTTGAAAAGAGGTGTTTTTATTTTTGGGGGGTTACCATGACAGAGAATGTGGGGTGTTTAGCTGGGGCCTGGCTTGTTGAGTGATAAGACTGTTCTTTAAGTTGTGTAAAATAAAGTGTTGTCCTTGAATCAGCAAACATGTAACACTCAGTCTCCTCTTCATTTCCACATCCACCCACACCTTATGCTACAGTATATTGAAGAGTGCTGGCCTTAAATTACTACCCTGTGGTGCTCCGTAACCTAAGGCAGGACAGTTAAGAAGGTATTGATTAAATGCTATTGTAAAAATCAATGTGCGGACCCTCGTTCCAATTTGAACTAAGGGCAGTTTTTTGACATCAGTGAACCTGTAAAAATTTTGCTTTGGTTGATGCAGTGTGTACAGATATTTTGTTTGGAAGTCAGGTTAACATTTTTTCAGCAGATTTCGCTCTGAGGAAAGGGAGAGGTCTGCTGTTCAGGATGCTGCAGATGATTTTACTTTGGATGCCGTTTACACAAATTCCACTGTAATTATTAGGGTCTCTGCCCCTTAAAACTATGAAAATAAGTTAGTTCCACATGATGGGGAGTATACCTGACCTGGAGATGATACTGAAGTGTTTTAGATGAACCAGCTTCAATTTGCAGACTGTTTCATATACAATTTCATCAGCACCCATCAAAATTAATGATATGAGAGTTAACATTTTTCTATCAATTTGATTAAAGAATCCAAATGTTTATTTTAGACATTTAACTGAATATTCTGGGTTCAATACAAGAACACAACGATTTTTATAAAGAATTTTTATAAAATTCTCAGCTCTGTAGGTCCATACAATGCAAGTAACACCATTGTAGCTCCAAAAATCACATCAAGGAAACATTACAGTAATCCATATGACTCCAATGTTTAAATCCATATCTTCAAAAACGATATAATACGTGTGTGAGAAACAGAACAATATTTAAGTCCTTTTTTACTCTAAATCTCCACTTTAACTTTCAGATGTAAAAGTGAAAGTGGAGATTTAGTAACAAAAATTTTGATCCGTTTCTCGCACACACTTATTCCTTCTGAAGATGTGGATTTAACCATTGGAGTCTTAGGGATTATTTCTGTTTCCTGTATGTGATTTTTGACCTCGATGTGACCTTTTGCTACAAAAGGTCTGATAACCATTCCCTTGCATTGTATGGAACAACAGAGCTGAGATATTCTTCTTTTTGTTTGTGTTCTGCTGAAGACAGTAACTCATACAAATCTGGGATGGCATGAGGGTGAGAGAATTTTCATTTAGGGGTGAACTATCCCTTTAAGCTTAACTTGTATTGGATTATTCATTTATTCATTAATTTAAGGTCAATTCTAGACATCGTAGTTTGTCATATAGGGCTCTTGATTTAAAATTATTATTGAAATGATTGGAGAAGGTGTTAATTTCTGATCATGAGATTTGTTAAGTGTGTCTTCTGTTCTTTATGGGCTATTCACAGAGCAAGATTTGTTTCCGAAATGCCCAAAGTGACAACAAACAAAAGAGTTGAAGAGACAAATATATAATTATATATATATATATATTTTTAAATGATGAATAACTTACCAATGAGCCAAAACATTATGACCACACACAGGTGAAGCCACTCCTAGCAGTGGTGAGCACCTACTGACAGTGGTCCGAGGAGGCACAAACCGGCGACAGGGTGTTGGGCATCCAAGGCTCATCAATGCGCAAGGGAAACAAAGGCTATCCCATCTGGTTTGAACCGACAGAAAGTCTATTGTTGCACAAGTCACAGAAATTTTTAGGATAGTCATGGGAGGAATGTGACAAGTTCACAACACACGGGGCATCACACCCTGCTGTGTATGGGGCTGTGTAGCTGCAGATCGTTCAGAGTGCCCATGATGACCGTTGTCCACCGGCAAAAGCACCTACTGTACCAATGGATATGCGAGCATCGCAACTTGACCTTGGAAGATGGTCATCTGGTCCGATGAGTCTCGCTTTCTTTTACATCACATGGACAGCCATGTTGACGTCAATTTGACACATGCCACCTACCTAAACATTGTTGCAGACCAGGTACACCCCTTCATGGCAATGGTAATCCCAGATGGCAGTGGCCACTTACAGCAGGATAACGCACCCAGTCTTGGTGCCAGAACCCTCAGGACACCTTCAGGGGTCTTGCAGTATCCATGCACAGCGGGTTGGCGGTGTATTGGCGGCACGCGGAGGACCAACAGCACATTAGGCAGGTGGTCATAATGTTTTGGTACAATCACACCTATTTACTTCCATCGTTCCAGAGAATTAAAACATTTTTGAAAAAGTAAAAATACACTATTTTGTCCAAAAAACAAAACAAATACACACACACACACACACACACACACACACACACACACACACACACACACACACACACACACACACACACACACACACACACACACACACACACACACCTCTAGAACCAGATTGTCCCCTTCCCATTATAATGCACTTTAATATATGTCCCGACCCAACATCCAGTTTCAATTGGAACAAGAATAGGAACACGGTTCGTCACAGTTTGTGGTCTTTAAAGGAAGCAAAATCTGCAGTGTCAGATGGACTGTATTTTGCATTAAAGCATGTCAATGACTGAAGTGTGTTTCACTTTCATTCAAGTATGCAAACTGTTCTGAGAGAAAATGCGCAGGGCACTGTATCAGTTGAATTTCGCCTTTGATTCATTTTTGTTGGGTCACTTTGTATAAATGGGCCTTTATTCTGCAGTGTACAGGCTTAACATTTTAATGTATTATTTGTATTGTTTTAAGAAAAAGGAAAAGAGCAATAAAAACTTGAATTATTGTTGGTATTAAACAAATGAAGATGCCTTTTTCAGCTGAAAATTTTCGACGCTGAAAGGTTAGTCTAAAATTCCTGCTGTGCATAATGTACTTTCACTCTTCTGCTTATTTCACCTTCACCAGCAAAAACAAGTAAAGACACATTTCTAAAAGGTTATTTCTACTATCAGGACACCAAGAGTGGATTTTATTTTCTCTAGCAGTAATAAAGCAGGGCTATCAATCTATGCACCACAGAAACTGAACACAGAAGTTATCTAAGGTTGTAAAAGAGGTCCATTGTAGTCATGATGGCATTGCAGCAGTTTAACACAAGCCATCACAAGATAGCACTGGCTGTCTGATCAAACCTGACTAATGCACCTTTAGTTACATGCATGATATCATATAATCAATATGCATCTCAAAAACCTACCCTATCACAAACTCACCCCAACCACATACCTTTTGTGCAAAGGCCTACAGTAGCATTTGCAATAAAAAACGTTTTTTTTTGGTGAGGAAAATAAATTACATATTGAATGTCACAGCTTGCTAAAGTCACACAGCAATGTCATTGCTGATATTTATTACCAAGGGCTTCCTACATGTTTAAGAGGGAAAACATTATATATACTCCGTATCACTCATTGGCTCTTTGAGGGTCATAGGTCATGCGTGTAATACTTTCTCCCATGCCAGCTTAATTTGCGGACACAACTATGAGCAATTTGTAGGTTGATTCCCATGCAAAGTGTAAATATTATGGTGCTACAAAAATGTTTAAGCACCCTGACCTGCTTGATATTTGGCTCAACCAATTGCATGAGTTTAGGGTGGGACTATCCTTTTGTCAGGCCAATAGAAAAAGGGGGAGTGTTCGGGAAACCTGTTTGAAAATGCTCATCCATTCTGCAGTTCTGTTTGGTGACATTAGTGGTGCAGAAATGATACACTTTGCCTTTAACATAAATGTGCACATACGGACTGTGTGAAAAATTTGTCTTGGAACTGACTAAGAACACAAAGGAATAGGAAGAGGGAACGCCAATATTGAAGTTTGTGGGAACAATGGGGAAAGAGTATGTAAACAAACCTTTCTACACACACAGGCACATGTTCACACACATTTCATTTCAAAGGAGGCAAGAAACTCCCAAGATTAACACTGCAGTTCTCAAGAAGGGTGTGTGTGTGTGTGTGTGTGTTTACATATGCCGAATACTAAATGATTATTAGCATGTATGGGTGTTTAAGACATGACTTTGTTGACTGAGTACGGTTGTGCGATACAGTTGAAGTCAGTGAAGTTTACATACACCTTAGCCAAATACATTTGAACTCAGTTTTCACAATTCCTGACATTTAATCATAGAAAACATTCCCTGTCTTAGATCAGTTAAGATCACTACTTTATTTTAAGAATGTGAAAAGTCAGAATAATAGTGGAGAGAATGATTTATTTCATGTTAAATTCCTTTCATCACATTCCCAATGGGACAGATGTTTACATACACTATGTTAGTATTTGGCAGGTTTATCTTTAAACTGTTTAACTTGGGTCAAATGTTTTGGTTAGCCTAGCACAAGCTTCTCACAATAATTTGCTGGAATTTTGGCCCATTCCTCCAGACAGAACTGGTGCAATTGAGTCAGGTTTGTAGGCCTCCTTGCTCGCACATGCTTTTTCAGTTCTTCCCACAAATGTTCTATCTGATATAGGTCAGGTAATTGTGATGGCCACTCCAATACCTTGACTTTGTTGTTCTTAAGCCATTTTGCCACAACTTTAGAGGTATGCTTGTGGTCATTGTCCATTTGGAAGACACATTTGCAACCAAGCTTTAACTTCCTGGCTGATGTCTTAAGATGTTGCTTCAATATATCCACATAATTTTCCTTCCTCTTGATGCCATCTATTATGTGAAGTGCACCAGTCCCTCCTGCAGCAACTGTCTACATCTCAGCATCTCTAGGAGACAGAATGTGTCTCCTTTCTGAGCGGTATGACGGCTGCACGGTCCCATGGTGTTTATACTTGCATACTATTGTTTGTACAGATGAATTTGGTACCTTCAGGCATTTGGAAATTGCTCCCAAGGATGAACCAAACTTGTGGAGGTCCTCAATTGTTTTGGCTGATTTCTTTTGATTTTCTCATGATGTCAAGCAAAGAGGCACAAAGTTTGAAGGTAGGCCTTAAAATACATCCACAGGTACACCTCCAATTAAGTACACCTCATATCAGAAGCTAATTGTCAAAAGGCTTGAAATAATTTCCTGGAATTTTCCAAACTGCTTAAAGGCACAGTTAAATTAGTGTAAGTAAACTTCTGACCCACTGGAATTGTGAATTGTAAAAGGGAAACAATCTGTTTGTAAACAATTAGTTAATCTAACGATTATTAGGACGATTATTTGACTATTCGCCGATTATTGCAAAGATTATTCATTAGCTCTTAACCGATTATTCAGCTTGTGGCCCAATTAAACGTGCTTACTAACAATAAAGAGGATAAAATCATCTTTTAAAAATACCTCTAAAAGACATTCACTGAATTAACGGGAAAAAATACTTTGTTTAATTCAGTAAAGAAATTCACTGCAAAAAATTATATTATCAAGATTTGTATCTTGTTTTCCATTTAAAATTGTCTGAAAAACAAAATATATTTACTTGAGAAGCAACAAATAAGATACTTAGACTTGCTTTAAGAGAATGTATCTTAAATATCAGTGTATTTTGTATATATGTGTGTATTTTTTCACTTATACTTTTGCGAGTGCAGTAAAGACAAAACATTTATTTTCAAGATATATTCTCTAAAAGCAAGTATATCTTACATGCTGCTTCTCAGGTGAATGCATCTTTTTTAAAAGGATTTAGATATTTTCAAACATTAGCATTTTATATTATATTCAAAATTCTCAGAAAACTATTTCTTTCTTTTGCATTATAGCTGCTAAAGAAAATGTACATTGTTTTAAAAGAGTTTTAGATATTTATATTTGAACAATAAAACAAGCCGAAACAAAAACAAATCAAAAACCTATTTTGTTGCAGTGTATAATGGGGTGAAGACTACCCTCTCTCACCTTTCTGTTCACTTTAATCCATCTTTAACTCACTAAAAAACGAACTCACTCTTATTAATAAAGCTGCATATATTGCCAATTTTCTTCACAATAAGAAATGCACAGTGACATATATTATGATTCAATAAGTTGAGCAACGTTATATTCTAGCTGCATTGGGTGCCGGGTGCAGTTTCAATCTCTCCCTTTAGATCGGGACATTTGCGCAACTAATAGAAGAGGCGCTGAACACACAGAAAAATGTTTGTAGTTATTTACATGATCTGATTCTGTATTATTTTAACTTCAATAAAGCTATAACGCATTAAATATAACTGCATTTAAGATGTAACGCCAGGGTGTTTCCTTTAAAGAGCTCCGGCTCCGCTTATTCCACAACGAGAGTGCATCTGTATTTACTTTTGTATTTTTTTGGTATAATTCCCTCATACTTTGCGATCTACATCACCTGAAGCTGTTTGGTAAGTTTTGAGTGTATCTGGACTGTGAGCTTTGTAAATTCTTCCTCTCCTCAGTCAGGCGCTGCAGTACTGCTCTTGCGTGCCATCATTACAGTTTTATGTGATCCCATGTTACATTAAATGAGATCAAACGACTATTCGACATTTTCTTTATTGTCGACGTTGTCGATAATGTCGACTAATCGATTCACCCCTAGTCATGCACATAGTAGATGTCCTAAACAACAAGCCAAAAATATTGTTCGCTAATATTAAATCTGTGGCGTGGTTGCAAAAATGACTTTTAAGGACTTTAACCTAAGAGTATGTAAACTTCTGGCATCAACTGTATAGCCGAAATAATAAATCACTCACTTGCAAATTAAAATGTACTTTAATCTTTAATTAAAATTAGTTTTTTTGGAAACTGACATAATGTGTATGGTGTGTGTGCAGATACATTTCCACCCCATGACGCAGCTGATTTATCATAAACATGACCTGACATGTCTGGCTGCAGAATGGGGTTAGAGGTTAAACAGGTATGCATGTATCAGGCATGTAATGTATCATGTTGTACAATTTGTGTACCATATGATACAATACATAGCCTCACGATATGAGCACCCACAAATATTTTTCTCAATCAATTTTTCATAAATGCCACAATAATGTGTGCATTGGCAACAAAAAGCAGAGCTCTAAGTAACTTAAACAACAGCACTGCATTTAATTTGATGATTGTTGAGAAAAACTAATATGAATGCACAATTGTAAGGTTTTTCTTGATAGAATAAGGTTTTCTACACTCTTGTCATCTATATTTGTATAGCACTGTATTCATAATTCACAGTTTTATAGAAATAAGCAGCTTTATAGAAAATAATGCCTTGTTTTTTTAAAGCCCTCTGTGAACAAGCTGAAGTGATTGTAGCAAGGAAAAAAACTCCTTTCCATGTTATTTTGTGGTGAAAAATAAATAAATAAATTAAACTTTAGGAACCTGACCTCTGATTTTAAGATGTACATAATCATACAATATTTTTAAGTGGCTTGAGCAAAAATCGATCTGCACAAGCCCTCTTCCCCCATTTCACTTTGCATGTAAACGTTTCCGGTGTTATTACTGCGCAAGTGTTCACAAAGTTGCTTACATTTTTAAGTCAAAAGCAGATAATTATAAGCCTCATTTAATTGTGTTGTTTTTTGAATAAGCTGTTTTTTAGGATAGTTATGACTCTTATGAGCATCTTACTGTGCATGTCATGCTCAGTGTCTGCTACTGTTTCTGCCTCACAAATCCACTGATTTGCAGCGTAAATAAAGCAAAGATTTGCATGTACTGTAGCACTATGACACCACTGTTGGCTGATTCGACAAGCTGTACCACTACAGTACAATCTACTTGGCATTTACCATCATTCTTCATGCCTAATGTACTGGAAGTGTGTTGCTCTGTTTTTCCTGTGAGCACACAGCACCGCCTCTCACGGGAGGAGACTGTTCCGCAGCTCTCAATATTGCACTGCTTGGTTTTAATTACACTATAATGTGTTTGTTTATGTATTGTATGAAACATATGGTATTATATAGTGAGCTTTATTTTGCATGATACAATACAATACGGTATTCTTTTTTACACCCCTAGTGTGTGTGTATATGTAAAAGAGAAAGGTCACACCTTAAGCTGCTGAAGTCTCAGTCTTTCATCCTCTTTCTCTCTCCTTACTCGCTCTTGTTCCTCCTGTATCCGCCGTTTCTCCTGAAAGCAAAGAATATAACAGACTTTACATGATGCATGCTTAAAACACACCTAAGAATGCTGGATACAAACACCTCCTGTTCTATACTGACAGCATTACAATTGTGCAGGTACTGTGGTTTTAAAGGAATTTTCTGGGTTCAATATAAGTTCAGCTCAATTAACAGCATTTGACATTTCATTTTAATCTGACCCTCATTTATTAAAAAAGCAAAAATAACAGTTACAGTAAAGCACTTACTCTACAACATATGTGAATGGAGTCAGTACATAAACGATAAAATACACTGTTTCAAAAGTATAGCTACAAGACGTAAACTTTATACATTTTAAAATGGTTTTAGTGTGGTAAATGTAAGTGTGAAATTGTAATTTTGGCTATATCTTCATATACATAAGGCGAGTAAGTGCTTTTATCATACTAAAACCATGTAACATGTATGATGTTTACATCTTGTAGCTATACTTTTGAAACTATGTGTATTCACGGACTGGCCCCATTCACTTCCATTTTAACTGCCTTATTGTGACAGAAATTTGTGCATTTGTTTTTTTAAATAAAATATATATTTTTTAAATCAACATTATACCACAAACTGTGGTTGAAAAAATCCTGGTCACTGATTTGGTTTGGCTATGACCTGTTGTTTTGATCGTTGCTCAGATAGAGCTAGCAGTTTTTCTGTGACCTTAAAAAAAAAAAAAAAAAAAAAAAACACCTCTGTCCTTACCACTATCGCATGATGCACACCTTAAAAAACAGCCTATGTTGGACATACTGTGTGTCTTGTCTTTTCATACATTTCATAAACTTTTGAAAAAGTATGTAACTTTTTTCACACATTCCAAATTTTTCTTCTTGTAACTCAAAATAAAGAGAGCTTTCACATTCTTATAATAAATTAGTGATCCTAACCGAACTAAGACATGGAATGCTTTCTACAATTAACCCTCTGGGGTCTGAGGGTGTTTTGGGCCCTGGAGAAGTTTTGACATGCCTTGACATTTGTGCTTTTTTTCAGTTGCTTAAAAACACATTAATGGCTAAAGTCTGATAACACTGTATTCAGCACAAACTGGGCTACAATAATATGTGAGCAACATGTATGTACAGGTTTGTATTTTTGAGAAATAATGTTTATGCATGGTTTTTGAAAAAAAATTAAATAATTTTAAGTCATTGAAATAAGACCATATAACATATACTAAACATTTGTCCACAAGACTTTTGAGAACTGGATCTTGTAGCCTAGAGTTTTTGCTACAAAATGATGTGAAAAACATCCTGATCACTTATTCAAACAAAACAATATAGTAATTAAACTTTTGTAAGACACTTTTAGTGTTGAAAGCTCATATGCGAGGAGGCGTGAACTATCATGAATATTGAGGACACAAAAGACCCCTCCCTTGGGCATATCAATGAGGAATGTGACTGAAAGAGAATGAATGTGAGGAGACTTAACTATCAAAATCAAGTTAAAATAAGTTACATCTTTACATAAAGACTTTACTTAATTTTATACCTACACTACCATTTAAAAGTTTTAGAAGTCTCTTCTGCTCACCAAGACTGCATTTATTTGAACCAAAATACAGTAAAAACATTGTGTGAACTCATTTACTCACAATTTAAAAGAACAGTTTTCTATTTGAATATATTGTAAAATGCAATTTGTGATCAAAGCTGAATTTTCAGCATCATTACTGCAGTCTTCAGTGTCACGTGATCCTTCAGAAATCATTACAAGATGGTGACTTTCTAATATGGCATATTTAAAGTGCATTTTACTCATTTAACCTGAACACATATTTGCAAGCACAAGCATTGACGATAATGAGGCAGCATAAACACTAGATCAAATATATTCTAAATATTCATAGAATTTTATATCATATTACATATCATATTTATATCATACAGCATACAATTGAAATACCTGCTTTAGCCGAAACAACATTTACATGTAACTAAAACTTGCTTATTAGGACATATTTCAAATGTCAATACTCTGAATCCTGGCTTGCAAGTCTGGAAACAGTTCCACTAATAAAATATGAACATGTTTATATAAAATAGCATGTCAACTAAAGAAAACTAAATTTTATCCTCGGCTGGATCAAGTCTCTCTTCAAAATACAAACGTTCATCGGAGTCCTGCTTTTCTTCTGAGGAAATGTTAACTCTTCCTTCCTATCCAGGAGTTTCATCGCCTGTGTATCATTACAAACACGCAGTAAAATGAATGAATTGTTTACATCAAACCTCTGAACATTTTCGGGGGCGTTCACCATTTCCCTTGATCACCTCAGCAAATTAGCGTATGAATAGCACGCTCTGCTGGTGGGTGGGATCACATTATCTATATTTAGAAAAACCGGTAAAAACTGTACATCGCTTTGTTTCATACAGATTACATTGCAGTAGAATATTTGTTTTCATTTTATTTTATTTAAAAGTAGAAATCTTAAGCTTTTAGACATATGTTTCATGTTTGTGTGATAAGTGTTCGCGGAGTTTCAGTTCATTTGTGACGCGTTTCAGAAATATGCTCGTGAACACAGAGACTGCTGAAAGCTCACCCTTTTATTATACAAAGCACAAGGTTTTGTTGTGAGTGTACACAAATAAAAGTAGACCCTTTATAGTCTCTAATGATGTCTTACACTTATCTGTATACCCAAAAATGACAGAGTATTTTAAGTTGTTTCCGCTGTAATGACGAATATATCCAGCAGGATGCGCCGGCGCATTCGTCGACCCCAGAGGGTTAAATGTCAGGAAATGTGAAAAACCTTTTAAAATATTTGGCTAAGGTGTATGTAAACTTCTGACTTCATCTGTATATACACTTATTCCAACATGACTAACTTGCGTGGTAGCTTGCCTGATAGGGCGCTGGATTTAAAATTGGAGGATCACGGTTCAAATCCAGCCTTGAACTCAAGCTGACCTGTGACACAAGTCTTAGAAGTAGCACGTAATGACATGGTTGCTTCAGCAATTGTGGTTTTTAGGTTTAGGCATAAAAATGATCATCTCCTGTGCAGTATATTTTAAAATACTAATGTTAGGTTTAGGTGTTGATTTGGTAAGGATGTCTTTTTAAATGTCAAAAGTTGTCATGTTCACATAAATTTAATGAGATCAGGCTGTTACCTTTCCAAGGCGAAATTATGCAGGCGAAATACAGTCAACTCAAAAGGGAATATCACCGAATGTGTATTTTGAGCGATGGACTTCCTGTGGTGAAGAATTCCCCCCAGAGGATTTTGCATGGAGTTTGAGTTTTGTGAACTTTGACACGCAAATTTGCCGTGTTGACCAATAGGAAGTTTCTTGGTTTGGCAGAGAGCTCTATATAGGTGTTGCTTCATCCACAGCTACACTGAATATTAACAATGGACAAGTATATCATTTTAGCTGTGAGCTTTTTTCCCCCTTTACTATCCCAATATAAAGTGCAGCTTTAAAAAGTGGCTGCTTGGCAATTCTTTTATTTTTTTGCTGGTTTCACACGTGCTCAACATCCACCCACGGCTTCTTTTGGAGACGAGACCTTTGATATGTTCTGGTTTTAATAGGAAATATGTCAACAAACACATGTGCTCGTCAAGCCATTTTATGAGAACTACAATGTTTTAGTATTTGTATCCTAGCCAACTGTAATAAACACAACATATCTTGTATGTGGACTTGTTGATGAAGCATCTTCCAAACATCGTTTATGAAAATGTAATATACAAAAAAGCTGTGAAAAACACTTCAAGATGTGTTTGTGTATTCTCAAAGAGTATCATCTTTCCATCCGGATTATTTTACAAACACACTTTTTTTAAATTTAGTCTAATCCACCTTGCCTCTTTTTAATGTTTAAATGTTGAATTTCTAACATAATCGAAAAACAAGCATTAAAAAAGCTCACTACATAATGAATGCTTGACCGCACTATAAAACAACAGGTGGAGAGCAGGTGAAGAAGATCTTTGGTGCAGTCATTGCTGTAGTCTGGTGTAGTTTTACCCTGACCTGGACAGACTCCATCACACTTAATAATTCAGAGGAAACAGAAAGCTTTGGAAACACAGCTAACACCAGTTTCCATGCCTATTTGTGGGTGTTTAAAAATAACAGTCGTCTATTTGTTATTGCAATCATGCATTTTTCTGTTAAAATGAATCTGTAACTGCTACCACTGATATGGCAATAAAAACGGTTGTCACACAGCACCATATAATAAAGTGATGGATGGATGTGTCTATATGTTTAAATAATTCTATAATTCTATTTACTGAATGGTGCTATCATTGCAACAAGTTAATCAACTGCACACTGTGAGCAGTTTCGCCTGGTTTGTCATATAATGATGAAATGTCTTCTGTGTTACCTACCGCTATAGCCTGCAGTCGCTGCTGGTATTTCTCTGCTTCATGTTCCATTCTGAACCTGCAATATAAGAGACATTATATCAATTAATATCTTTTGTTTTTATTATTATTAGATTGAGTTTCTTTAAACAGGCTGTTAAGCACTTTCCAAACAGCTGTTAGCTCAACACTAGACTTCAGCAACAGTAAAAGCATGTCTTTGTAGTTGTATCCTACTTTATTTTTAAAGGACAAAAATAAAAAAAATAGGCCATTTGAATCGTGCGTCATCTTCTAAGTCTTCTGCTCTTTTATAGTGGCTTGCATGTTCACTCAAGAACTTGCATTGTTTAGTGCTAAAAACAATGCAAGTACTCTTTAACTACTTTCTCACCAAAACCTACTGTGCTTATCCCAAGAAGACTTGGGATAAGCAGCACAAGTTAAATTGACTACTTATATGCTGATTTTGGGTCCTTTTATAAGCTTTTAATTCACTATCAACTACAATTAGCACAGAGATCTTTAGGCCTATTAAAACATCTTTTGTTTCACACAAGACCGAAAGTCATAAGGGTTCGGAACAACATAAAGGTGAGTAAATTATGACAGAATTAACATTTTTGGGTGAAAATTTCCTTTAACTTTGAAAAATGACACTTCACCTTTACATATATATCCTACATTCTTAGAAAATCCTTTTCATCATTCTCTCTAGCTGTCATACATGGCCTGAAGTGCTAACAGAAAA
Source organism: Xyrauchen texanus (assembly GCF_025860055.1). Lineage (NCBI taxonomy): Eukaryota > Metazoa > Chordata > Actinopteri > Cypriniformes > Catostomidae > Xyrauchen > Xyrauchen texanus. The sequence goes on along the minus strand of NC_068288.1, from coordinate 9,140,797 downwards.
CACACGGTTCAATGCAACAATTTCACCTTTAGCTTTCAGTGCTGAATAAAGAAGCCTGTGTGTTACTTTCAGCACACACAATCAAATACCAACGTTTGATCCTTGTTGATGTTCATACCTGGAACACCCCTGCAGCAGGGAGTCTGTTTCAAGGGAGGGGAAAAAATATGGGCGTGTGTATGATAAATAAATTGAGGTGCACAAGGATGAACAGAATAAATATTCCACCTTTGTCTGAGTTTGATCCAGTGAATACAGCACAATCGGTAAATTACAATCCATATATGAAGATTTAGGAATAGTTTGGAACCCAAAAATGGAAATTCTGTCATTATTTAATCACCCTCAGGTCATTCAAAACCCATACTACTTTCATATATGAACAACTCATTGATTTTAGGATCCAGTCTCACAGTTAACAGTTCACAGGAGTGGAAAATTATCTGTGAATAACCATTTAAATTTCGGTCTGTTTAAGTATTAGAAATTAGCTTTTATATTTAGGGACAATATTTGCCCGCTGTATTTGATTCTCATGGGCCTTTTTTTTTAAATTCCATTTATGATGGATTTTTTTTTCTAACCATTCAGGAACTCTTGCGTGTTCCTAACTTCCTGCCAGCAGTCGATGCATCAGTGTTGTAAGCACAATGGCACGTTCATGCAAGAAGTCATAAGCACACGCTTTGTATACAACAGAGGAACAAACGACACACAAGAGTTAGTTCATTTCAAACAGCAATACATCGCTGACCAGAAGCAATGATTTAAAGTTAAAAAGGTTTAATTATCTTTGTTTCTTACACCAACCTGTCGATTAGCTACAGAAAACTTTAATTGATCGACTGGAATCGTGTGGATTACTTTTATGCTGCCTAAATATGCCTTTTGGACCATCAAACAGCCAGCAGCCTGATGGCACACATTCACATGCTGAAATCAGCTTCTAAAAATCTTCACTTCGGTTCTGCTGAAGAAGGAAAGTCATGCACATCTGGGACGGCTTAAAGCCAAGTAAATCATGAGGATTTTCATTTTTGGGTGAACTAACCCTTTCAATTCTGATGCTGGTCTGTTTATCACACAACACTTCGCATGCTTTCAGAAGACTTGGAATGTAGCACACAAGTCACCTTTTATGATACTTTCAGATGCTTTCATTTAGTCATTTTGGAGCTTGACAGTCTCAGTTCTCATTCACATTAAATAGAAAAGAGTGGTCAGAATTTCTCCTTTTGTGTTCTATGAAAGAAAGAATTATCATACGAGAGTGGATGACATGATGGGGAGTAAATAAATAATGATGGAAAGTAGGGATGCACCAATACCAATTTTTCTCTTCTGATTCGATTCCGCTAACGGAAATCTCAGTATCGGCCGATACCGATCCCAAGCCAATACCAGTGTTGTTTTTTTTGCATAATCAGTTTAGAATATCTTTACATTATTGTGTGGAACTAATTAAGAGTGCTCTTTAATATGTAAAGAAACAAACCTCAAACTACACATTATTTCAATATAAATGTATAGATTATTAAGAAACACTATTATTAAATAGAATACTGGATAATGTACCAGCAAAATTAACAGTAATTCCAGTCTTCAGTAGAAAAAAAAAAAAAAAAAAAAAAGTGTTTTTTCCCACAAAAAAAAAAAAAAAATGTCAGCTTGCATTTGGACTTTCAAGGATTCAGATCTCTCTTTTTTTGTTCAATTTAGTTGGAAGACATCAGTCCACTTTTCATTCACACAGTTATTTTTTGGAACCCATTCAACTTAAATATAGATATAAATTGTAAACAAATACCAATGATGACAATAATAATAACAACAATAATAAATTGTTATTAATATCATTATTATTGACTTTTAATTTTAAATACAACAGTAATATATTTAAATCATGCACTTTTTAAACCTTAACACCTTTTGGCATTCTAAATTCTCCAGGAAGTCCTGCATGTTTGCTTCTTATTCAAATTCTGGTAAAATTCCAGAATAGCCACGAGTGCATCACCAGCCTGTGCGCGAGTTTGTGTCAACAGAGCAGCACCATTCACTAACTCGCTCATACCATACATTTACTTATTAAACGCAGCCTTTTGTGATTCACAGAACTATTGCACGTCTTCTAGTGGCTGTGAATAAAATGCACGAGTCATATGAACTTATTTAATGGTGTTTTTATTGTCCTTTTGTCATTTTTGGAGCTTGACCATAACAAACAAGACTAACACACAGTATCGGATTTGGATCGGGCTCGTCGGACCGATACCCGATCCATCTAAAAGCTTCAGATTTGGAGCAGATACCGATCAAGCTATCAGATCGGTGCATCCCTATTGGCAAGATTTTGAACACCAGCTTTTAAGACCCCTGATTTTCTATCACAGAGAATGACAAGACTTATAAATTCCATGTCAAATGAGGTCTTGACTGTGAGAAAGAACTTTCCAATATTTCTCATGTGCTTTGTGAATGGGGAGAGATATGCTTTTACCAGGATATAAAGCGTTTACTCATCTTCTTCCCCAAGGCTAATGGGTAACTTCCAAACGGCCGCGAGGGGAAGAGACTGTCTCAGAGTTCTAAAGACAAACTTTGCCGAGAATAAACACGAACAAGCCTTTGATGATTCACTCCTCAGGTTTCAACATAAAGTTTGGTGCTAATTAAAATCTGAAGCTCTGCATTTACATCAGGCCCAAAAAAGATTCAGAGAAAAAGAAAATAGAGCGAGAACGAGCAAGAACGAGAAGGCGAGAAACAATACACTCCTTCGCCTTCTCTTTTGTACACTTTATTCTCAGGTGTGTCCAACCCAGCTGTTGCCATGGCAACGTGCTGCCCTCTACAAAGGAACAATGACACCAACACCAGCTGTGCATTTAGATGTACAGTAATTGTGACCTGGAAATTGGTCTAGAGTCTGAATGTGTGAGCTACCTCTGATGTTTGATTAAATAAATATTCCAGGTTCAATACAAGTTAAGCTCAATAGACAGCATTTGTGGCATATTGTTGATTACCACAAAAAATTATTTCTAATTGTCTGTTGTCACTCCTTTTGAAAATTGAGGTCACAGTGAGGCATTTGCAATGAGAGTGAACAGGGACTTACATTAATTATTTGTTTTATGGTTTATGGTGTTACAGTGTCATGACAACGAAGTTGTAATATGGGATATAACTTTACACTAAAAAGTTTAGGAAGCGATTTTATAACACAAAAATCATGTAAACATGTATATTGTTTATGTCTTATAGCTATACTTTTGAAACTGAGTATTTTAACGCTTACGGACTGGCCCATTCACTTACATTGGAAGTGCCTCACTGTAATCCAGATTACTGCTTTTTTTTTTTGAGAAGGGAACAGTACAAATTAATTGTGGTAATCAACACATTTTGTTTGCCATTTACAGTCTTGTGCAGTCAAAACCTTTCAGGTATTAGGAATATTTCCTCCATGCCATTCCATACAACAACAAAAAAGCCTCAACAACATGCAGTTCTCTTGCTCTGAAATAGCCTTGGTTAACTGCAGGTCATTTGTCAAATTTCTGCATGGGTGACCTCTATTCTTGATGCGTTACTAAATGCAGAGCAATCAAGCTAGTAACTCAGGCTGTCACTGAGCCCTGAATGACGTCAACACAAAGATCCAAACAGAGTAGAGAGCAACCACGCAGAAGCTGGTGCAGTAACTCCAAGTATGCGCCCCCAGCTCTGTATGACACACTTCCCTGCACTGGCCTGTAGGCTTACTGCTCTTGTTCTCTCCATTTTTCAAAAAGTGATGGAGGATGTTCCTTAGGGGTGGGAATCGCACGGTAACTGACGATACGATATCACATCGATATCTAGGTCACGAATCATGTTACAATATTATTGTGATTATTTTTGGTGTATTGCAATTCAAAATATATTGCGATATTTCACTCAATGTTTATCATTCGTCTTCATCGGACTTAAGAGAACAGTTTCCAAATCACCAAATGCCTCGATAAATTAATATAAAACTGGCAGTTTACAAAACAAGGCCAGTTTACAGTTGTGTGCAAAAGTTTGCATACCTTTGGAGAATTGGTAATATATGTGCCATTTTTAAAGAAAACATGAGTGAGCAGGCAAAACACATTTCTTTTATTTCTTATGGGATTCATATTCAACTGTATTTTATAACAGAATGGCACAATCATAAGAAAAAAAAAGAAATCACCCCTGTTCAAAAGTTTGCACACCCTTCGTTAGTGACAGCATGCAGTATTTTTGCCCAAATTCTTGCAGGTGGAATAGCTGCCCATTCGTCTTGGCAAAATTCCTCCAGCTCATGCAAGGTCTTTGGTCGTCTTGCATGAACCGCAAGTTTGAGATCTCCCTAGAGTGGCTCGATGATATTAAAGTCAAGAGACCATGATGGCCACTCCAGAACCTTCACCTTTTTTAGCTGTAACCACTGGAGGGTCAACTTGGCCTTGTGCTTAGGGTCATTGTCGTTCTGGAAATTCCAAGAGCGTCTCATGCGCAGATTTCATGCATAAGAATGCAAACTGTCTGCCAGCATTTTCTGCTTACATGCTGCATTCATCTTGCCATCTATTTTCACAAGATTCCTCGTGCCTTTAGAGCTCACACACCCCAAAACATCAGTGAGCCACCAACATGCTTCACAGTGGGGATGGTATTCTTTTCACTATAGGCCTTGTTGACCCCTCTCCAAACATAGCGCTTATGGTCGTGACCATAAAGCTCTATTTTGGTCTCGTCACTCCAAATTACAGTGTCCCAGAAGCTGTGAGGCGTGTCAAGGTATTGTCGGGCATATTGAAAGTGTTTTTTTGTGGCATTGGTGCAGTAAAGGCTTCTTTCTGGCAACTCAACCATGCAGCTAATTTTTGTTCAAGTATTGTCGTATTGTGCTCCTTCAAACAACCACAGTCTTTTTCCAGACCAGCCTGTATTTCTCCCGAGGTTACTTGTGGGTCTTTCTTTGTACCCTGAACAATTATTCTGGCAGTTGTGGCTGCAATCTTTCTTAGTCCACCTGACCATGGCTTGGTATCAAGAGATCCCTGAAATTTCCACTTCTTAAGTGATTGAACAAACTGGCATTTTCAAGGCTTTGGCTACTTTTTTTAATATCCTTTTCAATCTCTATAAAGTTCCCTTACCTTGTTACGCAGGTCTGTTGATAGTTCTTTTCGTGGCTCAGTATCTAGCCTGCTCAGTGCATCCACGTGAGAGCAAACACACTTATGGACTATTCATATACAGACACTAATTGCAATTTAAAAAGCCACAGGTGTGGGAAATTAACCTTTAATTGCCATTTAAACCTGTGTGTGTCACCTTGTGTGCCTGTAACAAGGCCAAATATTCAAGGGTATGTAAACTTTTGATCAGGGCCATTTGGATGATTTCTGTTATCATTAAGATTTCAAAAGGAGCCAAACAACTATGTGATAATAAACGGCTTCATATGATCACTATCCTTAAATAAAAAAAGTTTTGTTTCATGATCAGTCATATTTTCAAAATCAATGCCAAAATGTCACAATTTCTGTCAGGGTATGCAAACTTTTAGCACAACTGTATTTCATAATATCCATGTACAATGCAAAGCCATAAGCATATAAGACCATAATGTCTCCTTATTTCTGTGGTTATGTCAATGTAGTTAGTCTTTCCAAAAATAAACTATAGGATTTATGAATACAATAGTAGCCTAAAATAGTAGTGTTACAATAAACATTATTTATTGTAACACCATTTCAATACACAAAAGAATAAAAAATTTCACCAAAAAGGTTAGGTGTTTTATAGGATACAAAAATTTTGGTGAAAATACCTGTTAATGTTACTACTGTAAAATCATAATACATTTTAGTAAGTAGTTCTAGTTTAGTCATGGGGTTAAAGATTTGATTATTGGCTGAATATAATAAACGTATGAATCCCAGAGAGAGGAGACCATGCTACTATCGGTTATGTGAATTAGGCCTAATCTGTGAATTAAAAATGTGGACAACCCATACAACCATAAACAACCCATACAAGACCAACACTGACTGATACACAAAAAGAAAGAGTCCAGAAATGAGAAATGTAGCAAGTGTGTTATGAGGATTTGAAGCAAACTGTTTTAAATGTCATCTTCACCCTGCAACTGAACAATTCTGAAAATAATAATCTCCATAGTAAATTTGCTTCTTTTCATATCAAATGCCATTAGGATGTCAAATTATTGTATTCATTTTGAAACATTACCTAATTAATCGGGCTGTAACGGTTCATTCATCTCATGATATTGTTCGGTTCACAGTAACTTTAAACAAACCCTGAATCAAGAAGCATTTTAATTAATCAAAACATTTCAAATTTAGCACTGTTATTAAAAGTGCTAAATGATCCATCGATACTGGGATTAAAAATCAGCCTAGAACCGGGCAATTGTGACACCAAATGGAAATATTAGCTAATAATTAGTTTTGCTGAAAATATGGAATAACATTATATACATATGCTGCTTATACTCGGTCACCGATTACATACATTGAAAATATTTTAAATTAAAGCTGTATTTTCTAAAATGATATTGTCTCTGACTACATCTAAATATTCTTTTCAAAACTACATATTTCATGGTCCAAGTCTGTGATTATCCATTTAAATAATGTCCCTACTTAAAACCCTACTGGAATGTTCTGATGAAATCAAATCAGACATGACATTTGACATAGCATAGCATTATTATACATATTCAGCATTATATATAGAAGATTTATATGGCACCATCATCAAAGCTCTGTAAAATTGTATTTTCTCCCACGCAGTCAGAGTATATCACTTGATCTTACGCATCAGATAGACATCAGATTCCCTCTCGGCTTCTCTCTCCCGCTCCCTGTATTAAATTCGCTTAGATGGTTTCACATTCAGTTCTCAGAGATTCAGCAAGTTACTGCATTTTGGAGCTCCTTGTGTGGATTGAAGTGATGTTCATGTATATTCCCACATTGGAGTAGAATGTCACGTGTATTGGATAGGGACGCTTGTAAGATAAAAAAAAAAGACCAATCTCCACGATGCGTATTGTAAAATCTTTGAACCGCAATGTATCATGCCAAAATACACTGTTACACCCCTAATAATTAAATGTGTAATTGCATTTTGGTTAATTACATTTCATTCAGCACTTCATATCTAAAAGGTAAATTAATGAGAAAATGCACTATTTTAACTGCTGGATCAATACTTGCGCTCTGTCCTTTTACAAGAGCGCATGCATGTTAAACAGCATCTACGCTGCACAGAGAGATATGGCTTTACAGTCCAATAGAAAGAAACTATTTCTTGTGTTTCAATGTGTGGATTTCTAATGAAAAAATGTGTGAATTTCACGCACCATGAACATGGAATGTGCAGGGATAATTAAAATGTTGCGTAGATGTGCAAACCCACTCAGATATTCGTGTTTTTGTTCCTGCAGTGAATTGATGTTGCTCAGACACTTGTGAGGACAGTTCTAAGAGTGTGCTAAGTGTCTGAACGCTCGTGCGTTCCTGCGACTATACCTTGGCGAGTCCAGAATATTATTCGCTCTGTGCCAAATATAATTGCAGTGTGTGCTTGTTTAGAAGACTGTGTTCGCTCCATGTAATTTTTGTGCTCTCTCTCTTTGTCTGCTTACACTAACGTTATCAATGCAGCACTGGCCCGATCGGGCAAATAACAGTTCTAGCAGCTAGCCCAATCTCCTCTAACAGTGGCCCCGGAAAATTGTGCAGTCCTTATTGTCGAGCCCTGTTTTGACTGAGCAGCCATTCTCAATGGCTTTGCTCTGACCCTATGCTCCACTGAGTGAGATACTGTCAGCTGTGACTGTTCAGATCCTCACATCAGTGGTGATGAACAGAGTTGCTACATTAGTGCGTTTAGAAAATGCTGGGAATAGTTGGTAGCCTTAGCAACAGCTACATGTGAAAATTATTTGAACCGGGTTAAAACAATTTGCGTATTTGAGGATGAAATAGGCTAATCAATAACTGGATTTGCCAGGAAAGTGACCAAATATTTTGGAATTAGGCACATAGACGCAAATAAATTTGATATCCACAAGCAAAACTTTGTTCTGCTTTGTTCTCTTAGTTATGTCTGTGAAACAGTCTATACTTGTTTTCTCTACACATTTTCCACCTTTTGTTTTCCATGCAATCACTTGTGGAAACTGCTGTGCATTAATTTACTTTTATTTCAATATTTCATAAGAAATGTCTTTTCCACTTTGTGGGTCTTTTGTTTAACCTAATTCTTTGTTAAATAGCAGCTACCACCTAGCAGGAATTCTAAATGGACATACTAGTGCTAACAAACCAGTGTGAAACCTGTCAACATGGCACCTGGTGTCCGACATGCAGAGGAAACACATCTGTGTTCAACTAGCCTTGAATGTTGGCAGTGAAACGGCAACAGGAAACGGTGTTGGTGCGATTGTTGAGTGTTTAGAATCTTGCCCTGCCCGGATATTCATATCTCACTTTTGTGCAAGCAGAGGGTTTCAAAAGGAGCATTAACAACTGGTACCTAATTGCCAGCAGTCTACTGTGAAAAATAATTGTTTAAACATTAGCAAGATTTTCAGATTTCTATAGTGACCGTTATATTTCTTTTTTCCCACAAAGTACCCAGAAATTATTTTGTTAAAGCTGTTACCATCTACACTTTTACACTGATCTGAACCTCATTACGTTCCACCATTGTAGTAGTCCTCATTTCCGAATATGCATACTTCCTTAATATACAGTATGCTAAAATAATGCATCAATTCAGCAGTATGTCCAAATGCTCAGAATTCAAAAAACATTAGGAGAGCAATCATCGGATGACCTACTGCATAAGCCAAGATTCAGAAGTTTGCCTCCAATGGACAATTTACTTTAACATAAATGACACGGGATCTGAGAGGGCATTGTTTTCGAAACGGTGAAAAAAAAAAAACTTGGGTCAGACACGGTTTCCAACTGTGTGTGTATGTCTGACATTTTAATACTAATATATATATATTAGTATTAAAATGTCAGACCTGTAAGTATAAATGTAAGCTAATTAGACCTGCTGCCATCTAGAGTGACATTATAATAAAACAACCATAACAAAAAACATTAATATGTGCCATAACATTATTGTTATTTTATTACTGACTGTTTACTAGTCTAAAATAGTTACTTAAAAACTTGAAACCATTCTACCATAATTAACATAATGTTATTATTTGTTGTGCTTTTGAAGCTGGTATTGAGAATCGTCACATTTCACTACCGACTGCTGTAATTTTGGTATTGTGATAATCTGTAGCCTTTATTGTGCATGGTAGATTTTGCTGCAATAACATGATGAAAAAGTAGATCTCATCTCCAAAAGTAGATCGCACTAAACTTTTCGAATTCTTCTCATACCCCCCAGTGTAGACACACACAAATATTCACGCTGATACAAAAATTATCCAGATCCAGAAAAGCATGTTCTGCGGTACTCCAGGCAAATTCCACAAACTTTATTTATTGTAGTGCAGGTGTCTCTGGCACAGTGAGAACTGAAATAGGGCTGGGCTGTGGAAAACTGCCACAGTGAATCAATGCTCTAATAGAAGAGAATAGTGGCTGCCCCCAAAGTAGTAATAAAGTCAGAATTATGAGCTAGGCATCTGGTGATTAAGCAATTACAAAGTTTTATGGATTTACATAGACTAATATTGTTTTAAACCCTTTTCCATACAATGAAAGCAAACAGTGACCATGGAGTGTCAGGCTTTAAAAATGACAAAAATGCACCATTAAAGTGGTCCATGTGACTCATGCACTACATTTCAAGTCTTCTGAAGCCGTATGATGAACAGACCAAAATGGAAGTTATCCACTGAAAATCTTCCCCTCCATCATAACATTTTATTTGCACTTCCGCATATTAAAGGAGTCATGAAATGGAAAATGAAATTTTCCTTAATATTTAGACATATAAGTGGTAACTGTACTATAAAAACATACTGTAAATGTAATAACTCAACTTCCTCCTAGGGACGGGAGATATACTGGTAGACACGATAAACCGGTAGTCATTTGGCAACCGGTATACACTTTGGATTATCATCTGTATCACGGTTATGTAAAACCGCCACCGCAAAATTTAGTCTAAGCTAAATTTTGGGCCATCGAAGCAAATTCAATGATATTATTATCACGTTCTGAATATGGTTCTCATCTTACACCCGCAGCTGTGTTTCACATGATTTTCTTTCATGCTTGTGTGCGTGTGTCCAGCATGCTTCCAGATTGGTCCCAATAGACTCCTGTGCTACTCAACACGGTTTCCCTCTATTGCTGCACAAACTTCAGAACTTAGAAATGTTTTTACCTTAAAGCGCTATGATGAAAATCAAACATCTCAAATGGTGAGAGAGCCTGACATTCTACACTGTAAAAAAAATTGACATTTTTACAGTAAAATACTGTATAAATGCTACAGAAATAAAATGTTAATTGATTGATTAATGATATAGTTTCTCTACATGTTTATTGGACATTGCTCCTGGAAGAGCCACTATTGATGAACTTCATGTCATCATGTGCCCTTCTGTAGTTACTACAGTGATTAACAAATACCAAATGAAGTAAAAATCAGATGTTTACAGTTTCAGAAGGCTAATATCAAGTTTATGACATTTTGTACTGTAAATGTAACATTTTTCTTTTTTTTTTTTTAAACAGAGTAGCCAACACTAACAAGGAAAACAGCTAAAACAAAGTGTCATGCACCAACAATTGTGTCATTTGTCATGCTGATTTTTTTTAACCACATCACCATTAATTCAAACTATGTTTGATATTACAAAACAAACCGGCTTTACTTTCAGATATTCTAATATTGTCAACAGAGACAAGAGCAGAAAATCAGACTGAAATGTAGCATTGTAGTAAGGTTGATTAGCACTTTTCAAATACCACCAATATTTGTTTTTTTTCACAACAGGCGTCGTTTCAAAGCAGCTGTACATGAAACTATGCTACAACAGAAAATTAATATAATGCCATATACGATTTTGGTAATATTGCCCACCCCTACATCCTCCCCAGTCTAAAATGAGCATGAAAAGTTCCCACCTTTTTAAAACCATTTGTTTTGAAAACTGTGTTTGTGACATCACGAGACATTGCTCAATTGTATTTACATGCCCTACATGTCATCACACCATTCTTACCAGGTTATCCAATGTGCACAAGTGTTGTGTGCATGCCTGTTTACATTGAGACTTCAAACTCAGGGAATAATCAGATTACTTCATCTCATGTAAACACAGGTTTATGTTGTTGGTTTTCTTGAATAAGCTGATTTTTACAAGTTATCGATGTGTTGCTGTGCATGCAAAGACATTCATGTCTAATGGTTCACCGTTCTCTGAAAATATACAGGATGTAACAATTCAAAAATGAAAACAGAAATGCAATAAAAGGTTATTCTACAACAGAACAAACCAAAAATAATCGTTAAAAGCAAAGCACTCCTTCAACACACTAAACCCCATGCATCCTTGTATCTTGTTGTTAGTTTTCTCTCATTGTTAACACAAAACTAAATGCATAGCAAGGCATTCTCAGACTTGCAGTGTAAACATGGGACTCCAGCCAGAAAACATTTAACGACACTCAAAATCTACCCTATTGTTAATTTGCTGAAAAAGCAGTCACTGTTTAGTCAGCAGGTATAGTATGTTTTGTCATAACTCCTTTGCATTTACATAATCACAGCCATTCCCACACACGCAACACATTGGCACTATTGTGTTTATAATCTCTGCCTCCTGTAGGCCACTAGACACAGGTTGAATTGAAAGAAATTCCTGTCTGTTTGACTCCATGATTGTTTTGTGAAGCCTCCACAACAGAGCTTTGTTTTTGCTGTTGCACATAACAGGCATGTGTACTTAGAACTACAATTTAGATTACACAATACAAAATATATATTTTTTAATTGTACTTTTTTGTACTTATTTAACTGTAAATACTTGAGATGCTTTTAAAGTTTTAAGTGATGTAAATATATATATTTTTTAATGCTTATTAGATTATCGTGTAATTACATTCATTAGCAACATGCGCTGAGGCCAAATTGTGAGTCACATCTCTCGTAAACAGCCTGACTGAGTGACCAGCCCCAAAAGAAGGCCTGCAACATGCTGCCTTTGTAGAAAGCAAGACAGCTCACTATGTTTTGGATCAGAGGCATTAGCTGCCTAATTTCACATTATGCCACATTTCAGTCTGATGTTGTTGACCAGTATTAGAATTCTTATAAACTTTCCTCAACATCTTCTGAAAGTAATGCAACTAAAGGAAATATCCATAAGTTAAAAAAGAAATAAAATAATATACATGTTATATATATATTTTAAAGTCATCTCTGTAGGGGCCTGAGTAACTCAGCAAGTAAAGACGCTGACTACCAACACTGGAGATGCGAGTTCGAATCCAGGGTGTGCTGAGTGACTTCAGCAAGGTCTCCTAAGCAACCAAATTGGCCCGGTACCTAAGGAGTGTAGAGTCACATGGGATAACCTCCTCGTGGTCCCAAAAATGTGGTTCTCGCTCTTGGTGGGGTGAGCTGTGCGCGGATTCCGTGGAGAATAGCGTGAAGCCTTCACAGGCGCTATGTCTCCATGGTAACAAGCTCATGCCACATGATAAAATGTGCAGATGGACATCTCCGACACGGAGGCAACTGAGATTCATCCTCCGCCACCCGAATTGAGGAGAGTTACTACGCCACCATGAGGACTTAGAGCGCATTGGGAATTGGGCAATCCAAATTGGGGAGGAAAAAAAAAAGGTTTGGTGCCATCTACAGGTGCAAAGGCTTAACTTGGAAAAACTGGTCAATTAACTAATCTGAATGAATCTTTATGGTGAATGGAATCAAAAGAATCAACTCACTGAAATTAATCAAAATCACAAACACAAAAACATAACTTCAATTCTCGCAGTCTCACTTGAAGCCGCTCCACATTCCTCCTCCATTTGTCAGACAGAATAATGTATTCCATGTACATGTAATGTGAATAGAATGAGGTGCACATATCTTTACACATGGTGGTGATTTTTTAACCACGATAAGAGTTAATCCAAAATATACACCGGTTGTCAGATATCTACCGGTTTATCTTGTCTACCTGTATGTCACCCACCCCTATTTAGAGGATGTACTTCTTAGCTGTTAATAATCTAGGATAGGGCTGGGCAATAAAACTATATAGATATACATCATGATAAAAATCCACGATAAGCTTTTGAGGAATTTTCGATATTTACTGCGTGTCGCTGAAACACGAGCAGTTCGGCTTTCTCAGGCTGCGTATCCACAGGGCGGACGAAATCCGCTCAAAAGGCGCTCACAGTGCTAGGAGAGAGCTTGCTCCACACCGCTGCCAATCCTACGATCCACCTTGCGAGCATGACGCTCGGCTTTCATAGGAATGAATTGAAAAGGCTCTCAGCTTCGCTCAACGCGCCAGTGGTAATGTAGGGTCAGACTGGATGAACTTGCTAATGCTAGTTGCCTTGTTAACAATTAGGTTACATCGGACACCGGGTTGATTCCATCCGCACAGCAAGATTCATGACAACGGTTGCACCCTCTCATCGTCTCTAGTGAAGAGCATGCCAGAACAACAGTGATGTGGACAACAGCTCTTATCTTTCTGCGCTGTAATCTTGAATATTGTTCTCTAGCACCAAACATGCATAATGTCTGCCCTGTCCCGCTTCACACGCGTTGCCTCTTTTCCCTGCATGTGTGTAAACATGAAGTGCAGCATGAATTAACGTGGTTTCAAAAGCACCTTTTAGACCATAACAATTTTCCCTTCTAAATGTATATTTATTAATGCGCATGTTACGAACCTTTACTAATAAACAAATCGATTTCTGTTCTAATTTTGTGAAAATTAGAAAAAAAAAATTTAAAACGTTTTCAAAATTTTCCCTTGGGACAACCCTGAGCCCACATTAAGCATCATTCCAAAGTTACAAGGGCTTCTATGCCCCATACTTTGGTATCTGAATCTAAAAGAAATATAAAAAAATATTCCATTTTAAATGTAAAATTATTCCAAACAAACACTTGACTGCTGTCACTATGCATAGATGATTTTTTAACATTAATTTTCAATTGATAAACGGTAAAATTGGTAAAAGATCCCGCAGACCCCACTGCTTTGGCTGTCTCTGGACCCCCTGTGCAGTTTTGTAGAGACCATTTCTTCAGTCAACTTTGAAAGAAAAAAAAAAAAAGTGCAATGTGTAAACGTATATCGTGATAAATATCGATATCTAACAATATGATAGATTATGGCCAAAATCTTTAATCACTAGGCCTATATCGCCCAGCCCTAATCCAGGAATTGTCCTGTGACCTAAACGTGTGACCTCTTACACCTTGTCCTAACTAGAAGTGACACGATAAGATACCAGTGATGCGATACTGCAATATTCAAACACTAAAATGAAGACAATTGACAATAAAAATAAGAAAACATCAATCACAAATGGAAAAGTATGTTTATTGAACGTCACTCATTTTCTCACATAAGCACCATAACGCTTTCTACAGCAAGCCCCGTGAGCATAAATACACAAATCACACACATACACAGGGAAAAGTTACTTTATAAATCGCATCCTTATTCAATCAGTTACAATTGTTTATGTTCACGTGGTCCTCCTGTTGTTATTTTGGCAATCTCCACGTGACAGGGAAGCAGAGAGAAAGTCAGAATGAGCCGGTATGTCTCTCCTCTGCCATTTTGAACCGGTGTGTGTATGCGTGTTTGTAACAGAGGTCTGGCTGAAGAGAACAAGACCTCAAGCACAACATTGGTAGGGGTGTCGACACCCTCGGCCAAAATCAGGTTGTTCTGACCGGCTAGTGAGATGCCTCTTTAATATACTGTAAAAATAATAATTTTAGACCCCTTTGTTGACTGCACTGTGTGGTGCGACATCGCAGAAATATAGAGACCATTTCAAAAATAGAAAGCCCCGTCTCTCGTCGTGTGTCGCGGGCTGTTTAGGACACCATTTACCCACCTTCATCATATCCCAGGTGTGTATTACTTTTTTCACCAGAACACATTTGAATAGATTTTTTTTAAGTATCTTAGCTCAGTAGGTCCTTAAAATGCAAGTCAATGGAGATTTCCCTTTTAAAGCTCCAAAAATCACAGACTGTCAGCATAAACATTATCAATACTCCAGCGGATAATTTTATGTCTTCTAAAGCAACATGATTGCTTTTGATGCGAAAAAGATCAATATTTAATACTTTAATAATAATCAAACACTTTACGAGGGGGTGGAGTCCAAGCGGTCTCTTGTATGACGTATTCTCATTGCCTTGGATACAGACCCAAACCCACCATTGTGAACAAAGGAACAGATCAATACACATCTAAAACAAAACAAACTAAGGTACTGTACAGCGTTCCTCCTCATTTGTAACTGCTGCTCTTGCAGCTGTGAAGCAAGTACGTCAGTTCTCGTGTTTAAAATGCCAATGCGATTACTTCACACACTCATACCGCTGTAGAACAGAAGCATGATTTAGAGTAAAAAAAAGTACATAAATATTGATATTTTTCACATCAAAAGTGATCGTGTCACTTTAGAAGACATTAATTTAACAGCTGGAAGTATATGGATCAAGTTTTTGCTGACTGACTGTGATTTTTGGAGCTGCAAAAGAAAATCACCATCCACTTGCACTTTAAGGACCTACCAAGTTAAGATAATTTTCTATTTTTCTTCAAATATGTTCTGGTGATGAATGTCATACACACCTGGGATATCATGACGGTGAGTAAATAATAGGCCTGTAATTAACAATTATTTTGCTAATCGACTAATCTAACGATTATCGCACCGATTTATCATTAGCTCTTAACCATCTATTCAGCTTGTGCCCCGACTTTAAAGGTTGTGTTAAACAAGCTTACTAACAATAGAGGACAAAATAATCTTTTAAAAATACCTCTAAATGACATTTACTGAATTAAAGGGGGAAATACTTGAGTTTAATTCAGTTTTATTTCTTGTATTCAATCTAAAATTGTCTAAAAACAGCAACATATAAGATATGTAGACTTGCTTTGAGACAAATAAGTGTATTTTGTATACAAGTATATTTTTTCACTTGGTTGTACATCTGTGAGTGCAGTAAAGACAAAATATACTTTTATTCAAGATTATTCTATTCTCTAAAAGCAAGTCTCAATATCTTATACACCGATAAGCCACAACATTAAAACCACCAGCCTAATATTGTGTAGGTCTCCCTTATGCCACCAAAACAGCAACAACCTGTATCTCAGAATAGCATTTTGAGATGATATTGTTCTCACCACAATTGTAGAGTGGTTATCGGAGTTACAGTAGACTTTGTCAGTTCAAACCAGTCTGGCCATTCTCTGTTGACCTCTCATCAACAAGGCATTTCCATCCACAGAACTGCCGCTCGCTGGATGTTTTTTGTATCATTCTGAATAAATTCTAGAGACTGTTGTGCATGAATATCCCAGGAGATCAGCAGTTACAGAAATACTCATATCAGCCCATCTGGCACCAACAATCATCCATGCGATTATCTAACCAGCCAATCGTAGAAATCTGACAACTGGTATACATTTTGGATTATCGTCTCCATCACGGTTACACAAAATCACCACCATGTGGCAAGAAATGTGCACCTCATTCTATTCACATTACACATACACAGAATACATTATTCTGTCTGAGAAATGGAGGAGCGGCTTCACGTAAGAATGTGAGAATTGAAGAAACTGGGTTTTTGGGTTGTTTACTCTGGTATAGAATGTACTTATTACATTTAATAAATTTACTCTGGCGTTTGTTAGACAAGTACAATTTAAAATCACAAAGAACACCCTTCTTGGCATGAATATATACACCGATCTGCCACAAAAAAGAAAACCAACTGCCCAGTATTGTATAGGTACCCCTCGTGCCGCCAAAACAGCGCTAAACAGCATCTCAGAACAGCATTAGCTATAGCATAGCAGTTACAGAAATAATCAAACCAGTCCATCTGGCACAACAATCATGCCACGGTCCAAATCATTGAGATTAGTAGTTGACATATGGATTTTTAATGGCCTATGGATATTAATGGATATCCAGAGAGCAGGGATGGGCCAATACAATGCCGAAATGTCACACAATTTAATATAGTAAATAAACATAAAATTTATTTTTAAAATAATAATATATGTGTTTTTTCTTTTTCTCCACTCTTATTTAGCACTATATTTACTCATTTTCACACAAAACTATAACACACCATATACCACAAAAAGCTCAACTACTGCAAGACACCCCTGGGGCAGATTCCAAATGATGAGATCACAATGATACAAATGGCATGTAAGCCTGGAAAACAATAGACACAGACACAATCTGATCTTTTCTCACAGGCACTGTACATACAGTTGACTGTCCCAAGGTGCGATCACAATTTCAAGCTGCTGTTGTCAGTACATTTTTTTAAATGTAAAAGGTGCAGTGTGTAAATTTTTCGATGTTACAATACTTTCTCCTATCCCAGCTAAATATATGGAGTACGCCATTCATAGGTTGGTTCATCTGAAAAAGAGTAGCGAAACATTGTGGGTCTGTGGAACCTTTTAAAACCTAGTTGTTAGTTTGAGTATCCTAACCAGGCTGACACAGCACTGGCCCAACCAATGTCGTGAGTTTGGGGCAGGTCAATATGTTTCCATGGCAACCAGTTTGAAAACATTGTCAAAAGGTGCATTCACAATATGTCAGAATTACCATAATTATGAGATTCAGACATGTTAAAAGCATTCACATCTTCGTAGAATTATTAATTACAAGTTGTAAACTTGGAATTCTTTAAAAGCTCCGACTTAACAGTCGTGATGTCATGTAAAAAGAACCAAAATGGGCAGCAGCCTCAACATTTAAAAGTATTTGTGGCGGAATGATTGTATTTTAGTAAATTGAGTGTTGCCGTTTATGTCTAAAAAACATGTATGGTAGGCTGCCATATTATTGTATGTACAGTGCATCCGGAAAGTATTCACAGCGCTTCACTTTTTCCACATTTTGTTATGTTACAGCCTTATTCCAAAATTGATTAAATTCATTATTTTCTTCAATTCTACAAACAATACCCCATAATGAAAATGTGAAAGAAGTTTGTTTGAAATCTTTGCAAAATTATTCAAAATAAAAAATTAATGTTTTGTACATAATTATTCACAGCCTTTGCCGTGACACTCAAAATTGAGCTCAGGTGAATCTTGTTTCCACTGATCATCCTTGAGATGTTTCTACAACTTGATTGGAGTCCACCTGTGGTAAATTCAGTTGATTGGACATGATTTGGAAAGGCACACACACCTGTCTATATAAGGTCCCACAGTTAACAGTGCATGTCAGAGCTCAAACCAAGCCATGAAGTCCAAGGAATTGTCTGTAGACCTCAGAGACAGGATTGTATCGAGGCACAGATCTGGGGAAGGGTACAAAAAAAAATGTCTGCAACACTGAAGGTCCCAATGAGTACAGTGGCCTCCATCATCCGTAAATGGAAGTTTGGAACCACCAGGACACTTCCTAGAGCTGGTCGCCCGGCCAAACTGAGTGATCGGGGGAGAAGGGCCTTAGTTAGGGAGATCAGGGGGCAGGGATGGTCACTCTGACAGAGCTCCAGTGTTTCTCTGTGGAGAGAGGAGAACCTTCCAGAAGAACAACCATCTCTGCAGCACTCCACCAATCAGGCCTGTATGGTAGAGTGGCCAGACGGAAGCCACTCCTCAGTAAAGGCACACGACAGTCTGCCTGGAGTTTGCCAAAAGGAACCTGAAGGACTCTCAGACCATAAGAAACAAAATTCTCTGGTCTGATGAAATAAAGATTGATCTCTTTGGCCTGAATGGCAAGCATCATGTCTGGAGGAAACAAGGCACCGCTCATCACCTGGCCAATACCATCCCTACAGTGAAGCATGGTGGTGGCACCACCATCCTGTGGGGATGTTTTTCAGCAGCAGGAACTGGAAGACTAGTCAGGATCAAGGGAAAGATGAATGCAGCAATGTACAGAGACATCCTTGATGAAAACCTGCTCCAGAGCGCTCTGGACCTCAGACTGGGGCGAAGGTTCATCTTCCAACAGGACAAGGACCCCAAGTACACAGCCAAGATAACAATGGGGTGGACTACGGGACAACTCTGTGATTGTCCTTGGGTGGCCCAGACTTGAACGCAATTGAACATCTCTGGAGAGATCTGAAAACGGCTGTGCACCGATGCTCCCCATCCAACCTGATGAAGCTTGAGAGGTCCTGCAAAGAAGAAATGGAGAAACTGACCAAAAATAGGTGTGCCAAGCTTGTAGCATCATACTCAAAAAAGAATTGAGGCTGTAATTGGTGCCAAAAGGGCTTCAAAGTTTTGAGCAAAGGCTGTGAATACTTACATGTGATTTTTATAATTTTTTATTTGTAATAAATTTGCAAAGATTTCAAACAAAATTCTTTCATGTTGGCATTATGGGGTATTGTATGTAGAATTTTGAGGAAAATAATTAATTTAATCCATTTTGGAATAAGGCTGTAAAAAAAACAAAATGTGGAAAAAGCGCTATGAATACTTTCCAGATGCACTGTACATAATGATTTTTATATTACAAAGCTACTGAAATAATCATTAAATAATGTACAGCAGGGATCTACAAGATCTCCATACCCCCTCCATAAGAAGACATACCTTTACCATGCAGAATATATATTTTTTAAAAGGTTACTAATATGGTATCTTCATCTCATGTGTGTGATCAATTTTATACACATTTTAAAATTACATTTCATTAGGAGGAAAACAATGACTGAGTGCACCATTAATTGTGTTGTTTAGAGTGTCACCATCTTGTGTGTGTGAAACGTTAAGGAGTCTATGCCAGTTTGATCATCTCAGCTGTATTTATTTACACCAGGCAAGTAGGCTATTATTCTGAAAGCAATACACAACTAATAAAAAAAGAAACTGTAGGCTGTCATCTGCTGAACAGCACAGCGCAACCAAGGCAAAGCAGATGCATTTACTCACGCGACCCTCTACTGCAGCGCTGCTGAACCTGATGTGTCGCGCTTTGAGCGGCACATGATAAGCATGGGCGCGTGAATGATTTGTCTTCTGCTGACTAGCTCAGTTTCGTCACACTTTAATAGTGTTTAGCATTCCAATCAATTCATAACTAAATACACAAGATGCGCGAATGAGCAAGAATTAAAAAGTGGAAGCTTTGGCATGCAGGTATGAGGAACTTCAACATCTCGATGGATTAAAATGCATACACTTATCCATATCGCTCACATGAAAGTTATTACAAGTGCCAGTGGTGGATCAAACAATAACTGGCAGACCCCCTGTTGAAGACCCTTACTGCAAGTGATTTTATATCACACCAATTTACTTCTTGTGGCAATACATTTGAAACTGTGCATTTAAATGTTTTTAATATAGCCCATTCATTTACATTGTAAGTACTGTTTTTCTTTTTTTATGAATGAGGTACAAGTCAAATGTATCAAATGGAAGACGGGGATTGTGTTCAGGAAACTTTGTTTAAAACTGTGACAATTTTTGCAATTCCATTCACTATTCAGTTAATAATTTTTTTTACACATTTCAAGAACACACTAAATTAATGTCCTGACATTAATATAAAAAAGGTCCTGAAAAAAAAAAAAAAAACACAGCTGACTTCTCTTATTTCAACTCTTCACCCTCCTACTTTGATCCAACCGCTTGTGTAATAACATTACATAAACCTCTCTAGGGAGGACCAGGGGTTGCTGGCCGACAGATAGCTGATAGTGTTGGCCTCCATGGGCATCTCTCTTTCTTGCTTGGGGTGTTATTGAGCTGCGCTGGGAAGCTAGAAATGGATTAATGGCCTCTCTGTCAGCTGCTCCTCCGTGCAAAACCTTTTCGCCCCTGTACAATAGAGTCTATGTTCAGACAGGAACAAGCTCTTCACAAACTCAACATTTCTCCATCTTTAATATCCTCTGCACAGACCTACACCCAGCCAAAACTCGATGGAACTCATAACAGCAAAAGCAACATCACACCATCACAGAAAATTTGTAATATTGTTTACGAATGCTATGGAGGTCAAGCACTGCAAGTAACCCTAAATGGTATGCATGGAGGAGTGCAAACATCATGATGAACAAAACTGCACACTTATGGAACTCCCACTGACAGTTTACAGACCGTCTGGTCATTTTACATATTGGTCAGATGCTGACTTCTTGTCCAAGTGGGCGGTGTTTGCCTGAATTAGCTGCAAAATGGACCAGACACAAGGCTAATTTGGTGATTGTAGATCAGCTACTGGGGATCTACTGAGTTCTTGCACAAGCACAGAAACAAAAAGGTTGAGTCATGATGAGTCAATAAGTTAGATAGTGAGCTAATCATCAAGCTGAGATTCTAACTATTATGTATGTAGGTGTTTGAAGTGCTATTATCTGCCTACTTAACTGTAGAGCTGGTGAGAAACTTGATTCGATTTAAAATGACTTAACCGCACTGTTTATTCTAAGTGTCAGCTGGAGTTCCTCAAATATTCCAAAGCCTGCGCCAGAATGTCCATCTTATCGGAGCAAGCTGCATTTAATCAATTTAGGAAGTTTGTCAAAAGCTGCAGGAAATGTTGCACTGGAAAAGAAAAGGAAATGAAGCTGCATTAGGAAAGGTCAACCCTCATCAAAATGCATGACGACAGTTTGCCTGATTATAAACTGGAAAAGCCATCAAATCCTCTGATACATAGGAGGATTTCATATTATTTCACAACAAAATGTGCCTTTACATTGCTAAAAGCTGCTACAGCTTAGGCAGATTAAAAAATGTCAACTTGTAGGCTATTTGTAATCTTCTCAAGTCATACAGGAGGATGACTTTCTTCAAAATCAGTATCCATTAGTCATAGATTAATTTTGGAGGTATCACAATTAGGAATGCACAAATCTGATACCTGGATCGGCATCAATACTGATGTTTTTAGATGGACTGGGTATCAGCCCGACGAGCCCCATCCAAATCCAATATTGTGTGTTAGTCATGTTCGTTACTGTCAAGCTCCAAAAAAAAAAAAAAAAAAAAGAACCATTAAAACACCATTAAAGTAGTCCTCATGACTCGTGCATTTTATTCAAATACACTTAAAAGACATATGCGAAAGCTCTGTAAATAGCTAAAGGCTGTGTTTAATAAGTAAATATATAGCATGCATGCACAGCGCCAGCGTGTTAGTGGATGCCGCTGCTCTGTTGACACACACCCATAAACACGTGTAGGCTGGTGATGCACTCGCAACATTTGAACGCTTCATCTCTGTAGTTCAGGGATTCTCAATGGGGCGGTACCGCACCCAGGTGGGGTTCAAAGGATGACAGAGGGTGCTGAGAGCAAAATAGTAGAGATGGGGCATTAAGTTACAAATGGGGGGGGCGTTTATTAGACATAATCAAATCTATCGCCAAGTTCCTCTTTGCATTAGATGTTTATTTAGACTTGGGAGTATATCAGTTGGTTCTCCATTATACAGGTTGGTATGCATTTGTACTGCGGTTCGTCTGATTTTGAAGTCTAGCAACGCATCTGAAGTATCTAGTTTAGCAGATTCAAATACACAGGCGGAGGCATAATCTCGGCTAATGCACCAGTATGGCTCTGTAGATGGATACGGCTCAGTGGACAGAGCAGCACAAGCGCAAAGCTCTTAAAGGTGTTCATAAAAAAAAATATGTTGAGAACCACTGCTGTAGATGCTCAATAGTTTGGTTTTGAATGGCAGTGGAGGTGCATTTTACAAGAATATGCATAAGCCAATTAAACTACTGTGATCTAGCCTACATACAGACACTTACAGGACTTCTGGAGAGTTCAGAATGAGAATTATCAATATTATAAGTTTACAAATTATAAAAATATTTAAGATGAATGGATTCCAAAAATTAACTGTGTGAATGAAAAGTGAGCTTACAACTAAACAAGAGAGAGATCTGAATCTTTGAAATCCAGATAAAAGTTTTCTACTGAAGACTTGGACTGGAATTACGGTTCATTTTTCTGACTAGTTAACAAAAGTTCTTAATAGGCTATACATTTGTAATAATGTGTAGTGAAAGGAGTGCATTTCTTTACATGCAAAAAATTAAAACAAACGGGTATTGGATCAGCCGATAAAGAGATTTCAGATATTGGAATCAGAATTGAAAATGTAGTATCGTTGAATCCCTAATTAAAATTGTCACAATTTTTCTTTGTGAAGTTGTGCTGCAAAGCTTTGTTTGAACAGCTTGTGAGAAACACAGCCATGTATGAGCAAAGGCCATGGATCTAGAAGTGACTTCTGGGTCATGGGGAGATAACCACAACCAGTGCGTGTGGACTCACAAGCAAAGCGTCTAAAATGAATTAAACAGGGCTAGATTAAATTTCTGTCAGCCATGCAAACGGAATTGTCAAGTGAACGGTTAGCTGCAAAGGGACTGTGTCTGGTTTTATTTCAAGAGAATGCAGCAAAAGGATTATAAAAGCCCCCTGAAATGGCTTAACGACAAAGGCGAATTCTCAGGGCCAGCAAAGATTTCTCTGCTGGCCTAACATGGCAAATAAATAAATATTTTTCAACCTTTCATTCTCACCTTTTTGCCCATGTATTTTTAATTGCCTTCCATGCTTAATTAATCTACAAACATATAAAAACAAAAAGTTTATCCAGTCAGAATTTATTCCTTGATGCTCATTAACAAAGTGACAACCGTTTCACAAATCGCATGCCGGAAGCAGTGCGTGAGTCTGAGCTCCACCCCCTCAGGCCTTCAGAATTTCCACAGAATCCCTCAAAAGTGCAAATGAATGAGCAACTTAAGTCCGATTCATTAGCCAAACAGATTGATTTATTTGTTCTTGGTGGATGTGTCCCAGTGGAGGCCTTCTAGCTGGCCTTGAGTGACACAATCACGCTTTAAGTGGTGTACAAGAGGGAAAAGCAAAAGATCAAGCGGTCTGACGAGTCGGCTATCATCACTGCTGGTATTGCCATTGAGAAAGAGATCCTTATGGATTTAAAAACACAAGATTTTCTGCATGATTGTGTGATTCCTTAATTTATTAAATGGGAAAGGAGGGCTGATTTTCACCAAGCAAATTGGTAAGTGCTCTTTGCATTGTTATGGCAACATCAGGAGTTTTCTAAGTGTAAATTAGGCTGCTTGAGCATTCAGTGTCAGATCAAGTTTTGAAAAGTGCTGTGTTCCATTCAACTCAGAAAGTCAGATTTTCCAACTTCCAACTAGGAAAACTTGGAATGCGTCTTTAAGTAAGAAATTCTCAACTCCGATTTTATCGAGATGAAGGGGCATGATGTCACAAAAACATGTCGACACTCAGAGAGATATACAAAGTGATTAACATTCACTTTATTATGTAATATCGATAAATGAGTTAGTTTCCACATTACATAATATTAAAGCTTGTGTAACAAATGCCTGCAGAAACAGGTATATATAATCTCTTATAAGGTCAATTATAATCTCTTTTGACAATCGTAATCCTGTCAAACAAATGCTAGCGCTGCAGCGTTGTTAATCAGTTGGGTTGCTAAGAGAGATCTCTAATGAGAGTCAAACCCCTACTAAGCTAACGGGAGCGTTGCAGTTCAGAATATTGGGGAATGGAATGAATTTATGGTCGGAGATATTAAGTAGGAATATTCCACATCCAACTTCAATGAAACGCAGCATAACAGTGTACCCTGACGAAATGAAATTTATTGCAAGGAACATTTAAATTGCAAATATCATTAGATAGATTTGTCCAGGTATTACAGACCTCCTTGGTAGATTCATATGAAAAAATTTGATTTTTGAATGTCTGATCAGGAGACGTTCATTTCACAAAACAAGTCATGCTGCAGTTAAAATTAGGCTTGCTTGAGCATTAAGTGTCATTTCAAGTTCTGGCTTTCGTGCGTGGATGTGTATTTAAAATATCAATTGGTATTACTAGTTAGCAGCGACATAATGCATGATGCCCAAAGGCATAGTGTGTCTTATTCATTGTGAAACTGCATTTTCTTAAATGGCATGAATCACACTGAAGGCCTAAACTTTAAATGCACGTCCCACCACTGCTTAACGTGCCAAGTTTTCCTTCCTGTGTTTATGTATTTCCTATTGAAATGGAATTTGGGTGGGAGACATTTTCAAAGGGTCCATTTTTGAGTGGGAGACATTTTCAAAGGATCCATTTTTTTTTTTTTTTCAATAGCCAATAGGCATTAGTTACATCAAAACCATGACCCATGATTTGCTTTGTTAGTCAATTGCAGGTGGTATAAGGGAAAGGAACACTCATTCTAGAGAGCTTTTAAATAGACAAAAATCTGTGTACTGCAAGATGAGTCATCAATACATTTGACAGATTTTTCAGCAAGAGTTAAAACTGTAAATGCATTTATATGCATATATACACAGTTTTACTGACCAACTGATCAAAGTATACTGTAGGTCTCTGTGGAACAATAATGGCCGTTTCCCAATCTGTGGGTGAATTCCAATCGGGATGGGTGTTTTTCAACTATTCAATTAAAGTAAGGAATCTCAATGTAGTAATCAGTGCCAATTTTCAAACCAGGATGAGCATTTCAGAATTTAGGACCTCTCTGAGCAATGAAAGTAGGGAATCTCAATTTAGTAGGCAATTTGTGTAAAGTGGTTGAAAACGCCCATCCCGGTTTGAAAACTACTGATTGGAAAACACCTATTTTGTTCTGAAAGTCTCAACCAATGGGTGCTGCCATGATAATACTAATTGCAGTTGATGTGCGTTATGGTTCTCCATATGAAAAACTACCAATACAAGCATTATAGATTGAGAACAACAACCATTATTACAAAACATTTTTGTGTAAGCTCAACTTGTGCAGCTGTTGGCTGTCATAACAACTAGGCTACTGATTTCCATGTAACTCACCTCAAGCCATAGCTTCACATCATCCACTCACTTGTTAAACTTTGATAGGTGAGGCGCTATCAAAAAAAATAAATCAGTATTTGCGACCCTCATTTATGAGCAGTTGGGCACTATCAATGTCATTATTTTTTTTACTAATTTATTACACTAAACATTATCAAATTATCCACTAAGAACATATGTGGAATCACTCTGTGTGATCACTCATGGAACACTTCTGCATTCAGGTAAAAGGTGGATAGTTTCCTCATGTAAATTTTGAGGAGTACGCTAACATACAGATGGCCTCAAAGCTAATACACATGGACTAAAAGCCATAAAGCTCCTCCATAGGGTCTTTAGTGTCAAAATGAAATTCTATTCACACCTCATTTTGCTTCCATAATCTGCCGCCTTTCTGTGAAAAAGGATATTCAATGAGAAAAATGTAGAGTCTGGGTTGATTTTATCCATCGGATATTGACTGGATCATGAAAAGGAGTTATATACCAGAATGGAGTCAGGTGGTTGGAGGACAAGGGTTGAAAAGTACAGACTTGTAAAACCAGCCAAAAAAGAAAATAAGTTGTTTTAGGAGGCAAGTTATTAGATTTTGATAAAAAAAAAAAAAAACACATTGAGACAACAATTGTGCACAATTAAGCCAGACCATTAAAAGGAGGTTAAATTCATGTTGAATGATTGTTGTGGTATACACACGTTTGTGACTTAGAAGGGCGGATAATGCAATGTTTTGTACTTTAGTTCCCTCTTTCTAGGACACACACATGCATAACAGAGAGGAAGGGAAGAGGTCTAGTCAAGAACAGGAATGTTAGTGTTGTGCCTATCCCTCTTTGGCCCTTTTTCTCTCCGTCTGGTGGAATGCCCAGAGTCTGTCTGCTTTTTGTCGGTTTATAATTTAATGCTCCGTCTCTAAATCAAAACAACACCTCCAAGCTACGTTTCAACAAACAGTAATTTCAGTCAAATGACTCGCTCTTTTTTTTTTTACAGGCTTGCGCTGAGAAAAATGTTGTTATTGCTCAGATGTTGCTCTATAGTTCTAGAGACTACACAGAATTCTTAATTATGTTTAATTGAAAAATCATCTTTGCCTCCAATGTTTCTCCTAAAATTCCAAAAGGGAAATAGAAACTAATGAGATAATAGTCAACATACATTAAGAATACAGAGCTGTACAATAAATGTGGATGTAATGCTCAGATAATTTGTTTTTAGAATAAAATTGTCATGAAATGTTTGGGTTCTTACTGAAAGACTTGATTCCAGACTTTGATTATTAGAGTATTTTCAGAATTATCTGAGAAGCAGAAGTGTCCATTTGTTCTCCATTTAACCTCATTACTGTCTAGAAGAAACAACTGCGATATTAGAGAAAATATTTGTCTTTCCAACAGGTGGAGGGGTTCACTGAAAACAGTGTATTGGGGTTGGGATTTTGTGTTCTATAAAACTTTATTTCACTTTAGCAAGAGGTTCTTCTAAGTTTTAAATGTATGTTCTTTAAAGAATGTACATTAAAGAAAAGGGGAAAACATTTGATATAATATTAATAGTCATGTTACACCATGTTCCAACCAAGCATGACAGAGAACTCAATTGCATCTTCCAAAATAAAAAAATGTTTTTGCCTAAAGCAGCGTTATCAATATTTTTGCACGATAAGACATGTTGTTGGTTGCTTGGTTTCTATTTTCATCTAAATAGCACTGGGTAGCCCCACCTACAGTGAAAGCTCATTGGTCCAAAAACCCAATATAAATGTAGTTCCTCAAAGACACAAAAATTTACAGGTGCATCTCAAAACGTGAATATCGTGACATTTTTTTTTTGTCATTTCATTCAAAAAGTGGAACTTTAATATATTCTAGATTCATTACACATGAAATTAAATTTTTCAAGCCTTTTTTTGTTGTAATCTTGATGATTACGGGTTACAGCTCATGGAAATCAAAAATCCAGTATCTAAACATTAGAATAAAGAATTTATTATACAGAAAATGTCGACCTTCTGAAAAGTAAGATAATATATGCACTCAATACTTCGTCGGGGCTCCTTTTGCTCGAATTACTGCATCAATGTGGTGTGGCATGGAGGCAATCAGCCTGTGGCACTGCTGAGGTGTTGTGGAAGCCCAGGTTGCTTTGATACCAGCCTTCAGATCGTCTGTATTGTTGGGTCTGGTGTCTCATTTTTCTCTTGGTTCAGGTCTGGCGAGTTGGCTGGTCAATCAAGCACAGTAATACCATGCCAGCAAACAAGTTACTAGTACTTTTGGCACTGTGGGCAGGTGCAAAGTCCTGCTGGAAAAGGAAATCAGCATCTCCATAAATCTATTCAGCAGATGGAAGCATGAAGTGCTCCAAAATCTCCTGGTAGATGGCTGCATTGACTCTCGACTTGAGAAAACACAATGGACTAACACATCATCACTGACTGTGGAAACTTCACACTGGACTTCAAGCAACTTGGATTCTGTGCCTCTCCACTCTTCCTCCAGACTCTGGGATCTTGATTTCCAAATGAAATGCAAAATTTACTTTTCATCTGAAAAGAGGACTTTGACCACTGAGCAATAATTATTTGCAGTAATTTGTGTAAAAGGAGCCCCGACCAAGTATTGAGTGCATAAATTAACACACTTTGCAGAAGGTCGACATTTCTGTATTATAAATTATTTATTCTAATATTTTGATACTGGATTTTTTATTTCCATGAGCTGCAAGCCGTAATCCTCAAAATGACAAAAAAAAAAAAAAAAAAGGCTTCAAATATTTCACTTTATGTGTAATGAATCTTGAATATATGACAGTACCACTTTTCCACGATATTCAAAAGTTTTTGAGATTCACCTGTATTTGATGTATGGGACTTGTAATTGAAAATAATATATAAAAAAGTGTGAAATCTTACAAGAAATTCAAAATAGAAAGATGGGAATAAAGCCAATGCAGATAAAACATTTTTTTTTTAAAAAGGCCCAGATGGCAAGACACCTGTTCTGACGGGTCCCGACAGAGCTGTGGGATTTTGGGTTTTAAAAAGCATGTCACCTCAAGATGACAACAACTGTCATTCCTTTTCTACTGCACTTCACATAAATTCACAGAAACAAACAGCCCTGATACTGAGACCAAAGAGCATCAAAAAGCAGCATTTTTATATCACTTTTAATAACACTGGAATGTTCATGTTCAGCTTCAGTTATCACGGTCTGTGCTGAATCGGCTTATTACTGACACAAATATTTAGATGACATCACATAGTGGTTTAACATCACAGCAAGAAAGTGAACTTAATACATAGAAACAGATATATTTTTAAGAGACCTTTCTGAAAGTGAACCTTATGTGTGTTCTATATAAGGGTGTAATCTTTTTCAATGTTAAAATATTTCTCCTTTTCAAACTTAATATGCAGAGACAATTATAAGTAAACCATTTGTAGGTTGCAGCCCTCTAAATTGCAAGTAAATCCCTTGCATATAATTTTGTGCTATGCAACTAAAATATCTGTTATTAGCCACTGGCTAGAAAATCTAGTGGCGAAGAAGAACTTAAGCACTGCAATCCTTTTACTGAATAAGAGGCTGGTGATTAAGAAGCTGGATTCAGCCTTATGTTTAGCTGCGTGTTGTCAAGTGAGTGCCCACTCTAAAAGACATTTAGCTTTTTTGGCTGCAGTGGGTCCCCAGACTGTTTAAAAACATTCTAGGTTTAAAAGCATGGCTAGAGACCAGTGTAAGGCACCTGTTGGACATCTGCTAGAAGGTAAAAGTGTTGCAAAACTCGAGAGCTTGTAGATTTGAATTTGAAAACATGTACAATAAATATTTCTACAATCAAGTCATACACATTATGCAAGTTAAAGTTTCCTTTTGCTTCTATCGGTGCATTTAGAATCAAAGATGAGACCCGTACACTCCATTTTCATTTCACGTCTCTTAATCTTCTTTCTGTTATTTACAGTCAGTTGGTGATCAAAAGAAACAGGAAGGATGAGGGAAAAACAACCGTGCAACTACTCTCTCATTAATTTGTGGCAGAGATCTTCTATACAGAGATAACAAAATCTGTGCCTTCACCATAGGAGGGAGTGTAACTGTCAACTAACTTTGTGTTACGATAGTGTGGCAAATCGGGTTCCCAATGTGGAAAGGAGGAAGCGAGGACCAAGTGAACAATCCACGTCAGACATTTAATAAACACTTTTCAGTGTATAACAAAACAAAAACACACTGCTTTTCAGCCAGCATTAATAGCTTGTGTATACTTATTTGAAAAATGTGTATGAATTTGCCAACAGTGAGTACAGCTTTTCTCATCATTGAAAGTGCAATTTCATGACATCATAAAAATTTATAGAATGTGACATTTCAAAATATTTACACAAGCTAAAAGGTCATAAAAATTAATCAAAAGTGAAATATGAAAAAACGTACAGTCTTGCATTCTATATTGCATGCAGTCATATCTATGAATGTAAAGATGCCTACTACTCAGTTTGCTTAATTTCTTTTTCAGTTGCATTATGGGGCAGTCACACTAAACTCTGTGCTCCATTCACACCCATTCAAACGTATCTGAACGCGTGAGGCCAGAAAAACAAGATAATGCGAAGAAATTTTGTACAACGCTGCTTATCAAAGTTCAAGCTTGGTGAAATCTGAACAGTGAATTCGTACAGCAAGAGGACTCGTGACTAATTGAAGACCAAAAATTCACACCCAGAAATCTTGACAATACAAAGAAATCATATTTTAAAGCTGTGTTTTATTGTTGCAAGAAAGCATGTAGATAATATATTTTAACATTTGTAATATAGTATTATTTGTGATGTATTATTTACTTACACAAGAAGCCCTCCCTGACATCACATCCTGGTTCGGTGCATTTCCTCCCCCAAAATAAAATAAACAAATAAATTGTGTGCTCCAAGCCTAGTTTGACTGACTATCTACATGTCGTTAAAGTCTGGCGATTCTTTCACCAATGTGTCCGTAGAGGGTTGGGTTGATTCCCACAAAAAGTGTAATCATTGTGGCTCCGTGGCGCTTTCAAAACAAACTGACACTGCAACTTTGGCTCAACCAATGGCATGTGATTGGGGCAGGGTTACATGTATGTTAGACCAATGGAAGATGGGAAAAATCTTAGTAAAATCTGTTTTAAATAAACAATTCCATTTAAGTAATTATTTCTGTGATTATGTTTGGTGTTTGGTGATGCTAGTAGTACAGCCATAACACGTGACCTTTAACAATCACTTCCTATTGTGCATACTACACAAGTATTTAAAGCACTGGATGAAATTGCCAATACCTTTGAAAAGATATTCAAGTGTTTTGTTTGAGGCATTTAGGCCCTAGTAACAAGTAAATTAGATAACAGAGCACAACCGTATTCTTCCGTATTCAAAAGTGTAACATCCGAATTTAGATTTACCTGCCCTTCAACACTGGTAAAAGAAACAAACTGACCAACATGGTTTTTGTTTTTGGTTTTACATGTAGGTCAGATGACCTCTTGTCTAAGTGTAAGTGGCCAGAATAAGCTGCAATGTGCCCTAGACTTTATGATGATAGTCTACGAGACTAGCCGTACTGTGAGTCAAACCACAACAAGTTTCAGCAGACTATGAACAAGACGAGAGGTTACAAAATTTATCCGAAATCCATCCTGGCTTCTTTTAAGCTCCGCTCTCATTTACTCATTTTGACTTTAATGAACTGGAGACACAGTAAACCATGGTCAAGGATTAAACGCATCTCTTTCCACAATGTGCACCCAAAAGCATACTTTCCCCTCCAAGAGTCCTGCTCTTTTATAATGAATCATTTTGCACTAGATATTCTTAAGATGATGGGAAGCAGGCAACATGACATGTAACAGCTCGTTTCTGTTGTTGTCCGGGATTAGTGATTTTCTTAAACAGGTTTGAGGAAGAATGTAAGACTAGCCTAATCCTGCCTACACCATACACACAGATTGCCATCAGCAAACCTCAACAGCAGGACGAGGAGGACATATTTCCTCAAGCATGTCATTATACACTGTGAAACACAATTACTGACCTTCCTCACATACTTGTGTCCACTTATAGACAGCCTTGATTCATCCAAGCGGCTGAAATTTCCTCTGAGTAGTGCCCTGGTCTGTGTTTTCTGCGGTTTGAAACATGGTGTAAACTGAGTTAAAGTAAGTAGTACCTACAAAGAGCAGTTTGTGCAAACTAGTGTCGTCACGGTACCAACATTTCAGTAGTCTGTACTGATACCAGTGATATTTCACGGTTCTCTATGCCAATTTCGATACCACAGCAAAAATAAGCCAATATTTTAATGTGCTATTGAACATATAAGTTTAGTTATTTTTAATAATAAGAATAATCATTTTCCAGAACATGTTTTAAAATGTAATCATCAAAATAATTCTTAACTTTTAATAAGTGAATATAAAACTTAACATGTCATTGCATTTTTTTTTTTTACCAAACTTTTATTCAACAGCTGTCTTGCTTGTGATAAATTGATAAATTATTGTTATTAGAGAATATTACATTACTATACATTTGTAATATATTTGTATTAAATATTGTATTTAATTTCTTCAATTTCAAGCATTTAGTTTTTATTTTTAATCATGCATTTATTATGACGTGTGTTTTTTTGCCGGAAGCTTCACTTCCAGTGAATGTGGTAAGTGTATTTGGTCAATTTGAAATGTTATGTTTTAAATTTTATTACAACTCTAGTTTACACGTGCCGTGTGGTTCACAGTGGTTTACTGCTCTGCTGTCTCAAACAACGTGAATGATTCTCAATATCTGTTTATATTCAAAGTGTACAGCTCATCAATGCTAAGATTGCAGCCTTCAGTGGATTAATAAATCACACTAGGACATTTGACTTGTATTAATTGTCTATTTCAGTGTAAAAGGAGTAACAGAGCACAGGTTCATAAGTCGGTGTCAGTCGGAACATTTTAAAGCTGTCGTGTGTCATATAGAGCACAGGTACCGGATCAGTCGGAACTCGGTAATGCAGAAACACTGGTATCATTCAATCTTTTTTATTATACCAACTTAGTACCAAAGTACCGGTACTTTTGACAACACTAGTGCAAACCAAACATATTGCACTAATAATCTATCAAAATGGCCTAGTAATTATAGTCCATTGGATGCATATGTGGGACACATTTAGAGTGATTAGGTGACACTTTATTGACCCCATATGCTGCATAAAATGCACATTACTGCTGCTCTGTTGATCCAGTCACACACAGTAATGAGCTAGTAATTGAGGGGAAATTAAAACTGAAAATGGAATTCCCTTTCCTGATTTATAGGTGCTGAAGTCAACATGAAATCAAAATGAATCCCATTTTCTCTCTTAAAACATGTTCCTGATCATGTCATGAATGATTCATCAGAGTGTGTTAATCCAAAGAAAAAAGTGCTCTAACACACTTGCTTCTGTGCTGCCTTTGAGATACGTTACTCTTAGAAATGACACATGACAGGTCAGAAACCATAGAGATGCCAATAAATACAAAGTGACTCAAAATATGGATATTCAATTTTTAGATAACAAGGCCTCATTTTAGCACCTCTACAGCAAGTTTTCCTGATAAAGTGTAGGGAATGGAAATTGTGAGGTTCCGGTGCCAATTCCTCTTATAGGATTGAGATTCCTTAACAGTTCAAGTAACGATTCCAGTAATTCTTTTAGTATTTTTGAGGAAAGATTCTTTGAGAATGATAGAAGAAATTCTTATTGGATTTACTACCCTCTGCAGTCTGTTGCCAAATTATGAGATCAGGGTACGAAATCAGCACCCACCAAATGCAGTTGTTTAATGCGCAGTGGTGGGTAATTTTGCTCATCTACCCACCACTGTGGCAGGTGTAAGACGTCTCGGAGTGACAATTGAAAAAAAATGCTTTTAAACACAGACACGCATTTGAAGAAGCACACTTGATTATATTTTGAAGAACACACAAATACAAGTGTGATTCTCTGGAAGTTCAGACATTGGCACTTTGATGCTCATGCACAGCACGAGCATGTCTCGTGGTACAGCATACAACTAATTTTGCACTATATTTCTCAATTTCACACAAAACTAAAAAAAAAAATATATATATATATAGTATTTTAAATGGTAGATAACAGTTTCTTCAGAATCCTGTTTAGTCAACACATTTTAGTAATTTATTTGCACATGAAGAAGCTGTTCACATATTAGGAAGTAGGAAATAACACAACAGCCCAGCAACCATGGATGGCATTTCCACATTAGCGATCACATTTACTCAAAAAAAAAAATACAAAATCAAACCAATTGTACATATAGTGCATAGTGAATAATGCTGTGTTTCATTCAAATCGGATGTGGGTTATTCCTACTAAATATCTCTGACATTTTTTGATTCTGGTTGATAGAATATGCGCGTCAAAGTAAGATTTTAGACGAGCGCTCAACGGGAAGAAAACGCTGGTTTTTCATGAGGTTCGTGAATGACATTTGTTTAAACAAGATCTGCATTTTTGCAAACGGTATACATAATAAAATAAGTTTTATTGATATTTGCCTTTTATCATTTGAAAAGTTACAGGGAACTGTTGAGGAGAGACTGTTAAAATACATGCTTTAGAGGTAAATAATGGAGCGCTCCACTGGATCTGCTGAAGTTGTGTGAGGTTGGTTTATTACATCTGTTTAAATGGTATATGTGCATTTTTGCAGACGATATATGATATTAGTTTTATTGATATTTGCCTTTTTCTCATAAGACATCACCTTCACAAAATCAAAACGATTTTACATGAATAAAAGTAACTTATGTTTTGACAAAAGTTTATGGTTTATGGTTTCATATTAAATAATCTAAAAGGTAGAATCTATAAGACCTCATTTTATATCAACAGTGGCAGTTGTAATTAAAAGTTTTAAGATGTGTTTTAGCTAGTATTAATTTTTTCATAAATAATTTGTTATTATTATTATTACTAGGGCTGTTGATTTAACACGTTAACGTGCAATTAATTTTACCAAAAATAACGCATTAAAACAATTAACGCATTTAAATCGCAACGCTTTACAAAGAGATTCAAGCTTGTAGTACCACCGGTTTATTCCAAAGGGCAGTAAGTGAAATTTCAGCTGTGTGAGCAACACACAGTTTATTACAGTGAACAAAACATTAACAACTCTTCAGGGGACACACAACATAAACGTGCGAACTAAGGGATCTCAAGATGTGTTTAAAGATTGAGTATTAAACTATATTTAACTTGACACAGTGACCTGAACATTTTACTTTTATGACGCAACACACCCGAGACGCGACACAAACATGTCTGACGCAGGTCGTATGGTCTTTACCTCACACATATTTAATTACCAACAATGTTAAACTGTTACACCGTTTTTACCCAGTCAATCTTTATTTAAGAAACATGCTCCCTGAAATAGATCCACTTTGCTCCTTCAGTAATGCTGTAGATTAATCTGCCCCACACATTTTTTGGGAATGTGTCCACGCTGTAGTATTTGAGAAAATTTTGTTTGTCTGTACGTACCTCTATTTTAACTCGTTTTTCTTTGCTTTATAAAAGACGTTTTATTTGGTTTTCACAGTTTTGATAAGTTAATATTTTCTGATTAATCTGTTTATTTTTCTTGCCAAGTTTTTTTTATACAGAAGTGTGCATTTATGTCTATAAAGCCCCTATTTGCAATTTTGTAAAGACTTAAAATATTATTTAAATACTCTTTGTACCTCCAACAACTCCAAAGCATTGAAAACCATTGCTCTATGTAATGAATATAATGTCTTGGCATTATTGTAAAATATTATTGTGAACTATGTATACCCCTGGCTTGTTTCTAAAAAAACAAAAATGTCTGGTGCAGGTGTACATTGACGGGTCCTTAAACAAGCCCTCATAATTCATCTCCAACTGATTGACAAATTCACTTGTGAAATGGATTGATGAACTGTATGGCAATGATTGACTTTTGATCAATAATATGGTAGTAAACAATACATTGTATTCTAAAGCTGCTTTTTGTATTGTCTTATCAATGATTAAATCTTCTGCCACAAGAATGTAATGCATTATAATTATCTGAATATTTTTTATTATATATATATATATATATATATATATATATACACACACACACCTAAAGGATTATTAGGAACACCTGTTCAATTTCTCATTAATGCAATTATCTAATCAACCAATCACATGGCAGTTGCTTCAATGCATTTAGGGGTGTGGTTCTGGTCAAGACAATCTCCTGAACTCCAAACTGAATGTCAGAATGGGAAAGAAAGGTGATTTAAGCAATTTTGAGCGTGACATGGTTGTTGGTGCCAGACGGGCCAGTCTGAGTATTTCACAATCTGC
The DNA here is from genome assembly GCF_025860055.1 of Xyrauchen texanus. Classification (NCBI taxonomy): domain Eukaryota; kingdom Metazoa; phylum Chordata; class Actinopteri; order Cypriniformes; family Catostomidae; genus Xyrauchen; species Xyrauchen texanus. The sequence continues at coordinate 9,104,230 of NC_068288.1, read as the reverse complement.
TCAGTTACTGGGATTTTCACGCACAACCAATTCTAGGGATTACAAAGAATGGTGTGAAAAGGGAAAAACATCCAGTATGCGGCAGTCCTGTGGGCCAAAATGCCTTGTTGATGCTAGAGGTCAGAGGAGAATGGGCCGACTGATTCAAGCTGATAGAAGAGCAACTTTGCCTGAAATAACCACTCGTTACAACCGAGGTATGCAGCAAAGCATTTGTGAAGCCACAACACGCACAACCTTGAGGCGGATGGGCTACAACAGCAGAAGACCCCACCGGGTACCACTCATCTCCACTACAAATAGGAAAAAGAGGCTACAATTTGCAAGAGCTCACCAAAATTGGACAGTTGAAGACTGGAAAAATGTTGCCTGGTCTGATGAGTCTCGATTTCTGTTGAGACATTCAGATGGTAGAGTCAGAATTTGGCGTAAACAGAATGAGAGCATGGATCCATCATGCCTTGTTACCACTGTGCAGGCTGGTGGTGGTGGTGTAATGGTGTGGGGATGTTTTCTTGGCACACTTTAGGCCCCTTAGTGCCAATTGGGCATCGTTTAAATGCCACGGCCTACCTGAGCATTGTTTCTGACCATGTCCATCCCTTTATGGCCACCATGTACCCATCCTCTGATGGCTACTTCCAGCAGGATAATGCACCATGTCACAAAGCTTGAATCATTTCAAATTGGTTTCTTGAACATGACAATGAGTTCACTGTACTAAAATGGCCCCCACAGTCACCAGATCTCAACCCAATAGAGCATCTTTGGGATGTGATGGAACGGGAGCTTCGTGCCCTGGATGTGCATCCCACAAATCTCCATCAACTGCAAGATGCTATCCTATCAATATGTGCCAACATTTCTAAAGAATGCTTTCAGCACCTTGTTGAATCAATGCCACGTAGAATTAAGGCAGTTCTGAAGGCGAAAGGGGGTCAAACACAGTATTAGTATGGTGTTCCTAATAATCCTTTAGGTGACTGTGTATATATATGAGATGCGCCTCACGTCTTACCAATTCCAAGCCGGTCCGTTTTGTTGCCAGCAGCGCAGGCAATAACGTCACAGCCGCATGTAAACATGTCATTGGCGTGGAAGATCTTCACTGTGAGTGAAGACTATATAAAGTTCGAAATGTGTAATAATTGTAAGGCCAAAGTAAACCGTGGGGGAACCACCACAATAACTTTCGGATCAACAAACCTAATTAGACATTTATAACACCGTCACCCAGCTGAAAATGCCCATTTTAAAAAAGAAGCTAAAAAGTGAAAGCGGCTAAAGCTAGCCAGAGCTCAGAGCCAATCACCAGTCAGCAGCCTCTCCTATCATCCCTTGGAATGAGCAGCGAAAAGACCAAAGCAATTACGAGGAAAATTATGGAATTCATGGCCCTGGATGACCAGTTGTTCTCCATAGTTGAGGACAGAGGCTTCAGAAATCTGATACATTTCCTCGATACAGACTATGAGGTACTTTCCGACATCGCGTTGCCAGAGTTGTTTAATCTCGTGTCATGTCACACACGCAGCCTGTTATCTGTCAACATTTGGGTACACAAATCCGGGAGAGGGGAAGGGGGGTGCTGGATGGCAGAGGCAGGCTAAATACATACAAATTGTGATTTAACGTAATTTTTCCCACCGTGTCCGATATTAAAATCAGTGCGACACACATTGCAAAAGGCGTGGGCATTGTCGATATGGCTTCGGGATATGAAATTTAATTATTCCAGCTGTTTTTAAATGTACATGTATATTTAGTTTTTTTCACCAGAACACCAGCCGAGTCTTCCTCTCCCCTCTACCAGTGATGCTTGATTTAACATCCCGCGTCTACTGCCTGCGCAGATATCAACAGCGCAAATGGGTTGTAGGTTGCCAGGTTGTGGTCATAAATGATTTGCAATGTGTATGATGTGTCAATTGTGTGAGTAGGATGCGTTTCATAAAAATCTGGCAACTGGACCAACTTGGAATAATATACTGATGCGATTATTCATATAACGTGGTTTGGGCCATACAAATTACGGGAGTTTTTTTGGGAGAAATAACAAAACGGGAGACTCCCAGGGAAAACGGGAGTGTTGACAGATATGGTTACAAGCCGTTCCCGAAGCAGTGCTCAGTTTTACAACTGATATTTGTACATCTAACGTAAGTTGAGCGTATTGAAAACTTCAGTTTTTCAGATCTATGTAATTGTTTTGTTAGACGAGTAATAAAGAGAGAAAGGTCCATTTATAAAAATAGTGGAAAATGACATCTGTTATATAAAGCAACTCATTTGCAGTTAATTGTTATTTCTACCTCTTTCTACTCACAGAGCACTTTATTTTGAGAGTGGTTTAAGTGAGAGAAGATCCTGTAACTCAGTGCAGTTTGGGGGAAATTGTAATGTTTAATAATTTATTTTATTATGAAAATAAAATTTAGCATTGAAGAAAGGTAGATTTTGTTTGTATATGTGGTCAATAATAGTTCTTAGAAAAAAAATAATAAATAAATAAATAAATAAATATCGGTATTGGCAGGTCACACTTGAAATCGAAATCGGCCAAGAAAATTGCAATCGGTGCATCTCTAATATATATATATAAAAAAAATTATATTTAAAGATAACTATGTATAATTATATATTGATATAAATATGTATAATCTTTATATATTGAATTATTGTTTTATGAGTGGCTTTCTCAGCAAATATTTGTATATGCAATTAATTAATCGGGACACAGTGTAATTAATTTGATTAAAAATTTTAATCGATTGACAGTGCTAAATATTACTATTATTTAAGACTAGCTACACTGACCTAACCATGGTCATGTGTAATATGTTTTTTCTGTTTGAATTATGTTTGAAATTAGGAAACAAACAGGATAATAATGGGCTCTTAAATTTTTAAAAGGGGGAACAGAAATCTTCCTGTCACTTTTGTTGTTGACATCAACAACAACAATAATGTCACTTGATGCATGTCCTTGAACAAAACTATGCAACGCAAAAAGAAATCCACTACAGTGTGTCGCCACTTGATGTCCAATGTAAAATCTGTGTCCTGAAGCAAAACCAGTTAAAGGTACAGACAGGAGCAGTCTGGCTGCGCTGTCACACAACTACAGTACATGTTCATTATTAAGAATCATAGGACATTAGCTTAAAAGCTCACACAGCTGATGTAATTGGAGAATTTTTTTACACATACTTCAATTGAAAAAAAGGTTTCAAGTTTCAATAATAATAATAATAAAGCGTTTGTTCAATCCCCAAAAAACTTTCACTCCTTTAAGGGTCATTGTAACTGATAATAATAATAATTGTGTAATACCGTATACCGTGATATATCCTGAGACTTTTATCGTACCGTGAAAATCTCATACCGTTGCAAACTAAGCCGACACACACATAAACACTTGCAGAGGCTCATGATGCGCTGCTCAGCACAATATGTGGTGGCTCCAGACAAACTCTCAGATGTAAATGATCAATAGTTCAGTCCACCTATAACATACATAGAGAACAGCACCGAACAAGCATTTTACCATATATTGAATAAGAAACAGATTACACTGTGAATTAGCCTACAAACAAACATTCAAACACAGACTTCCTGGAGCACTCAGTGACGGACTTTCAAAAATAAAACCCTTAAGAAATTACAACTGAACTGCATTACCAATGTATCGAAAAATTATTATTATAAATTACAATAAAAACTAATTGGGTTCCAAAAATGACTGTGTGATTGAAAAGTGGATTGATATACTAATAAAACTAAAATGAAATAAATAGAGAGAGAGAGAGAGAGAGAGATCTGAAACCATTTACAAGTCCAGATACAAGTAAAAAAAAGTGTAAAGAGAACTGGCTTTTCTACTGAAGACTTTCACTGGAATTACTGTTATTTTTTGCTGAGTAATTAACAATTAAGTTTTGCACATGCTCTTATGTAATTGTTTTTTGTCTTACTATTTTATAATGAAATAATGTATTGTTAGAGGTTTGTTTCTTTACAGAAAGAGTACTCCCAATCAGTTTCACACAGTGAATTATAGATATTCTAAACACATTAAGAAAAAAAAAACAACAGTGGTATCAGATCGGGATCATATCGGCCGATACAGATAGTTCACATTAGAATTGGAAGAGAAAAAAATTATCGTTCCATCCCTATTTCATACCCTGGATGAGATCATTTCAGATCATATGATTCCAGCATTTTTAGAACCAGTTCTGAACAAGAACCGATTCTCGGTTCCAAACCTTAATAAAGGCTCCAATCTGAAAGCACATTTTCCTTTTGCAGTTCTTTGTTTTTATAAAAAGTTGAACACTCTTACGTCTTTACCTAGCACAAACCAATGTCAAACCAAATGTAAACACACGCAGAATCATTCTGGATAAAAGCACCTGCTAAATGAAAGCACAGTTGGAATGATGTGTTGATCACCATCCAGGACAAGCACTATCCATTTTACAAGATTGCTTCAGTTACATTTGATTGACAGTGTTGAGTCATTACAACTAACAGTTTAACCAATTGAACAGCATGACTGACATCAAACTACACAGTGTGTGTAATCATTAACAACACTCTACTACCCTGTATAATCATATACCTCTTGATCTTAGGGATGTGAAATTTGAGACAACATCTCAGCACATCACAGAGATGCAAATCTTTGTAACATGTGAACAATGGGGATAAGGAGGAGCTTGAAAGGCCAGACATTGACTGGATACCAAACACTCGAGTCAATAAAGCAGCTGAAGTAATCAACTAAGCAGATAATTGGTGAGGAAAGAGCAGACACATGATAGAAAAGTTCCTGGCAAGAAAATCTGAGTTGTTTGGGATATTGAGCAGATAAGCAGGTAATATCAATATCTGTATATAAAAAAAAAAAAAAAGCAAGCTAGACCAAAGGTAGGACTGGGCTGTACATTGAAAATTCAAAATATAGTATATTTGCAATCGTTTTGCTGAAGATATAAAATGAAGTGATATAGTAAATGTTGTAATTTTAATGTACTTTTAGTTTCCTAAAAAGTGTGTCATTTGATACATTTTGCAATCATTCCTTGTCTAACAACTTGCGTATGAAAACAGGGAGACGCGCCTCCCTAGAGGGGAGCCAGAGCATGTCAGAGGAGGTGGAGACATAAATTCCCCAAGTGAAATCAAAACATACATAAATACTATAAAAATGTATTGTGAATATAGATGAAAATTATTGTCTTAACAGACCATAGTCTAGCTTAATAGACCTTCACTCTATGGCGTTATAATACTGTTGATGTTGTGAACGCATGCATATCATGCGAGTGCACATCCATGTACCAGTTGCGCGAGTGCAAATCTCTCCACTCACACGTGGACGTTCTTACTGGACACGTGCTCTCAAATATATGCTGCTCTATGAAATCTACCTGCTCTTGCTCAGAGAGTGCGTGTGTGACAGTGTGCACTCAAAACATGTCATATGCACTCGCAAATCTATTTTAAGGCCACATAGCTCTTACTTGTTTATTTATACAAATATTCTGCCTATGTAGATGTGTTATATCAAGGGAGAAAGATACTAGAGATAGAGTAATCAACTCATCATTTGGCCGGTAACATTTATTTATTTTTTGGTTGGAAATGCAGCATAATACACGGAACAAATCAAATCAATAAACTTGTTTTTGTATCAAACTGTCATTCCAGAAGAAATTCTAGAAGTAAATTTCACCCTCTCACTTGGAGACATATCTCTGCAGAACAAAAATGGGTTTTTCCCAATCAGTGGGTATTTTCAAACCATTGAGATTCACTACTTTCATTGGTTAGTTTAGAAATGCCCATCCTGGTTTGGAAACACTCAATGATTTCTACACTGAGATTCCCTACTTCCTTGCACATTGACTCATCTCACTGTCTGAAAAAGCCACCCAACCAGCAAGATGCCAAAAATGATGTTATATTAAGTTAATCAGGTCTGAGAGAACACAAAATGTGATGTAACCAAATGCTACGATTTTGTTAATAATATTATAATCAACAACAATAATACCTGGATAAATAGCCTTGATGTTGTATTAATGATACAGTAATCATTTTTTATTAACCACATTTACTTTATAAATCTAGTGTTTGGCTTCTAGCAGGTGAGTAACTTTTCTTATGGGCTGACAGACAGCAGCAGAGGTAGGAGGGTGTAATAAGTGGAAAGTTTAGCACAGCAGAAAAAACCCAGCTGATTCAGAGACTGCGAGAATGAACGATTCTCTCATTAATCGTCAAAAGTTTCTAAATCACAGAAAAAACACAGCAATGATCATTTCCGTAAAATATTACGCCAAGACTGATTATCGGGACAAAAAGGCATCCCAACTGTCAGGACGTAGGACACGGCTCATAAAATTTACTCCGTCCCGGTTTTATTGGGACGTCTGGTCACCCTGAAAGCATTGCTGAATGAGTCTGTCAGATTGAATTAAAGGTTATTATTTCTATGTAAATTTGTAAACTTTCCTTGGGGGGTGGGGGCTTACTGTCCAAGAATTTGAAAACCCCTGATTTTTGCAGATCAGTTTAAACTCTCCGTTTCCTACAATCTACTCAACTCATTCAATTATTTATTTGTGTCATCACTCGAAAAAGTTCACTAATGTTTCTGCATGGCATTTTAACTGTACCAAAATGTTTTAGGAAAAATATTTTCAGATGAATATTGCTTTTTATTACTATGTAGTGTTGCATATACCTATTGTAATATATTGGCATTGGTGAATCAATGTAAATTATTAAATATCAGTGTTCTTTGTGTTTAGTGATAAACAGGGTGGATTTTATTTATTTAATTTAAATACTTTAGTATGTCTTTTTGTTTTACATCAAACATTTTGAATCTAAATTACTGTTTGGTTGAAACAATGGTTACTCCGACTGCAAAAAAATCGAATAAAAAGAATAATAATTTCAGAGCAAAAACTGTATAATTACCAAGCACCCAAGTAACAAAGGCTAGTCTGAAATATTTTAGAACATTAAATTTAAGCAATTTGAGCAAGCCTTTTCACAGTAGTAGTCGAATCTAAATCATATCTTACTGCTATTCATAAATTACAAGCATCCCTAACTGCCCTTCATGAAAGCAGAAGAGATTATTCAAGTCACGTATTAACAGCGAGCCTGGTTTAAAAATATTCATAGAAATTCAGTGTTCATTACTAATTCTCAGCTCCATATGGCAGAGATGACAGAAGAGTTGTGACCTCATATCCTTCACGCTCTGCAGGTATCAGAGCATCTGCTTGGTTTAATGACACCTTGTGTGTCTTATTCACAGAATATTTTTGTGACAAGTTTTTGAGTTCAAAACTATGTATCTGTGATAGATCAATTTTGATAGGTCATGTTAAGGTTACTGGATAATTGTGCCTGGACTGTGTACGGTGGTATTTTAGAGTTAAAAGATCCCAAAGTTTGTAGGTTTAAACCCTACAGAAGGTGATCTATGAAGTTTAATGTGATCTCATGTTACATTAAATGAGATCAAACAACTATTCGATAACAAATATTTATATCAAATGTTTTTTTATTTTCGACATTTTTGATAACGTCAACTAATTGTTTCAGCCTTAATAACAACACAGGGGTGGGTAAACAATGACTGAATTTTCTTTTTCTGGGGGTGAACTAACCCTTTAACATCTCAGACAAGAAACAAAAACTTGCTAACATTCCATTATAGAACTGTACAAAGTTTGTCAAATTGGGTCCAATTCACAAAGAACATCTCATGTATAAAACAAAAACAAGACAGCACAGAGCGAGACCTCTCTGGAGAGCCACCAAGCCCCCAGAAAAAGCACCAGACAGAGAGATCCACTTGGTAAACTTTACACTTATTACCTGTAGGCAGTTTAGAAGGGTGTGTTAGCTTCCTAAGGCCAGGCAACTTCTCTTTCATGAGGTAATATTAAGCTTGGCGTGACAGCGAGTCCGGTGGTGATGTGATGGTAAACTGCTGTCTATTTTAACAAGAATGATTTATTGATTTATTCCGTCAGCAAAAAAAGTGTTTTAAAAGCAGTTTATTTTTGCGATTCCATTTGGAGGCACAGAATACTTCAGCTTTAAGTATGGAAGTGCTCCTGGATGTGGTTCTTTTTGACCTTGTACCTTAAGTTCATCATGTGGTCGTATCGTGTGGAAGATGCAATATTAAAATGCAAAGCACTTATCACAGGATTAAGGGGGCTTGGTAAAAGTATGGGATAAGTCCTGTTCACACCAAATATGTGACAGATTTGCAAGATGAATTGCAGACGAAAGGTCTACACATCAATCACTCTAATGAATCAAATGAAAAACAATTTCACTTCTATACAATAGGCATTCTACAAACATGTTTATTTTGTTTTCATTCGGAGACCTTATTCAGCTGTTTACGGGCATATAGCATCTGTGTTATTTATAGAAGTAAGATGAGTAAAGAGCACTGATACCTTACAAACCTTCAAATTGTGGGCGGATGATTTGTCAGACCCGATGTGAATCACCCCATTGGAATGCATTGTTCCTATACAAAAGCTTGATCGGAACTAACATTCACATCGAAAAAATAAACAGACTTGGCATGAATAGACCTTTATTAGAACATGCAGTCGGAGCTGGTTTAGGTGCCCTATTCACTAAAGGAATAATGCCAAAACGGCAACGGTGCAAACACAGCCACAAAATCGCTGCCGAACACACTTTGCACATGCAATTCTGATCTTACAGGACAACTCTAAATGCTATATGGCGAAGGATACAGCAGACCACCATTATATGACACTAGGGTTGAAACGATTAGTCGACATAATCGACAACAAAAAATTTTACAAAAATGTTAATTGTCAAATAGTTGTTTGATCTCATTTAATGTAATATGAGATCACATTATACTCTAATGATGATGCACAAGAACAGCACTGCAGTTCGCGCCTGACTGAGGAGAGGAAGAATTACAGGCATTCAGGCACACCAACTAGTCGATTTTGGTAATATAAAGTTCTATGTGTGTGCAAAAAATTCAAGCACCCACTGTTTTTCTGTGGTTCTCCACAGCAGTTCCCCATCAAAAGTAAATATATCTCCTGCAGCTAGCCAATTCTTTAGCCAGCAGGAGGCTGTGAAACAGTCCAAGCAACCCACATTACTGATGCGTACAAAGACAGCAGCGAGGGATGATGGGGAAAATACTCTGTATAGAATTACACACTGAGCAATAACCCCTTTGGCCTCAGACTCTTTTCTTGAAGGGAGGGAAAATGCATAAACTTTTTAGAACACAAAATGAAATGCATCTAATAGGATGGCACATCTCCCCAAGTAGATTTGTTTAAACTCTTCGCAGACAAGTTTTTTTTCTCAGGTTATTTGTCCCCGATTATGCTGACAGTACATATTTGGCATGCATTCTCAGATTGAAAAGACTGATCCATTCCTCTGCTAAATTGTCCTGGCACACATGTAGGTTTAACGCCTACAGAACAGGCTTCGGAGGAACCCAAAGAACAGGATCATCTCACCAGCAGCACCATCTTGCAGCATTTTATATGTATATTACACAAATCATCATGTACCCATTAATCTTGCATTGTGTTGGGATTTGGATGTGCCCCATTTTTTTATGACTAATATTACTTTATCTTTCACGTTGCGCTATGCTACATCTTATCCTACTCTATACTGTAGCAGTCAATATTTTGAACATTTAATTAATGTTTCTTATGTTTTCAAAAGCGTTTTGACCTCAAGGCTCATCCTTAAATTAGTTTTGTAGGCAAATATAAACTTTTTATATATATTAAATCTTTACAAAACAACAATGTTAATAAAAAATTACAAAATGGTTGGTTTTCAGCATTCAGTCCTTCAGTGTTATTCAAAAAGCATCCCAAGTGGCACCTCATGAAGCTGGTTGAAGGAATGCCAAACATAAAATAAAAGTTGGCTACTAAAATAGTGTTATTTCATAGTGATGACTACTATTTCTATAAAATTTATAAAATTGTTATAATAAATGGACAGGTGTGACCAACCTAATGACTGATAGTTAATTTGTGTAGCCTTTCCAGTTTCAAGTAGTTGTTTCTACAATAACTATAAGTTTAATCACCAGAAAGAGAGAACATCAGTTAATCAATATTTGTCAAAAAGTGTGTCCAGCTTGAAATCGAGATTGAAAGTAATGCTTCAAACTGGACAGGCTATTTTTCTTGGGATAAGTGTGTGTTTGACATCCATGACAGTGAGGAATTGCCCTTCAACAAACTGAACATCCATCACCAGAGGTCTAGGAACACTCCAGAGAACCTTCAGCAGGATACAACTGGCCAACTGAAACCATTTCCATTCTCTGATTTCCATTCTCCCATTCATTTACACACCCTCTGCTATCTATATCACTCAAATTTCTCCAGCCGAATTATTTTCTGTCTGAATCTTGTTCACTCTACTTTTCACTCTGGTGGACCTCATCACTTCATAGATGAAAAAGCACTGGATGGATTTTTTTTTTTTAACCCTCTATTGCATGCAATATGATGCAAAAAAAAGTCTGATTAACTTTTCTTGCATACAATTATTACTAAAATCAAAAGCAAAGTTTGAAAAATAATAATTGGGTGGTTGCAATTGTTTTAGGGAATGTTGTCTGAAGGCAAAAATGTGTGACATTAGAAAAAAAATTATTAAGGATAGGTTGTTTAAATGTTTGTAGTGACACTGAGAGACTACACAAGATATGATGAGAGATATAACAAAATAAAAAATAAATATACTATGTGTCAATTGCTTGTCTGAATGCAGTTCTCCAGAGCATGTACATCCAATTTATACATGTCTGCATCAACATAATGTTTATTGGTTTATTCAAAACCATCTCTTCATTATTCACTTTTTTGCCATCTTATATGCATCATATGCTTGCAAAGTGAAGAAAATGGGTTTTTTACCCTGAAGCACCTTCCCACAACAGAGGGTTAAAACACAAGAACAGGTTGGAACTCCACCAGTAGGAAGGGCTTCCAGCTCTGCTACAGTTCACGCCAGGACAAATTCTTGCACGGACAAGTAGGAGTCTTAGAAAGCTCCAGGTGTATGTTCTCTCTAATCGTTCAATTAGGTGAATTTTAAGAGCTCCATTTTTTTTCCATTATGTAGTTAAATACTTGCAATGTCCAAATTTTATGTGTGCTTTTGAAAATGACTGCAGCATGAAATGGGGTTAGCAACTAAAGTCGCTTTGGATAAAAGCGTCTGCCAAATGCATAAATGTAAATGTAAATGTAACTAATCCTGAAAAGAATCAGCTGATGGTAGTCTTACCTTGAATTTGGAATACATACTTAGGTTTTAATACTTGTGTTTTTTTACAACTATGGGTTATTCAGATAGAACAGAATCATCACCTAAAATAAACATACTGATCCTTGCATCAAATGACAACTGATAGCCTGTGAAATCTAATATGATGCATTAATCAGTTGCCATGTAGTTTATGGGATTAACAGTATAGGCTTCAACAGAGTATTGCACTCCCATGCACTTTAAACACGAAGACACCTGCTTGGCACGTCAAGTGATTTCAGTCTACTTTAAGATTAATGTTAAAAAGATTAACGTCATTCATGCATATTCAAACTTTACATAAATTACCATAAGCATAGTTACTTTCTAAATGCCAGTTCCAACAATTATTGTTACTACTGCTAAATCATATTAAAGTTATAAATAGTAAATAAAGAGGTCTCCTTCAAGCTGTGCAAGAAGCTTTCATCCATTTCTGGATGACTTAAGAGCTTCCCTTTGAAAAGTTTTGGTTTTATATTAGTAAAAATTAGGCTGCTGCAGTAACTTACAAAAGTAAATATTTTGGAGGAAATTATGGTTATGGTATAAAGTTCATACACATAGTAGCTTGTTGGTCAAGAGTGAAAACTACCTCTATGCCAAAGTGACATTTTTAGTTATGTTTAAGCAAGTGTAACTTCAATGCATTGAAAAGTTACGTGCGATTATTTCTAAAAACGTGCGAGGCAAATTGTCGTCAGAACTATGAAAAAATAGCCACCTGTTGAATTCTGTACGGCCGTGAAACATGTAACGCAACAACCACAATAGTTTTCAAACATCCTTACCTGATACAGCGTGGCCCGTTGATACGTATTTCCTTCCCAACAGGTATAAAAAGTATACGGGAGAAAAAGCTGAAAGCGGAACTGGCGGTTAATATTTAAACACTAGTTTGCCGCGCAGGGTTACGCTGTAACATCAACGCCGAATGCGTGAAGTCGATAAACGTTAACGCGTCTGTTGTAAGAACGAAACACCTGAGAAAGTTCGCCAGGAGCTTCTCATAATTTGTATGGTTTCAACTCAACTTTGTAAACCGGTTCGTTCATAACGGGTGCCAAAATACATAAAACGCCGCTGTGACCTAAAGTTTAAAAAAAATTAGGTTCAAACATCCACTGAAACTTTGTGCCTCTCCCACCTGACGGATGTCATGCACATCGAATGAAGAGACTTTAGTCGAGAGGGTTCTGGTTACCTGACTCGCAGTTCCTGTTTATGAGGCCAACCCACTCCTGGCAAGAGGTATACTTTTTTTTTTTAATAAAATATACTTTTTTCTTTCTTTCTTTCTTTCTTTCTTTCTTTCTTTCTTTCTTTCTTTTTTTTTTCGTTGACTTTTTTGGCATTAAAGAAATTAACTGCTCATGTTTTGTGCAGTTAAAGCAACTTCTGACCCATTTAAATTATCGGTGCATCATCAGCTAAAGAATGGACCTTTGATGTTCAAGAGTGAACTTTTGTTATTTTAAAATCAACCACATGAAGACATATACCTGCCCATGTTCTACTGTAAACATTATACAGCAATACCACAAGAGGGAAGACCTTTGTAAGAGCATTTCAAATAAGTTTATATTAATCTGAATTTTCAAATTAATTTATATAATTTTTTTTATGAATTCATATTATCTACATGACAATTTGAGTGAAAAATCGAACTGAAATAAAAACAACAAAAAGTATTAATTTAATAATTTCCTAGGATTTGGTATGATTTAAGAACATTCCAAAGATCATCTAGTGTGCTTCAAAATACAAAGGAGTTAACGCGGTCTGTGTCAAAAATATATAGTGTTTCAAAAGATCTTATTGTGGCATTTCATTGATTTCAATTATTTAATATCCTATTATCCAATATTATTTTGCAGTTTTAAATGTTTTTGCAGTTTTAGACTTTTTACCCACTCTATATTTCATATTCGGGTCTGCACCAGTTTTTTTTTTTTTCTTTCTGTTTTGTTCTTTATATATATATATATAAATGATCCATGCCTGTCCAAAAATCCACTGCCATTTCCATAAAATTGATTTGGCCACTGTCCACATTGCATAAATAAATCTGGGTGTGCAGGCTCACTGCGACCTACTTTGGATCTCTGCTGCAATGCTCTGGAGGAGTCCTATAGAGGGATCCAAGACATGGTGAAACTTGTAAGGTATGTGTAAGGACTGTGACTGTTCCACAGCATGGCAAGAGTTGCATGCATTCAGCCTCCTGTCATCGATTCAGTTTCCCTTGTTTTTGCCATGTTTATCATCTGATAAAGATTGAATGGAAGGAGGGAAATCACCACAAAATGGTTAAAGTTGCAGGACAATTAAATGTGGCTGCTTTCAAAACTAAAGGATGAAAACAGGGGCCTGAAAGAAAGAAAAGCTTGTAGAAAATGAAGAACGATACAATAATGTTTTCTGGAACTCCAAGCATTAGTTTTGAGGTTTAAAATGGATTGCCTGATTTAGAATATTATGTTTATTTTATTATAAAGGTTTGTTATTGTTTTTAAAAAAGGACTTAAATATTGACAGGTTCTCACCCACACTTATCATATTACTTCTGAAGACATGGATTTAACCACTGGAGTTGAATGGATTAATTTTATTTCAAAATCTCCATGCCCAATGCAAATGGGTAGTACCATTCTCTTGCATTGTGAGGACCAACAGAGCTGAGATATTCTTCTAAAATAATTTGTGTTTAGCAGAAGAAATAAAGTCATACACATCGGGGATGGCATGAGGGTGATTAAATGGTGATGGGTTTGGGTGAACCGTCCCTTTAAGTACCTTTCTCAAGCACATTAGAGATGATAATTCATCACTCAGTAACCTTCCAGTTCACAATTCACGTTTGCCTAAGGTTGTGATCTATCCAGCCCATAGCTTTAACCTATGCCCTACTATCACCTTTTTTTGGTGCACTCAGTAACTTTTATCTTTGTGTCATCTTGGACTTACACTGACACTTAGTGGCTTGAATGTAGCATCATTTAAAATCAATAGTTTTCAGTTTTAGATGTCATTGTAGAAATGTTGTTTTCAAAGTCAGAAAATGTATTACTTTAATCAATAAATGAAAGTGTCAAATAACAGGAAGGTTACTGAAATTAATCTAGTTGTATTCAGCTGGTCATGTGTTTCTAACATGGCAGCCCCCATGTGCGGATGACCGCAATTCATATCGCAGGTACGCATTGCATTCTCAAGGGCGCTATTTTGGGCAGTAGTGTGAACTGGTCAGTTTTATTTCTCAGTTCAACTGCTATAATGGCAGAGGAACAGTTAAGCGAACATTGCTAATCACGCAAGTTAAAGTCAATATAATTATAGCAGCAGTAACATAATAATGCACTTTATGCATGTTCAGCCAGACCGCACATTGGCAATGTGTTGGCCAAGTGCTCGCATCTGCATAGTATGCATACACATGCACACGTACTTGCCTAAAGTACGTTTCTGGTCTTAAACTGAAACACTATGGAAGCAATGAGGAAATTGCATGAATCACATCAGATTTTTTTGAGGTTGTGGCATGGCTATGACCAAATGCTTTGCTTTTGTATAGTTTAGGTAAGTCTGTAGACAAACTTTGATAATTCTTATTTTAGTTCAGATTTAAACGAAACTGTATTGCATGGCTAAATTTACTCTTTGTTTTGTTTAGCTTGGCTGCAGTTGACCCAGAACATTTGCAATCTTTCGCATAGATCATCCAAGGGATTCGAAAATGTTAAGAGTGCACAGGATCATTTCTCTCCTGAGGCATGGTGCCTGAGTTTCCATGGGAACTGCAAATTCACCTCCCACCCTACATGTAGACCTTGTGATATTTTTTAACAATGTCAGGCAGCAATATTAGCTTGATCTAGGTTGATCTCTCTCTCTCTCTCTCTCTCTCTCTCTCTCTCTCTCTCTCTATATATATATATATATATATATATATATATATATATATATATATATATGAGAGAGAAACATCTTATGTATATACACACACACATAAGATGTTTCACAAAAGCATTTGTCTTAAGATGGTTATTTATATCTTCAGCTTTAGCGTGTCAATAGGAAATAGAAATGTTAGACTCCCAAACATTACTTGTGCAAATTGAAAATATTAGAATAGAAGAACATGGAGCCCTGCAACAGATGTCATGGCCCCCACAAAGCCCCCCTTTATATATATATTTATTTGTCGCTATTGACCTTTTCACTGTAGCGCCATCTTTGATTTTTATAAAGCTGTATAAAGTTCCTAGATCCAATCTGATTTTCCACAGCTCGTGTTGTCTGGTGTTTCTTGACTGCCGAATTTTCTTGGAAACAAATATTTTGTTTTGTTTTGTCAGCAAAACTGTCCAAATACACGTTAAACTGCAGTATAGCCCATTGAAGAGACTGGACATCTATCCCTCACAGCCTTGTTGTCATTCCCGTCAAAAATCAAAGATGGTGCGAGCATGAATAAGGGCTATATTCCAAGTCTCTGAAGTCATACTTCAGCTGTCATTCACTGATAATTTTCCCCTCCACTAAAGCTCTAACATCTCAATTGCGATTAGCGCTCAGATTCACAAATGGCATTTCAATGCATCACGACAGGTTTGAAGTAATTTAGTCCAAAACTTTGTTCAATCTCACATTGTTTGTAAACACAAAGTGCCAGTTTGAATATGTGGGATAGTGAGTGAGATTGAAGAGCTGCAGTGGATTGCAAGATTTTCTGTGTATAACAAAATTTTGTCTCAAAAGGCTTGCAACATAGTGCATGTGTAAAAATTTACTATTTTATAGTTTGTGATACGTTCTGAGTTTGTGGGTAAAGGAGGAGTCAGGAAACAACAAAACAGGTTCAAGGTCAGTCTTTTTAATTAGTGGCTCTGATACACAATTGATGGTAACGTTCGAAACATAAAAAAAACTCGCAGGTAAATCAAAGCACTAAATAACAAAACACACTCTCAGTTCGGGGCTGTTGGGCTTTCTGGTCGCTCTCTCTCCCACACTGTAACTCTGGCATGCCTTTTCAGGTTCCCTCCACTATCACTATAATTAGAGACAATTGTTAGAGTACTCACAGCCCAGGTGATAAGCCTTACCACTCTCCCTCTCCCACGGACCACCTACTCCCCCCCCTTTCTGGAGAGAAAGTCAGCCACAACCATCTGCGTCCCCAGTCTGTGGACCACCTTGAATTTAAAGGGCTGAAGAGCCAGATACCAATTGGTGATCCGTGCATTAGAATCCATCTTGCAGTGTTGCCTTTGCAGAGGAGCGTGATCGGAACAGAGGGTGAAGGCCTGCCCCAGCAGGTAGTAGCAGAGGGTAAGAACAGCTCACTTAATCGCAAGGCATTTCTTCTCGATGGTACTGTACTTTTTCTCCCTGAAGAAGAGCTTGCGACTAATAAACAGCACTGACTGTTCCTCTCCTCCAACCTCAGTCTAGAGCACCGCCCCCAGACACCTGTCAGATGCATCAGTCTGCAGAATAAAGGGGAAAGAGAAGTCAGGAGCATGTAAATTCTCCCTCTGCAAATTTGCATAGTTGAGCACCTCTGCCATAGAGTCAGCATTGACATTCTTGTGTTTGGAGCAAATTCTCCTGTGTTACCTGCCCCAAAGTGTGGAGTTTTGCTCTAAGGCCAAAAGCGTATTGAATTTGGTTTTTGCTATTTGAAGGTCCTTCCTCCCAAGCTTCCCATGTTTTTGCTATTTGAAGGTCCATCCTCCCAAGCTTCCCATGACATCAAGCACACTGTGCGGCCAACGCCCATACAGTAGCTCAAATGGGGAAAACCTTGTGGAGGATTGCATGACCTCTCAAACTTCAAACAACAGGGGTTCGAGCCACTTATGCCAATTATTAGCATCTACTTGTACAAACTTACGAATCATGTTTTTCAAGTTCTTATTAAATCATTCGACCAACCCATCCGTTTTGGGTGATAAACACTGGTGCAAATCGATTTAATGCCTTATAATTCATACAGTTTGCGTGGTACACATGACGTTGTGCCTTGGTCAGTGAGGATTTCCTTTGGAATCCCCACTCGGGAGATAATTTTGAAGAGTTCCTCCGCTACACTATGTGCTGAGATGTTGCGTAGAGGCACTGTTTCTGGATATTGCGTTGCATAGCCCACCAGAAATAATACAAAGTGATGCCCACATGGTGTGCGCTCTAATGGCCCGATGAGGTCCATGCCTCATCTCTTGATGGGGACCTCGATCAATGGCAGAGGGCGCAATAGCGCATACCATTTGCGTACATTGCCGTGAATGCCCGTCCAAAAGAAATGGGCTATTATATGTTCAAAGTGTTTTCTTGACATAAGTGAACAGCCATTGGGTTATAGTGAGCCGCCTGGAAGAGTGTTTTCCGACAGCTCTTTGGTACTAATAGCTGAGTTGTATTCTCTTTGGGCTGAGTGTCCTGTGTCACTCGATACAACCGCTCTTTAATAATAGAAAAGTATGGATATGTGAGTGCAACATTAGGCTGGAGCTGTTGACCATCAGTTACTTTCACTTGGTCAAAAGCGTGCGTGAGGGTCTCGTCATGTGACAGCTCTAGGGAAATCCCTGAGTATGTGAATTCTCTCATCTACATCATCATGATGCAGAGCAGACGTTGACAGCCCTAGCACCACCTCTTCAGCCATAGCATCGGACGTCACACAACACCACTTTGCAGGACCCATCCACACACATATTACCCTCAATACATTTTTAAAACTAGGCTAATTGGTTCCCAGAATTAGTGGATGGTTGAGGTGGGAATCAACCACGTCCTCGACTCTATGCCTTATACCCCTGAATCGTATCTCAATGGTAATCACTGGATACTTATGAATGTCTCCTTGCACACTCCTCGCCTTGCATCCATGAATCCGAGATGCCGGACAGTGGCACTGAACCTACTCGGACATTCCTCTGGGAAGTTGGGAGACAAACTACTCCAGTACCACCAGATCTACAATGTCCATGGCGCCAAGTGTTTCTTCAGCCAGCAACCATTTCCGGCAGGCATCTCGGAGCTGTTGTGCAAAGGCGAACGGGTGGATGTGCCTCCTGAATCTCAGTGATATAAAGTGCTGGTGACTCTGCAAATGGGCTCCGACCAACCCGTTACTGGATGACGTTTCTCATGTGTTGGTAATCAAAGAATCTAGCGGTGGGGAGTTGTTGTGCGGTGGGGTCTGTGGGAGTCACAGCATCAGCCCCTTCTCTGACGATCAGTCTCCGGAACACCTGCCGGTCCTCCACTTGTGCCTGGTGTAGGGCTTGGAACCATTGTTCTAGCTCCAGGCATACCTCCATGAGGGCTTGGAGTTGTTCTTGCTGGATGCGAGTGAGGGACTTAATAACTTTGTCCAGCGGTGTAGACTCCATAACAGCGTTATCCTCCAAAGCCAGTTTTCAGCACCATTCTGATACGTTCTGAGTTTGTGGGCAAAGGAGGAGTCAGGAGACAACAAAACAGGTTCAAGATCAGTCTTTTAAATTAGTGGCTCTTGTACACAATTGACGGTAACCGTCAAAACATTAAAAAAAACTTGCAGGCAAATCAAAGCACTAAATAACAAAACACTCTCTCAGTTCGGGGCTGTCTTGCTTTCAGGTCTCCCTCCGCCATCACTATAATTAGAGACAGGTGTTAGAGTACTCACAACCCAGGTGACGAGCCTTACTGCTCTCCCTCTCCTGCAGACCGATCGATGACCACGCCCCCTGTGCCACATGGTTATTTTATGTTTGTTTGATTTTTTTAGGAAATTGACAGCTGGAGTCACTATGAAATGTTGCTGTATTAGAAAGAGCTGTAAATCAAAAGAATATAAGAGAATCAAGCGCATACAAGTTTTACAGCACCATGAGGGTGAGTAAATAAAGAATTTGTATTTTTGAGTGAACTGTTCCTTTAACTTCTGTGAAGTTACTAGCAAGACTTCCTTGGTCATCCAGAAAGACCTTTCCGGTCAACCAGCTTCATCAGCGAATTCGCTCATTGAGGATTAGCAGATGTAGGTCCTTTGCAGGTCAACCAGCTAAACCATGGAAATGTATGCTGGTCATAGGTGATTTGTCAGCAGGGTCTCTCCTCACAGTTTCTCCTCTACAAGCTTTTCCATTCCGTCTTTATTTCGCTCTCTTCCTCTTCATCTCTTTTCTCCAACACTCACTATCATAGGCACTAAATGAATAAGCTTGATTTTTGCTCTTGAATGCTGGTACATCAGTCCAGGCAGCTTGTTCACTGCAAATCTCTAAATGTAGAGAGGGATGGCGCTGAAGCCACTAGCTATGTGTGTGTGTAGAGAGAGAGATGCCGTGAGAGAAGGATAGAGAGCGAGATGTGTGGCAGTATGCTTCTGCTGAAGAGACAGCATGCAGAGAGCTGAGTTAAAGAGGTGTCTGCTGTTTCATTGATACACACTTCCAAACCACTTGTGCTCACGTCCAACCGAAATGGCTGGAATTTAGCGCCTTCACTTTCAATACTGCTACAACTAATAGAGGTAAGCACTCTCTCTAGCTCGCTGTTGTGTTTGTAATGGATGCATGTGTTCTGTGGGCAGAGATTCAGGCGACTCAATAAGCCGGCTGTAATGGATTCAGTGCTTTTGATTGTGAAGGCAACAGAGGTGACACTAGATCAAGGCGGCTACGGGGAGAAAGTGTGCTCAGGGCTCTGACCCACACTGGGGATTCCTAGTGCAGTGGCCCCATCACAGATACTTTTTAATTTTCTTCTCAACAAAAGTGATATAAAGAAGAGATTTGTGCACAAACTGACACAGGAGGCAATGATACACTATGATTGTGTGTGTGTGTGTTTAGTGGTGAAAGTATGTATTTCAGTTGTGGGTGCCCAGGACACACAGGCTAGGTTAGGTGAGAAAATAATTTGTGAATGAGGCTTGCAAAATCTGTGGATGTGTTTGGACTATGTGTGTGTGTGTGTGTGTGTGTGTGTGTGTGTGTGTGTGTGTGTGTGTGTGTCAGGTTTTGTCTACATTGTGGGGACCAAAGGTACCCATAAGGATAGTATAACCTGAAAGTCCCCCAAGAATTGTTAGTACACTTCTCCTTGCATTTTTCAGTGTGAACACACTGCTCACTACTTAAACTAAAAATGGCATAGAATAGTGCTGCAGAAATATGTTATTATGGATGCAGCCTAATTAGATATTTACAAGCAAAACTGTATTACACTTTTTTTCTGAAATGTCTGTGAAAGAATCTGTACTTATTATTCTGGCAATTTCCTCAGCACAAATAATCACGTGCACAGCCTTGTGTACAAGTGAAGGAAAGTCTACAGGGGCAATGACCCCCTTAGATCCAGCCATGGTACAGAACGCATTCGAACAAATGAGCTTTTACACAACAAGCCCATTATGGTCAAATGCAATTTCAACTAAATTTGACCACCTTCGAATGTGGTTGAAGTGGACAAATTTAAAAACATTTTGGACTAGTTTACACCTGTCTTTCACGTTGTTTCCATTTCAAATGGAACACTCAAAACACTTCTTAATACTAGGTGTAAATGGTGCCTAAGTAGGCGGTTCCTGGCGAGAATATGCAGCAGTGTGGACCAGATTTTATGCCGCAAGTCAATAGTCTGGCTAGAGAAGACTATGTGATTTCAAAGTAATGGACTCTGAGTGTGGACGTGTCTTGGCTGCCATGCAGAAGATGGGTCTTTGAGGATAAAGCAGCCAGTCAGCATCTGGCATTGTGGTTTTTTGCACTGTGGCTGACGGGATGTGCATAGACCCATGTGCCCCTGTTTCTGTGAGTGCCCTTCGAGCATGGAACATCTGAGCACTGTCATAACATTAATTCTGTTGGTTTAGATCTTACTGGATTTTCTCTAATCTTTGAGTCCTCTGCTGATGTTCAAACCACAACAGCTGAACGATAGCAATAAATTAAGTTATAATATAAGTTATCTGATAAAGATCATTCATGTCATACACTGTTCCAGACATTCAAATACTGGTTGAAATACCAGTTAGGCCATTTGGTTAACAAAGCACACTGTATTGATCATTTCAATACCTGACAGGCACATGTAATATCTGTATCTGTGCTATTATTGGGCTTTTCAAATATGGAATTGGTTACCCGGGATTCACACTGTTCATATTTTATTCTTGAATAGTAATGCTGGGCAGTCAAGTTTTGAGATTTCACACTGTACATTTATAAAACATAGGTTTATATTCTTATTTGCATATTTGTAATGTTAACAACATTAACTGGATAAGTACAGCACATGCCAAGCAAGCAACTTTGTTTTAATACCTGCTTGTCCATCTGTGTTAATGTCATACATTAAAGACAATAATAGAAGGAAAATGCTGAGGACGGTTTGCTGTTACTGTTTGACATTTTTAACTGTTTCCTTTGAAACTAAACACAGCATGTGAAAGTTTCTGTGAATTGAGTAAGTGCATGAAAATGTAATGAGGCAACTTTATGATTGGTTGTCTGTTGCTAAACAACTATTACATTTTAACAGCACATATATCACTGAAATCAGTGTCCTGAGATATCACACCTGTCTCTGTGACAGCTCTAGACACTGAGTGGCACTCTGCCTGTCTGTTTTTCACATTCAAGTTTGCTGACATGTCTATGGAAGGCAGGATTTTGGAGAGAGGGGCGGTAGTCAGTAAAATGGCGAAAAGCTCTTACTGCACCATTAACCCAGGGTTAAAGGGAAAGTTCACCCAAAAATGTAAATTCTGTGATTGTTTGCTCATCCTAATGTTGCTCCAAACCTCTGTTGAGTTATTTTCTACCATGGAACACAGAAGTGAAAAAATGTAAAAGCATCTTCACATGCTTTTCGCCATATACTGTAATTATAGTGACTTTGGGCTTTTAAGCTCTGAAAAGGACAACAACAAAAAAAAAAACATTTGAAAGTAATCATGCACTATATACCAATTATTTTGAAGAAATATAATCACTTTATTTATTTTTTCTCTTTCAAATCAAATCATTGATGAACATACAACACTACCTAAATCAACAGCCAAAGTATTTTTAGCAAGTCAGTCCATCTTTGGAATGCTTTTGGGCAGACTGGGCAGCTATTTTTATGTAAACATGTGGCATACAAGTGCAGCTCCTATCTACGTGAATGGGAAAAGACAAATCTCCAACATGGTTGGCCAAGATTACAACCAAAGAACATATTTCAAATCAGCAGTTAAATCTGACAACATCATAAATTGTGCTTCTTTACCTCAGATTATGCTAAAACGCAATTTTCCCAGCTTGTCTAACTAAAGCGCATGCACGTTATTGAGTTGATTGACAGGCGATATCTGTATCCAAAAGGTGATTGGCTCTTTTACCTGTAAGGTGGGACTTCCTTTTCTGCGTACATTGACTGTTGGGCATTCCAGTTTCTCCCATTCATTTGAATAGAAGTGACCCGCCTCTGCTAAACGGTCCCTGCTACAGTGGTGGTTGGACGTCAGGAACATCAGTCCTCACTGGTTCTTGTGCGTCTCATGACCATACACACCCTGCGCTCAGTTGCCATATTTGAATTGGGTGCTGCTATTGGGAGTTTATCAACTTTAGATCTGTTCAGTCTATTCATCACCTAAAGTGGCTCATATTCCTTCAAAAGAATTGGAATATAGTGCACAAGTCGTATTGACTATGTTACAGTGTTTTGGGATTTGTTTTTTCATGGAAAAAAGCAAGTCTTATGTTGATATGATGGTGAGTAAAGGAGGTCTGCATGGGACTTAAGTTAAATCCCAAACTGGCCCGCACCCGAGACCGTGTGACATGACGGATACTGTCAAATTTTAAGCCTGAACCCGAAATCGCTCACTCTCTTTAAAATGTGTTAATTTGTTGCTGTACGCTGTATTATATTTAAGCATTGTAGGCAACATTCGTAAGAGTAACAGTGCACATGTACATGGCCACCAATCACAGCAGAAAGGACAAAACATTAGCTTACCGTTTATCAAGCATAGAAACATTACCGGGTGAAGAACAATCTGGAATCATGTGTAACAGTGTTATGTCACATAAAGCCCTCTTTACAACCTGAACTTCTCTGAACAACAGATCTAATTATTTTAATATTCTCATTATTATTGTTAAATTATTATTCAAAGTCATGTTTTAAAACCAAATTAGCAAGTGATCAAGAGATTGCAAATACAATGGTTTTGATGTGCACTATGGTGCTAGTGGAGACTTCTTTTCTATCTTGTTCCTGTGGTCCCTCCTGTCCCTTGTGCTCTCCTTCAGTAGCCTATCTTTACCAGTGACCTAAATTTGTCTTCTCTCTCTGTTGCTAATAGATTGTATATTTTAAAGAGTTCAGAGGATAGATGTGTCATGAGAGGTGCAATAGTCTGCCCTTTTAAGATAGAATGCTTGCAAAAGTACACCTACAGGATGCTCATTTTTCCTGCGTTGTGTGTTTGCTCTAAATGTAGCGGTCCATTTTTCAGTTTGGTGAAATTTTATGATGCATATCAGCAGCCTGTCTGGGTGTTTTTAAATGAAAGCACTGCATCACTAAACCCTCATGTAAGAACTGATGTTTACATGGTTCACTTTCAAGAGATTCCACTGTAAAGTCAGTACATCACCCCACCACATCATGCTTTTAGGCACAAAAGCTTATCCAGAGGCAGCTGGTCCTTAGAACAAAAACTATAATGCGTTAGTGCCACTGTCACTTCAGAAGAAAGCTTTGAAACTAAAAACAGATCTTTACACTGGAGAACATGACTGAAGTATTTGAAAATTGCTGTTTGGTTTAGTGTTTGATATTGTACTGCTATAGTTTGTCCAGCATGAACAAATTGTTGCCCTTATGTTATTGTATGGTTCATTGTTTGTGATTTTAGTGAGAGCAAATTCGTAATAGAAACATTCTATTTCCTTAAAAACCTTGCTGATGAGTATAGCTGGTGACCATTACAGTATGTTATGTGTTTTGGATACTGGTACCAGTAATGCTGGTGAGCTGGTGTTTCTACCTCACTTTCTTCCAGAAGAGAGTGCAACAGTCTGGTTCCGAAAGAAAAAATTAATTAAGGCGAATTGACCTTAAGACAAACCTAATGTGAGCTCAGAGGTTGTTAATCGATGGCTTCTGTTAAAGTCATCAGTCGTGTTAAAAATCATGTTAAATAGCAGAATTCCAAGAACTACATTACCCATGATCCTGAAGAGAAAAGATCCACCAATTAGAGAATCGCAGCCAACCAAACCTGCCAACCAAGCTCTGCTGCCACCGCCCACTTTCATGCTGTAAATGACGCAATCAGGTATGTCTAGTAGGTCTACACTCTCAAACTACTTATATATTTGCGTATATCTGAATATTTTGCTTACAATTTTAAATATATTGCTTGTAGACTAGTAATCAACTTCAAAATGAATAGTTATATTTTTCCAACTTTTTTATTTAATTAAATCATTTGCAATGATTCCTGGGATTGTTGTTCATTCCCTCTTGAAAAACAGTAAGTACACAGTCTTGTACCTTTGTCTCTTTGTCCAATTTTCAAATACTTTCTTTGCTTCAAATCAAAGTTTGTAATGTTCTGATGCACCTCAGAGCTGGTTGTTTTGGTTCATGGCTTAGAACTCTTTTACAAAGGGTTTTAAGAAATCCCTGTGGAAGAATGAATGATAAAAATACTTCCGGAACCAAGGTGTTTGAAAAAGTGCACAGGCACCGTTGCCCTCCAGATGAGAATATTTAAGAAACTTTCTTTAGATTCTGTCCATACAATGACAGTTCATAATGACCTTGTCAATCGCCATAAAAAAATACAGAAACAAAATTACCATAAAAGTAGTCCACGTGAACCTATATAGTCCAAGCCTTTTATTTATTTTTATTTATTTTTTTGTTGCAAAAATGCCACCAGGTTTGATATATTATATGGCAAAACACCACTGGTTCACCAACAACTTTTAGCTGATATGCAGCATGACTATACAGGGTCCCTACCAGGCTAAACCAGCCCCAAACTAGCGTAAATCAGCCAAGTCCAGCATGGAAACAAAAGTCAACCGGAAAGGAATCTTAAAAAGATCTGTTCAAGGAAGGTTTTCAAAAGCTAGCATTCCCTGGGAATGAAAAATAGTTGGGAGCTTCCTATTTGTAATAAGTACTTTATTTGTGCCCTGAAGTTCTCTTCTTTCATGATTTAAAGTACAGAAAATGTCTTGTGCTTCACTTTAATTTGGTTAAGTTACATACCAATTATAAGTTAAGCGCATCTCAATTGGTGCATAAAATCACTTTCTTCCCTTTTCGATCTGAGCCTCAGCATTTTTAGAAGATGATTTTTAATGGCTCTGTTCAGATGGTGACAGCTACAAGATGTTGGTGTTGTAGTGTTTGCTTTAGGGCCTGAGGAACATATCGCTAAGACACAAGCTAAACCTCATGTTTTATTAATCTGTCTTTTTCCTCACTCTTTCCCTCTTTATATAACAATGGTAGAGATAAGGTAAAACACCCCATGAGTATTAGGGTCCCAGAAGAGAGCTTATATTCATATTGTTGGTCTTTTTAGCTGCGTATTCAAGGGCAACGTGTGTGAGTGTATGTTTGTGATCTAACATCAAACTTAGAGAGAATATAGAGAGAATTGTCTGCTCTCTTAAGGCACATGTTCTTTCTTTCTCTCTGTGCAAATTGATGGAATACGATTCTAATTCCTACCTCAGCTTCTCATCCTGTAACTCATCATGTGTTCTGCACAGTGGGAATTCGTTTTTTTGTTTCACAGAGTCCCTGCTGAAAATGGAATGAGCAGTCGCTGTGCTGGTATTGTTCCTGATGCTGCACTGCTAGACTGGATTTTAAGAAACAGTACAAAGTTGGTGATGTGGGGGGATTATTATCAATGCATTATAGATATATGGATCATCTCATGCCAAAGTGTTACTGCTTATGGTATAACTGCATTAATCTGTCCATTTAATGTGCTGTAATACCACAAAACATGTAATTGCATCTAGAACCCTATGTAAATTTATCATGTGGTTTATAATCATGCAAGGGTTCAAAATGTATATGTGATTTAAAAAAAAGATATAATATGCGAGCGTGTATTACATAACGAAATGTGGTCTGCATGCTCAATCTTGATATGATGCTCAATCTTGATACTGATATTCCTCGAATATTCTGGGGCCGGATTCACAAAACATTCATGTAAACATTCTAGTATGGTATTGAAAAATACCTCCCTTTGGTATTTGTGGTTCGTGGTCTTAGATGTTAACCCTTTTTTTTTTATGATAATGATAAAAAAATTTCTTCCCTGAAGTAAAAACATTCAGATTCTGCATTTCTTTTGGGATTTTATGCTTTTTTTTAATCTTATTTAAATGTAAATTTCAAAATGTTACCATTCATTTGCTTAAACAAATAAGCATATTTTTGAAAACTAATTCAGAACCCACACTTCTATAATTTGAAACATTAAGAAAATATGAGAATGTGACAAATTGGTGGCAGATTTCTGCCATCTGGTAAACAAAATCTAAATAACATGTCTTGAAAACCATTTCATGCCAGTAAATGTTTGTAGCCACCTACTGTGCAGACTGATGCTTGTTGTAACCTAACTTTATATTTTAAGATTTAAAAAATGTGGATGTATATTTAGACATTAACAAACTATTATTTGTCAAAGTTTATTATTATACATTTGATTTGAAGTGTTTTGCAGTGAATGTCATTATGTTTGCAATCAAACCTGACCATGGTGTTACAAAGAGACACAGAGAAAGACACAGAATAAGCATTTTTCTACCAATAATTTATTTCAAACATAAAAATGTAATAACTCAAAGTAAATGCATAAATATGTCAAGAAAGTTAACATCAAGAAACAGAAATGAACTGCAAAATTCTGGAAATTCAAGAGGAGTATAAAATTTCAAACTTTCTATGGTCATTTTCTTTTAAATGTGTGTGTGTGTGTGTGTGTGTGTGTTTGTTTTGTGAGGGTTAGGTTTAGGGGATATAATCTATAGTTCGTACAGTATAAACATCATTATATCTATGGAGAATCATAATAAGGATAGCTGCACCAACATGTGTATCTGTGTGTGTGTGTGTGTGTGTTGTGCATTTTGAGTGTGTTATTGTCTCACCCCTTCATTTCTGAGTATGTGTGTTTAGCATTGGGACTAACTGGGACTGAGTCTAACCGGTTAATTTTTGTGTGTGTGTACGTGTGTTTTGTGTGAGTGGGTGTGTATGTTTTGCACTGAGGATGTTTTAGAGTCTTTACGCCCACTTTGACATCGAATCAAGCCCAATTTTTTTCTTAAAAATAAATCAATAAAAAAATGTATGCTCAGATGGCAAATGGAGGAAACGTCAACAAGTCTTGTACAGCTCAGATAAAGGAAACCATTTTCATTAAACAAGGAAAATTTATTTCGGTCAAAAAAGGCTGAATACCATACCATACTGTACACAACTTTACAGCTGAAATAATTCACTAGTTTTAACAGAAGAATTAAAGTAAGTGTTTTTAAACATTTATAAGCTTTACATTTCTGCCTTTTATACCCTCCAAAAATTGGCCCCATTTAAAAAAAAATATTGTTTTTTTGAGGTAATCAACAAATGCTGTCGCTTAAGTTTGACTTGAACTTTCATGGACTTCTTGGACTTTCATACTTTTCTGTTTGAAATACTTCTTAGGAATATTCCTTATCTTTTTTCTTCGGTAAATTCTTATGGACTTCTTATATTTTATCCTAAGAACTTTCTAAATATGTATATACTCAGATTCACAGGTAAATGTCTAAACCAACCTGCTGGGCATTACTGCTTGCCGCACCTCTGCACCCCCGGATAAGGACCTAATGGGTCAGCGGAAACAGTTCCTCCCCACCCTTTTCCTCTTCTACTTGCTACCTCACCACATATAGCAACTGTTCTCTATTCCTACTTTCTCACTTTTGATCCCCCCACTTTTCATCCTTCTTTCTCCCTTTTTCTTCTTCCTCTGTTGGCCCCTGGTTAGGGTTTGTTCTAAACCTTAACCCTAAGTTCACTTCTGCAATTAATTCAGAATGAACGCTGCACTCTTGACATACAGAGTCCATTCAATCTTTGTTTTGTTGGCACTTTCATAATTTTTGTAAGCTTTTTTAAAAGTCTCCCATTGATTTACAGTTATAAAATGTTCAGAATTTAAAATGTAACCAACAAAGGGGTCATCATGGTAATATCTGCTGACT
Source organism: Xyrauchen texanus (assembly GCF_025860055.1). Classification (NCBI taxonomy): domain Eukaryota; kingdom Metazoa; phylum Chordata; class Actinopteri; order Cypriniformes; family Catostomidae; genus Xyrauchen; species Xyrauchen texanus. The sequence continues at coordinate 9,075,548 of NC_068288.1, read as the reverse complement.
GAACTACAATTGGTCTTTCTTACATCTATTTGTTTGGTATGTACTTTGCTTTATCTTGTCTTTCTTGCCTATAAGCTTTATTAAAACTATGCCTAAATCTATTCTTTTGCTGCCTTGCAAAATTTCCAGGATATGCCTATTTTAAATACCCGATCCCTTTGTGTTTTGTTTTTTTCAGGGTGACTCACTGATATACTGCAGACAGCGAGATGGACAGAAGGAGAATTGTCGGGATGGGGGGAGTTAAGAGGAGCACATATATAGTGCCATGTTTCCTGTTTGTAGAGGTGAGTTGTAGACTAATCAACGCTTGTCTACTTCTCTTCTCTTTAGCTGTTGTGTACCCTTCTTTCATGCTCAATGTGTCTGTCTGTCAACACCTTCATGATCTGCCCTCTAGTGGAGCTCAAGTGAATTTAAATATTACTTTGAAGGGTTAGTTCACCCAAAAATCAAAGTTCTCTCATGATTTACTTACCTTTTAGCCAGATGTGTATGACTTTACTTCTTCAGCAGAAATTAATGAAGATTTTTACAAGCCCATTTCAGCTGTGTTTGTCCATACGATGCATGTGAATGGGTGCCATCAGGCTGCTGGCTGTTTCACGGTCTAAATGGCATATTTAGGCAGCATAAAAGTCATCTACACGACTCCAGTCCACCAACCGAATCGATACACCAACCGAATCGATACGTTGGTGTAAAAATAAATAGTTAATTTAAGCTTTATTATCTTTTAAAAATCGCTTCCTGCCAGAAGTCGACGTATCAAGTTAATGTCACGTGACACAAGCGCAATGGCGTGTTCACGCAAGAAGTCAGAAGCATGCGCTTTGTTTACAACAGAGGAAAGAATGTCATGCAAGAGTTAGGTCAGTTCAAACAGCAATCCAACGCTGGCCGGAAGTAATGATTTAAAGTTAAAAATATTTGAATTATCGATTTGTTCCTTACACAAATCTATCAATTTGCTTCAGAAGACATTAATTGATTGACTGGAGTCATTTGGATTCCTTGTATGCTGCCTAAATATGCCTTTTTGACCATCAAACAGCCAGCACACCCATTTACTTGCATTGTTTGGACAAACTGAGCTTAAATGGGCTTATAAAATATCCTCTTCATTTCAGTTCTGCTGAAGAAGGAAAGTCATACACATCTGGGATGGCTTTAAGGGATGTAAATCATGAGAGAATTTTCATTTTTGGGTCAACTAACCCTTTAAGTCTTTGAAGGGTTAGTCTTACAAGCACCACTATAGTCACTAAGTTGGTATTGTCTATATAAACATATCAGTAAAGTCACAATGGGAGAACCCATGCTTGTAGTTATTGAAGGGATAGTTTACCCAAAAATGAAAATTCTGTTATGGAAAAAAAAACTAATTTACTCACCTCATGTCTTTACACATGTATGCTGTTATTTTTTTTCTGGAGAACACAAAAAGATACATTTTAACTTCTATGAAAGGACTGTTCATACTGTATGACCATAGGTGTCAATCTCCCAAAAGGACAAAAAGAAAAAGTAGTTCATATGGACAGTTATGATCACTATTAATTGTTTTTGGTATGGAAAAGAACTGTTTGAAAATTTGACAAAATATCTCCTTTTGTGTTCCACTGAAGAAACAACAGCATCCGATTTTGGAACAACATGAGTGTTAATAAACAGTGACTGAATATTTATTTGTTGGTGAATTTTTCCTTTAATGGAAGGAGTTGTTTACTCAGATTTTTATGTCTGTGGTAAAAATGTTTGATGTTTGCCTGAAGGAAATAGGAGAGTAATGCGGTTTTATGAGACTCAAAGACTGCTCTCTAGAAATGCACTGCCTTTTTCAATAAATGTGGTATGGGATGGCAGATCTAATAAATAGACATACAATCTATATACCTGGCAATGTTGCAAGAGTTACTGAACCTACAATAAACCTGAACAATACTGTTATACTTTGATATGATATCCATGATTAATACTGTATGTTTGCCACTGTTGTGTGACCTCTTTTCTCATCTCTGATCTTCCACCCTTTATTTCTGAGTACTCATTGACTCCGAGTACAGCAAAGACCCTCAAAAGTGCTCTTAATTAATCCTGCTAATGAGCAACGTTAGTGCACACAGTGCCTGATTGCCTCAGTCACCCGAGGCCCAGAGCAGAAGCAGCAAAGATTTCAGCTAATATGTTTGCAACAGTCTAATATACACTGATCAGCCACAACATTAAGACCACCTGCCTAATATTGTGTAGGTCCCCCTCGTGCTTCCAAAACAGTGCCAATCTACATCTCAGAATAGCATTATAAGATGCTATTCTTCTCACCACTATTGTACAGAGTGGTTATCTGAGTTACCGTAGACTTTGTCAGTTCGAACCAATCTGACCATTCTATGTTGACCTCTCTCATCAACAAGACATTTCCATCCACAGAACTGCCCCTCACTGGATGTTTTTTTTTTTTTTTTTTATCATTCTGAGTAAATTCTAGGCACTGTTGTGCATGAATATCCCAGGAGATCAGCAGTTACAGAAATATTCTTATCAGCCCATCTGGCACCAACAATCATCCATATGATTATCTAGTCAGCCAATCGTGTGGTAGCAGTGCATAAAGTCATTCAGATATGGGTCAGGAGCTTCAGTTAATGTTTACATCAAACTTCAGAATGTGGAAAAAATTTGATCAAAGTGATTTTGACAGTGGCATGATTGTTGGTGCCTAACGTGCTGGTTAGAGTATTTCTGTAACTGCTGATCTCCTGGGATTTTCACACACACACAGTCTCTAAAAGTTACTCAGAATGGTGCCAAAAACAAAAAACATCCAGTGAGGGGCAGTTCTGTGGACTGAAATGGCTTTTTGATGAGAGAGGTCAACAGAGAATGGTCAGACTGGTTCGAACTAACAAAGTCTATGGTAACTCGGATAACCGCTCTGTACAATTATGGTGAGAAGAATGACATTTCAGAATGCTATTCTGAGATGCGTATTGGCGCTGTTTTGGTGGCACAAGGGGGACCTACACAATAATAGGCATGTGGTTTTAATGTTGTGGCTGATCAGTGTAGAAATTTGATGGCACTAGGTTTGTGTGCCAGCACAGCAGAGCATTCACAGGCTTTCCAAAGACAGTTCAAACCTGAAATCCGCATGTACATATTAGCATAGTCAAATCACAAACTTGGTGCCAAATTCAGTGTCAGCTAAGATAGGTGCATAGCCCATCTGTCCCTGTGTAATATGTACAGACAACTATATAATTTGTAGGTTGATTTCTCCTGCTTGTCCTACCAATGTCAAGCGAGTAGAGTGGAAACCTGTTTTCTCATTATCAATCATTATTTTTGTAAATCCGTTTGGCGTCACTAGAGGAATAGAAACTTTGGCAGTAACTCCACAGCCTGTCGTTCTTGCCATTTAGCAGATGCTTTTTATCAACTTAGAACACTAATTCAATGCATGGCCAACTCCTTGCTTGAGCCTTGGTTTACATGTTCAGCACGTCCTTAGACCAAAATACCCACAGTCCACTCACAAACCATCAGAAGCAAATTGCACATAAAACTGGTAAGATCCTTTTGAAATCAATACAGCCTGATATTTAACATCCCAATTTTGTATTCATTATTTGACTAGACTGTAAAAAGTTTCTACAAAAGAAATTGTTACACAAAAACAATGTAATGAGTTCATGTTACAACCATACTGATGGCACTGCAAATTTAGCAACAGTAGACTGAAAGTTCTGCTGCCGAAATCAGTCTCCGCATACCGAAATTCGTACCAGTGCCCCTAGTGGCCAAAGCTAGAAGAGTTTTTGAATGTATGGGCATGTGTGAGATCAAGTCAAAGAGTGGAGGCAAAAGCGAATGGTATTTTTTGTTACAAACGATATTATACAGTCATTATTAACAGGATTGCATATTTTATTAATTCTACCCTCCAACCCTAAAACTAGCCATCAGTGGAGTAGAAATGTCATTTTAGAGTGAAAATGCCACTTCTGGTTCGCGCTCACCATTATTTATGTGAACACAATAACTTCCTGGTTTCCATGGGAAGGAATGCATGTCTTTGAGGTTTCTTGCAAAACACATATTATTTGTGCCAGAGGGAAAGGTGAACATATTTGAATCAATGCTAAATATCTAATGGGGGATAGTTCTTGTTGGTAATTCGGTAGAATGTGGTTGGTTTCAAGGTACATCAACTTTCAGAAGCAATGCCGATTTCCTGTGTAATCATGTTGGTTACAACAAAATACACTACTATTTGAAACGTTTAATCTAGCCTTCTCCTGTGGCATATAATCCTTTGTTCTACATTTATATCTCATTATCAGATTCGTTTGGTAGCTCTGTATCAGGCATTTTTCTTTCCCCATTTCTTCAAGTTGTTCCAGAAGTGTTTTGGCTTAGCGCTGTGTGAAAATTTTTAATATACCCATGAATAGTGTAGCTTACATTTAACATGTCTTTGTTTTATGTTTTCAAACCTAAAATGTTCTGTTCATTTCCAGGTTTGAATTAGATTTTAAACTTTTGAACCCCAATCAAACTGCTCTTTAGCTATAATGTACTGTATACAGTAGTATGCAACAAGGAGATCTCTTTATACTCACATTTAACTTAGTTACCACCCATCTCAGTCATGTAGCAGACACTTCTCCAAAGTAAGCTACAGTACACTACTCAAGGCCTCAATGGTGACACATCTATCCTCCAGTTTACAGTTCATGTCTTCCAGGATTTGAACCTGCAACTTTTGTAATACTAGCCTATGCTTCCACTTCTAAGCTAGCACAACCCAGTATTCTTGTAATTTTTAAGACGTGTTGTGTTAAGGATCAGTTTTTGAAGTACCCACTCATTCCCCCTAAGGAGATAACTCATTCCCATTTTGATGTTCAGTGAGTGTTTTGCTGCAGATTAGATAAGACCAGAGATAAGAGACTATTTCTGAACTTCCAGAACAGCAGAGGTGGGCGGAACACAGTGTTTGCCTAGAGAACGGATCATTACTTTGATCAAAATATGTCTTTGTTCATTGCAGCCCAAACAAACACAGCTAGCTGGAAGATAGAAAATTAGATAAACAATACAACGTATTGCATGAAAATTTAATGTGTAAAAATAAATAAAATATAAAATAAAAAAGAAGTATACGCACCAAAGAAATAAATATGCTTATACAGTGAAAAGGTTAATAAAATCACCAAAAAGTGACACCAATATATGTCTATGCATGAGAAATTAACTAAAGAATCTGGTGGAATTTGAGCAGTTTGCAAAGCATAAATTAAATTAAGTATTACTCTGCAAGAGTTTACCTGGTGTCTCTGTTTACTTGCTCAGCAACTTAAAGTGTCTAGTCTTAGCACACTTCTAAAGCCCTAAACCATATGTACTAACCTTAAGTAACCCTTACCTTTCTAAACCCTTAAGCCTGATATTAAGCTTTGTTGTACAACACACATCATATCTAGGGTCCATAATATTATAGTGACTTTGGGGTGGGCTTTTTTAATTTGGGCCAGTAAGCATCAAGCTAGCAACCACTCAGAACACCCTAGCAACACACAAACAATCAGAAGCAAATTGCACACAAAACTGGTAAGAGCCTTTTGAAATCAATACAGCTGGATTATTAACATCCCTGTTTTGTATTCATTAATTGATTAGACTGCCAAAAGTTTCTGCAAGACATTTTTACACAAAAATGGATTGAAAATGGAAATAACTGTTATTGTTTCCAACATGATAACTGGAAACCACTCACTCACAATGTCATGAGTTCATGTTACAACCAGACAGATGGTACCGCAAATTCGGCAACAGTAGGTCGAAAGTTCTGCTGCCGAAATCAGTCTTTGCATTCCGAAATTCGAACCAGTGCCCCTAGTGGCTGAAGCTGGAAGTGTTGTTGAACATAAGGGCATGTGTGAGCTCAGATCAAAGAGTGGAGGCAAAAGCAAATGGCATTTTTTACTTACAAATGATGTAATACAGTCTTTATTTTTTGCAATTAACATTTTGTATTAACTCCACAAAACATATATACAAGAGCAAAACAAGTACAAAAAAAATACATGGAATCATTCAAACATTTAAACCCCACAACCACCCCTCCCTATCCCCAACCCCACCCTAACCCCCAACAAACACCCCTGTGGTCATATAAAAGTATATTCGGATGGTTACAGACACATATAACAATAAAAAGATTATTAAATATATATAATAATATTTACAATAATGTCAGCCTTCTAAACAACCCTTTTTCAAAGGGTGCCGCCCTCGCCATCTCTGAGCACCACTCATGAAATAATGGCGCTCCAGCTGACCTCCAACCCCTTAATAGAACCTGTCTGGCGATCACGAATCTAGTTAGGACCCAACTCTTTATAATATAGTCATTATTAACAGAAATGCCTATTTGATTAATTCTCCCCCAAACTCTTAAAACTAACCATCAGTGGAGTAAAAAAGTAATTGTAGAGTGAAAATACCACTTCCTGTTCAAGCTCACCATTTTTTTATATGAACGCATTAACTTCCTGGTTTCCATGGGACCAGAACACTAAAGCTTCTAAACCCTTAAGCCTAATATTTAGGTTTGGTGTTCAACACACTTAATATCTAGGATCTAGAATATCATAGAGACTAGGGGGTGGGCTCTTTTAACTTGGGCCAGTAATTATCAACCTAGCAACCACCCAGAACACCCTAGCGACCACAGAGACATGTGCTAACAACCACTCATAATGCTTGAAACCACATTACAACATCCCTGTGACCACCTAAAATACCTTAGAATCGTGGTGGTGATTTTTCCACAGACAATTCACATATTGTTAAGGGGAAATAAAATCTTATCTTACATTTCTTTCACCTTTGAATTCTTAATTCAGCATTCTTTTGAAAACTGTAAATGTTGTTTAAACAAACAACAATGGAGGATATTCGAATGAGTTCTGTTCAAAGAGTTTCACAAACCCCGTTTGTTGTGGAACATAAAAAGAGATATTAGAGTTGTTTTTTGTCATTTTCAAGGACATTTCATAGGTTACACATAGAATTACGAGGGTATTATGTTCTAAATGTGGTTTGTGAGGACACCCCTAGTGTCCCTGTAATTCACACGGTTTTAAAAACATACTAAACAATGTTTTTTAATGTAAAAATGGCAAAAGGTTTCTGTGAGGTTTAGGGGTAGGCATTGGGTTAAGGGATAGAATATATAGTTTGTACTGTATAAAAATAATTATGTCTATGGAGAGTCCTCATAAAGATAGTACCAACGTGTGTGTGTGTGTGTGTGTGTGTGTGTGTGTGTGTATGCGTGTGCGTGTGTGTGTGTGTGTGTGTGTGTGTGTGGCACCAAAATGTCTTATTAGTTTTACATAACTTTTTTGTTTGTTTGTTTGTTTGTTTAGAATGTTTAAAAATACAAAAAATGTTTTAGTAAAACAAAAATATTCATTCAATTATATAATTATCAATGGTTTGACAGATTGAATAGCCCTCTAAATACTGTTTGGTTAAAAGAAAACTATCATGTGTCGTGTCTTGTCAGTCAGTGTTACAGTGCTCTAGGTTAGTAAATTAAATGAAAGAAATCTTAGTAGATAAAACATAAATTAACAGTCAACATACAATATTAGCTGTGAGTCTAAATTTGTTTTTAACTAATTTCACGAATAGCCTTTGAAATGTATTGTGTGAACAGCAGAGGGCACAATTATCCCATAGATTTGGCCCTAAAATTGCCTGGCAACTGTCTTATGAGACTATAAAACTGTTATATTGATTTGATTATACACATCTTTTTTTGTTGATATTTTTTGTTTGTTTTTTGTCTGTCTGCTGTTGTGTGTAAGGAAAGCTTTACTGTTAAAGAAATGACTCTCTAATGGAAGAATATGTAAATTGAATATAAATACATCTACTGACTATTAGATCACCTTCCTGGAAAAAAATAAAAATAAAGTCTAAGTTGGTTTCCTGGGTTTAGCTGGTTTGTCAGCACTGTAGTTCACCTGGTCTACCTGGTCTCCAAGCCTGGCCAAGCTCGTGTTTAGCTGTTCGGGCATCTGGTCTCCCAGTCTGACCATCTGTCAAGTGCCCAAACCCCTTTAAAACAGACCAGTCTGTCCCAGATGGGAGATGAGCTAACCACCATTTGGTGGTTTAAGATGATTTTTTAAAATAGGACAATTCCTATTTGTTTTCCCTATGCATTAATGCTAATAGCTAAAGTTAGCTGGTGAGATTGAAAGACATCTTTCTCTCTCTCTCTCTCTCTCTCTCTCTCTTGATTTTTTTTTACTCTTTTTTTCTTCAGTTTTCTCCATGTTTTGGCAGAGTTGAGTTGAGTATGAAGGTTGAATTTTTTATGTGCAGGCACAGCAGTTAAATATAAAAAAAACACAAAAAAAACTGACTAAGCAAAAGATTGTGAGAAATTAGGCCACAAGAGTGGGAATGCTTTTTAAAAGTCCTTTGTGTAATTAAAAAGGTGACATACTGTATTTTATTTTAAATAAAGTTTACCCTTTCTCAACACACAAACTAAGAACAGTGTTTAAAACTTTAAATAGCAAAACTGGATTAAACCAGCTAAGACTAGTGTAACTTAACTAATGTTCCTGAAGCTAAATAAGTAGAGCATGGTGATAGCAATTACAGGGCCATGGGTTTGATTCACAGGGAACACTGGGTTTCCATCCAAATATTTTTATGCGCATTTTGAAATTGCGCATAAGAAATCCTGAATGGAAACGTTTGATATGTGAATAAACGTTCTAAATTGGCTTACAATTGAATGCCTATTTAGTTAAAATGCTCATTAAGAGTAAAGACGCTGACTACCACCCCTGGAGTTCGCGAGATAAGCTGCGTACACACTGCCAGCTCTTCATTTGAATAAAGTTGAACTTGTCTCAACTTTGTCGTGTCGCTGGACACACCCACATTTAGTCGCCAACGGTCGCGACAGCTCGTGTTGCAGGAAGTCGCTGTGCTCTCATTGAAAATGAATGGGATGGAGTCACTGTCGTGCGCGATGTCGCTGGCAGTGTGTACGCACCTTTAAGCAACCAAATTGGCCCGCTTTCTACGGGGAGTCACATGGAGTAACCTCCTCGTGGCCGCTATAATGTGGTTTGCTCTCAGTGGGGCGCGTGGTGAGTTGTGCGTGGATGCCGCGGTGGATGGCATGAAGCCTCCACACGCGCTATGTCTCCGCAGTAACGCACGTAAATAAGCCACGTGATAAAATGCACAGACTGACATATCAGACGCAGAGGCAACTGAGATTTATGCTATGCCACCCGGATTGAGGTGAGTCACTACGCCACCACGAGGTGCATTGGGAATTGTGGAGTAAAAGGGGCGTTCTGTTGTGATATCTATGATAAAATGGGCGTGTGGCAGGGCGGAGGGCGGGGCCGGGTCCCGTATTAAGGTGCGTACACACTGCCAGCGACATCGCGCGCGACAGCAACTCAATACCATTCATTTTCAATGCGAGCACAGCGACTTCCGGCGACACGAGCTGTCGCGACCGTTGGCGCTAGATGTGGGCGTGTCCAGCGACGCGACAAAGTTGAGAAAAGTTCAACTTTGGAGCGACTAACTGAAGCGACAGCCAATAGGAGAGACGACGGGAGAGCTCACGTGATCCTTCTCTCTCTCTCAGCTCCTGCAGTAACGGAAAGATGGATGAAAGGCTAATTCTTGCTGTTAGAAATGTTCCAGTGCTCTGTGATATGTCTCTTCCCACGTTCAAGGACATTTTTAAGAAAAATACTGTGTGGAAAGGTGTATCTGAGATCGCGGGATTTTATGGACCCAGACAGACCGGCATTTGCATTTTCAGCCGCAGATAAACAGCCGCTATGGCAAACAGCACGCCTTGTTTCTCATTCATCTTTGATATAAAGCATTTTATGTACTGATTCCATTTATATTTAGTCTTTTCCCTCCAAAATGTTTGTTTTTAGTGGCAAGAAAAGAGATTCGCTGTCAACAGCAATGGAATGACATCCGTGAATGTCATTTATAAACGTTACTAGGCAACCAGTAGTGGGAACACCCACTAGCGACTTCACCGCCAGCCACTGGCGACCTGCAGCGATAAAGTCGCTGGCAGTGTGTACGCAGCTTTAGGCTAATCAAGCCTCCGTGAGGGATAAAGGTCGACTGCAGAGGATCGTGCGGGGGAGAGAGATAGTTTACGGACATGTACGTCATGTGAGTGTTTGTCTTTTAAGTTTATCATTAAAACTATTATTTATATTGTCAAGCCAGTTCTCACCTCCTCCTTTCCATGGATCCCTTTACACTGGTGCCAGGGGCTTGATTAGCCTAATACGGGACCCGGTCCCGCCCTCCGCCCAGCCACAGGACGAAAAAGACGTACTTGCATTGTAGGGGGGACCGAAGCTAAATCTAGGGACCAGAATATCATATAACTGGTGGTGGTCTTTTTTTACTTGGGCCGGTAAGCAACTGGATAGCAATGCTGTGGCAACCATACACAACACCCTAGCATAGAGGTGCCAACTTTTGCAAAAGTAAATACCTCACATTTTCTTCAGACAATTAAAAAAATCAAGTTTGTTCTGTTCACCGTAGAAAACAACGCTAATACCAAATTGCTTCCAATTAGGGCAAGTTTTTAAATTTTCATGTTCTGATGTGGCTTTACCTTAGCAACATTAGCCAACAAAGAGAACCCTATGTGCCAGATGTCTGAACAGGATTTGTTATGGGTGGCCACCAAGCAGACTAAAGCTGACAAAGCTGATTGCATATTTGTGTTGATAGCTTTTAGATGGGCGAGAACTGAAAACTTGTGCTCATGTTCAATGCTGGGTAAGAGCTAGAAATAACATGAAGACGCACACAGCAGGAGGAGGAGATAGAGGCAGCCAGCAGAAAACATCTCAGTAGTTTCTCTTGAACTAGAGTGAAGCAATGACTAGGCAATAGTCAATCAAATAACTTTATGGAATGGATTTTGCAGAATTGTTTATCTTGAACTCAAGCACTGAGAGATGATAAAATTGTGCAATTATCCAAGACCAGGAACAGAACTGGCCTTCTTGATCAATTTGTTCAAGCTTTGGAATCCCTCAGCATTCCACAGCTTAGAAAAACACACTGGGTATTGTAAGCATAATTGTAGATAAGCTCAAACACCTGCAACTACTGAAAGTCTCTGCTGGAAGTAGCACCTGCTCTGGCTTTTCTTGTATACTGCAACTGTGTTCGACCCTAAATAGCTCTTCGTCAGGTCAACATGACGTTTTCGGCTGATTTCCTACCTCAGGCCCAAAGTACCAGGTAGATATTTATATACTTTGACCACAATTTCAATAGATAATTGAATAAGTTGAGGCATTGAACTCAACATGGTGCAAGCTGAGTTGTCAAAGTCAAAATCAATTCTTCGTGCTTTGTACAGACAATATTTTGTCTGTAAAACAAATCAATATGATCAGTAATGGATCACTATTGTTTTTCCTATAACAGAGTTCAACTTGAGCTTGACAAGGCCAGTATAATTGTAAACATAATGTAATTCTGATAAAGACTGTAGGGGAATTTACCTCTGTTTGGGTAAATAGGATGTCATAAAGATCTGCATACAGTAACAAGAGTTGAACAGAAAGTGTAAAATGATTCAAAGTGCTGTTGGCTAGTTTATGGATTGGCTTAAAAAGATGTGGGCCGCTCACAGAAACCATGTAATTTCACAAGACCCCTTTTTCAATGAAATCTGCCTGGTAGTGGGGATATATTAATGTATGGTATTCCAAAAGAAATCACTCCCAACACCTACAAAAATATCAGGAGTATATCAGTGTATCAGTGGTCACACAAATGCCACTGTGTCCTAAAAATAAATTAAGGATTTATAATATCTTACTGTGTATTACAATAGGAAGGCATTGTTTGAAGTTGTTGGCATGTTTAGGAAGCAAATGACAAAATGTGTCTTTTGACTGTTTGTTGTAATTTAGTATTTGAAAAAATAAATTATGAAGGGAATATATTTGGGCTCAAATGACAAGGCTGCAATAATGAGTTTTGGACCAGGGCATTATAGATTAAACCAATTGATATGTGTTTACTGTATAAATAAATCAGAACATTAGCCGCTGTGAGGTTGAGCTGAGCTACAGCATGTTAATGTTTCACAGGACATTAATAGAAACTCTGACACAAGTAGGTTATGGGTCCTGTAAGTCATCGCTTATGCATGAACATACAGGTGCATCGACAGTACATGTGCATATATGAGTGCATGCAAATGCTCTTACTGTATATTTTAACCATCACTTTCTATCTATCTGTCTCTCTCTCTCTCTCTCACTCTCTTTGAGCTGTCTTGTGTCCTCTCTCTCTCTCTCTCTCTCTCTCTCTCTCTCTCTCTCTTTTTCTCTCTCTCTTTCTGATTTAATAGATTTTAATTAATAATTAATAAACGATTAATAATTTAATAAATAATTAACGGGGCAGTGGTGGCTCAGCGGTTAAGGCTCTGGGTTACTGATCAGAAGGTCGTGGGTTCAAGCCCCAACACCACCAAGACACCACTGTTGGGCCCTTGAGCAAGGCCCTTGAACCTATCTGCTCCAGGGAGCCGTATCATGGCTGACCCTGCACTCTGACCCCAGCTTAGCTGGGATATGTGAAAAATAAATAATTTCACCATGTATATGCAGAAATGTATGTATAATGTGTGACAATTGGTCAAATTAAAATTAAAATTAAATTAATTAAAATTAAATTAAAATTAAATTAAAAAGTCAGGCTCAAGCTATGTCAATACTAAGACATAACATGCTGTTGTGCAATGTCATTTGACTTTTTTCTTCTTCTTCTTTTCTCTTTGACAAACCTGTCTTAAAATACATTTAATGTATGTTTTGGACAAGAGAGATATAAAAAATGTGTAATATTTGCGGGCCTCCATGTCAGGTTTGAGAAGCACATTTTGGTGTCACATTACTTCTTCAAAGTATTAGAGGCACAAACTAACATATTTTGGTGGGAAGAAGGATTAGGTATGTGAGAGAACCTATTATCGAACATAAAATAACATAGAGTAGAGTAGCATGAAAGTTTGCTGGTTTTAATTACATAAAATTTCCATACCGTCAACTTGTTTATAAATTGCAGTGTTGCCTGCATTTGTCAAACTCAAACATACAACCCTGTTATTAAAGTTATTCGAAGTATTTTAAAAACATGTTTTTCAGCATTTGGTCTCAAACTAGCTAGCTCAGAGTGAGTTTGCAAACCCTGTTACACAACCTGGACTCATAGAAACACATTACTAAACAGTAATAGTAAATCAGTAAAAATCTTACAGTAAAATTGGAAACAGTAGGATGACTTTTCAGTAGCTAAAATCGGTCTGTGTCTACCGAAATTCAAAACACTGCCCCCAGTGGCCAAAGCGGTAAGTGTTGTTGGGTGTATGTGCACGTGTGAGTGCACGTTAATGTCCACGGAGGGGCGCCAAAAGCGAGTTGTGAAACAAAATGTTTTAAGCTGTATGGGTTGCATATTTTATAAACTGTACCCCCCAACCCAAACCCCAAACCTAAACCAAACCATCAGTTGAGTAATAAATGTAATGTTAGAGGGAGAAATGCAACCACTGAATCACGCTCGTCACTGATTATGAAAACACAATTTATTCCTAGTCTGGGATACTTATTTTGTAATTGTTAAAAGGTTGTTTATGTATTTTTTATGTTTATTGCTAGAAAATACAAATTCTCACAAATCAGGGTTTTAAAATATATTTAGACCAAATTTTGTTGACAGGTTTGCTACATTTGCAAGATTTTAGGCCCTATTAAGGAAAGTGGCATTTCATAATTTCTCACAAAGAAAATGAAGCTATTATTTGCTGCCACAAAAATTATGTTTTACTTCTAGCGATGTATCTATTTCCTCTCCCGCTGTGAGCACAGATGCACACGCCCCCCATCCCTCTCTCTCTCTCTCTCTCTCTCTCTCTCTCTCTCTGATCTCCCTCCGAAGGCTGCTCTATCACTCCCATCCTTCCTCCCTCACTCTATAATATTGTCACCACTTCCCCTCCTCTCCTATTTTTCTTCTCTCCCTTGATTATTCTCATCTGTCTTTTTCTTTATCATGGAATGCTTTTCATTCTTTATTTGTGTCTTCCATGCCTCTTCTTTTATTTCTATTGATAGACACAGCTGAAGGGATTCTTGCCATTCTCCAGGTCTCAATTCATGCTGCTTTCTCTCATTCATCCAAGGCACAAAATCTTCTGTTACTTTTCTCAAGGAGGGAGAAAATCTTCTTCTTTATTTTTCTCTTTTTGTTCCTCAGCTCGGCCGAAGATTCCGGATTCGGCCTCTGTTTCATTCCAGCCCCATTATCTACATTCTAGCTCAGATTGTAGGATCTAAACTGGAACCATGTTCTATTTCCAGCTGGTGATCATGGCCGGAACGGTTCTCCTGGCATACTACTTTGAATATACGGACACGTTCCCGGTGCACATCCAAGGGTTCTTCTGCTATGATAAAGCCTTCTCTAAGCCATATCCTGGACCTGAAGATGACAGCAAAGCTCCTCCAGTGCTGGTGTATTCGTTGGTCACCGCCATCCCCACCGTCACTGTAAGAGTTTTACTGCCTTTCATAAACTCACACTTTCGCTTAGTGCTGCATGTGGGATCATTAGTGAGTGTATTTAGATAGGAATTATTGTGAATGTAATTAAAGCATCTATCACTTTAAAAATTAAGTTTACTTGCTCTTTTTCAAATTTAGATTATAAAATGAGAAAAGGCATTGATGAAAGCTGCAATTTTATTACCTCCTGAAATTCCTCAGGTGAAATGAAAATAGGCACAGATGAGATTATTGTTATTAAGCTGTAAAAGTAATGTGAATGGCAACATTTAAGTAACATTTGTATCTCTTTTTATCTTTTTGATTGCAGACAAAAGGCAAAAGTCTCTGATTACTTTCTATTTAATTTATTTGGCATCAAGGAGAAATAATCACATTTAAGAGTGAATCATAATGTTAGTAAAAATAAATGTTGGTAGTGAATACCTTTTAATGTCAATGACCAGTTTAATGCTGTTTACCAGCATTGTCTATGTTATGAGCACATTCGTGCTGCTTTTGGCTAGTCATTTGTGCCAACATTTCCCAAAATAAGTAGATCAGTTTGAAATTGAAGCTTGTCCAGGCTGTTTTATTTAGCTGTGTACTTTAGAAATGGATAAATGCAAATGAGGCAATAATAGCATCTGTATGGCCAGACAGATACTCTATGCAAGTATGCAAAAGCAGATGTGAATGCCTGGCCAATGCATTGCAAGTATGTGGTCCAGTTGTACATACTTGAAATGATAGTTCACCCAAAAATTTACATTCTCTCATTATTAACTCACCCTCATGATATCCCAGGTGTGTATGACTTTCGCCAGAACACATTTGAGGAAAATTTGAAAAATATCTTAGCTCAGTAAAAATACAAATAGTGGCCTGAGGGGCAGATTTCTGAAACGTGAGATGGCAGGATTCTCTTCAAGCTGCTTTGCCATGACAGATGTATGAAAGAGAAAACTGACCAGGAAGACACTAATGAGGTCTAATTTTGCTAATGAACTACTGTATTTGTGTAGAAGATGTTTCTGGCCTATATTTGACTTAAATTGGCTAGAAACATACTTTATGCAAGTACACAAAAGTAAACCTGAGCATTTGGCCAGTGCATTGCCAACGCATAGTTTGGTTACATCCATTTTTGCATTACTGTGGTGTTACTTAATTGTTCAGCAATATTTTCTTCTAACTGTTGGTCCCCATTACAGTTCTTGACTTTAAAGAGAAAACTCTGCGCACTTTGCTCATTTTTTTATTATTTTCAAGTTATAATCCGGTGAGATTCAATACACCTGGTTACATATTTGTTCTTTGAGGTAACATGGCAAAGAAGTCAAAATCCTCGGGCTCTGGAGACATTAAAAGACACTTACGTGCTCAAGATTAAACCTCTGACAGGCCTGCAGACCGGGGACTCGATTGAATGTCACGGCGGGAGAAGAAATCCAGCGTCAACTGTCCAACTTGCCTGTGATGCTGACGAAGGTTGTTGATTACTTGGAGGATCCTACTGTACGTTTATCAATTAAGGTGATGGAAACAAAATTCTCTGAGTTGGTTACAAGAGTGGCAGATGTTGAGAAATGGATTGATTATCTGGAGTCATCCCAAAGTGAATTATCCGTTAATCCGCTCGCGAACAAAATAGATGTGGAAAATATTTAGGAAAAACTGAAAGATCTTGAAAATAGGAACCAAATAAATAACATTGGATTATTGGATTGTTGGAATTCCTGACCATGAAGAAGACAGAGATATGGTGAAATTCCTAGATGAGCTCTTCCCGGATCTGCTCGACATAACATGCCATAAGCTGGAAATCGAGCGAGCTCAGAGTTCTTGCTCACAGATCGGTTTAGGGAAACAGGCCTCGATCAATTCAGCCAACTTCTTGAGATCATCCGATAAAGATCTCATGTTGCATGAGGCGAGGAGCAAAGGAAAGTTTTTTGGAAGAATCGTAATATTTTCTTGTTCCCAAGTTTTGCGAATTCAACATGAAAGCAAAAAAATTCTCTTGAATCTGAGATAACCTTTCAGGAGCTTGACAAGGTAATTAAGGCCTTACCTACAGGCAATGCTCCGGGGCCAGATGGTTTTGCCGCTGATTTTTTTGGATCTTATGCTACAGAATTGGCTCCACTTTTGTTAGAAGTTTATACGGAATCATTAAAGAATGGAAAGCTTCCCCCAACCATGACACAAGCCTGGATCAGTCTGATTCTTAAAAGGAAAAAGATCCAAGCGAGAGTAAAAGTTACCATCAAATTTCCCTGATCCAGCTAGATCGAAAAAAATTATCAAAACTTTTGGCTAACTGGTTAAGTAAAGTTATGACATCTCTATACATAAAGATCAGGTGAGGTTTATTCTGGGCTGTAGCTCTTCTGATCAATGAAAACATAAGGCGCTTCATCAATATCATATGGTCAGTAGTGAATGATCAGTCTCTGGTCGCTGCCATCTCACTTGATGCCAAAAAGGTGTTTGATATAGAAGAATGGGATTATCTTTTTAAGATTTTGGAAATGTATGGGTTCGGGAATACATTTATTGGTTGGATTAAGTTACTTTATAGACACCCTGTAGCAGCGGTACAAACAAATGGATTAATTTCAGATTATTTTAATCTGAATAGGGGCACTCGACAGGGTTGCCCTCTTTGCCCATTATTGTTCTGTCTTGCCCTAGAACCATTAGCAGCCACGATAAGAAAGGAGGGGGATTTTCCAGGGGTGATGGATGTAGGTGTGGTGCATAAGCTTCTGCTTTATGCTAATTATATTTAATTATTTGTCTCTGACCCCACTAGATCTATGCCTTGCCTCCACAGTATTATTAATTCCTTTTCCAAGCTCTCAGGATACAAAGTCAATTGGTCTAAATCCACAGCTGTGACTCTGACAGCGTACTGTCCAGTAACAGCCTTCCAGCCAGGCGCCTTCCAGTGGCCCAAACTGGGCAATACGAATTTGGGTATTTTATTCCCAGCAAATTCGTCTTATTTAGTTAGAGTTCATTTTGACCCTTTAATAAAAAGTTTTTCAAGCTTCATTACATTTATCGATGATTGGGAAGGTTAATGTCATTAAAATGAACTGTGTTCCAAAATTAAACTACCTGCTACAGTCACTCCCTACAGATATCCCCCTCTCTTATTTATAAGCAATCTGATAGCATAGTGAAGTCCTTCATTTGGAATGTTAAGCATCCCAGACTACATTTCAACAAATTACATAGCCTGATTGACAAAGGATGACTAGGCCTACCCAAGATTTAATTTTATTATTATGCTTTCGGTCTCAGGCATTTGGCTCATTGGTCGTTGCACCTCCCTGGTTTTCTATTGAACAGGAAGTCCTTGCCCCTATTTTGCCATTGCGAATCCTTTCTATCAAACTACCCAGAGAAGATAAGTCATACCCCGTTATTTCACATTTGCATGTGATTTGGACAAGAGTGGCCAAAGTATTTAATCCGAACATTTATTTAAATGTTGCCTCAAGCATATGGCTGAACCCCAAATTATGTATCATCAAGTCCACTTTCTGTTCATCAGAGTGGATTGTGAGGGGGGGTCGCTACACTTGGCGACCTGTTTGAGAGTGGAGTTTTGTGATCTTTTGAGAATTTTGGTCATCATTTTGGGATTCCCAGATCTCAGTTTTATAGGTATTTACAGCTGCGCCACATACCTGTACCCCCCCTGGGAAGGCAGGTGCTTTGGGAGAGGTGATTGCTGCTTTTGGAAAAGGTCACAAGGCATCAGTGTATTATTCCCTTCTAACTCAAAGTCTGGGGGATGGAGCTTTAACTTCTATCAAGAGATTGTGGGAGAAAGATTTTAATTTGGTATTGGAGGAAGGAGTGTGGACTAGGATTCAAAAAGAATGTTAAGTCTGCATCTAGAGATGCAAGGGTTCGCCTTATGCAATTTAAGATTTTACATAGATTTTATTGGACCCCCTCTAGATTATATAGGCTTGGTCTTAAAACCACACCCACCTGCTGGCCATGCCAATCAGAAGTTGGAGACTTTTAAATTATAACATAAAAAAATTGGCTTCTGACCAGTCTCATGATCAGCAGGCAAATATTTTAAGGGGTTGGAAATGGAATGGAGCACCCTCTTTTTCAGAGCGGTGTGTGGAAATTAGGTGGGTAGCTGCATTTGAGGAAGTGGTAAGCAGAAGGCAGGGGTTTAGGGACGTATTTGTAAAAAGAAATGGGGCAATTATTTAGTTTTTTGGGGGGACTCTCGGGGAGGAGATGTGGAGAGTGTAGTTTAGTTTAATTATGTATGTTTATTATTATAAACATGGTATTATATTATATTATATCTTTTTATTTATTTATTTTTTTGGGGGTTGTGTGCATGTGTTATTATGTGGGACAACAGGGGTGTTTGTTGGGGGTCAGGGTGGGATTGTATTAGTGGGGTTGAATGTAAAGTGTTGATTCCTTGTGTATGTGTTGGGTACAATGTCAGGAAGAAGAGCTACTGCTGCTCTCTCTCCTTTCTGGATGTCCAGGAGCATGTAATTTATGCAGTCAGGACATCTTGTCATTAATATTTAGGTCAGACCAAACCAAACCTAAGTGACATTAACAAAGTCAGATGTCCACAGTGTGATGCAGAGCTGTTAATGTAAACTGGAAGAGCTAAATGCTTCAGCCAAGAGTCTCGATTCAGTTAGCCTGGAAAAATGTCCCAGTGGTGTCAATTGGTTCATTATCAGCGGGAGGGCGAATTAATGTCTGTCTCAGCCAACATCACACAAACAGATGGTGAGCTACCACAATATCAGACCTCAGAGGGGCTTTCTTCACTTTTGAGTATTTTTAAACACACACACACACACACACACACTCATCTGTGCAAATGAGAGCAGAAGGTGAAAAAAGCTCACCGTCCTTTCCTGCATATAGAGCTGACAGCAGCACGCACAGGGACACCTGTCAACTGAGGTTTTATTTAGACAAATCTCTCTGTGTGTGTGTGTGTGTGTTGAAATTGTCCTCACTTATATAGTGAAACATGACGAGATGAGGTGTCCTCACTAATAAAACAAGTGTGTCTTTGTGGGTTTTGTTTTTTAGGGGTCCATGTGGATGTGGTTTGCTTATTTTTAACTTCAATTTTTTTTCTTTTGATGTTGATGTGAAAAATTTACTGGACAACTGGTCTTTGTGTCACCCACAGTTAAACATATCTCTATAGGAATTGTGTGTGTAGTAACACACAAAGCTTCCTTTGTGTGTTACTACGCCTACTATCTCTTTGTCTTGAGGATGATAGTTTGGGTCCGCATCTTCGCTCTGTGTGTGTGTGTGTGTGTGTGTGTGTGTGTGTGTGTGTGTGTGTGTGTGTGTGTGTGTGTGTGTGTGCGTGTGTGTGTGTAAATATGTGGGTTCTCAGAGTGTGTGTGTGGGCAGTTGGAGGTTTATATCTTTTGCTGCAAGCAGAATCTTGAAACAGTGATAGTGAATATGAAAAACTCTCTTGTCAGTTCTAGCATCTTTAATGAGGCTGCTTTTCCCGCTGTAAACACACATATGAACCACGCCGGAGGGTTTAATTACTGAGACATACGGCCTCACCACATCTGAAGATGTCAAGTGGTCCTCTAATTCACAGCAGACACAGTCTTGTGTGTTCCCTAATGAGCGGTGTGCCACAGAGTGCTGGATCAGGGTCAGGTGCATTTTATTACAACTAGTTTCTGACTGATCACACTGTGAATGTGGCATCAGGAGCTCAGAAGTTCTGCTGCTGAAATCAGTCTGTGCTCATCAAAATTCTAACCACTGCCCCCAGTGGCCGAATCTGGAAGTGTTGTTGGTTTTAAATGTCCACAAGTTGGCACCAAAAGTGAGTTGCATTTTTTGCTGTAAAATATACAATCAACAGGAATCCAAATTGTATTAATCCTTTTACTAACCCTACTCCTTAACCCAAACCAGATCCCTAAACCTAACTGTCAGGGGAGTAAATCTTTTTATAACAAAATGTCATGCTCACCATTGTTTATGTGAATGTTAGTTCTTCCTGGTTTCCATAGAACTAAAACCCACATCTCAGAGGTTGCTCACACAATGCTCTAGAGGGAACGGTGAACACGTTTGAATTGAAGCAAAAATGTATGATGGAGGGTGACACTTGTCAGTCATTTTGGAGAATTTAATGAATATTCATAACAGCATGTCTATTTCCTGTATGATCTTGTTGTTAGTTTAACAGGTGGAGTGATATTTGATTAAATACAAATCCTCCATTCTTACCAACACATTAAAGGAAAATGTGAATACAAATAATTTAAATTCTGTCATCATTTACTCTTAAATCATTACCTTAAATCATACCTTAAATCATTCCAAACCTGCAGTGATGGGTGAAGCTTTTACCTTAACTATTAGCTTAACTAGCTTAGCTTAACTAGTAGCGAGGTGGAAGCTTAGCTAGTTTTTAAATCAAGTAGCTTTTTAGCAGCAGAGTTATATTTTTGATTAGGTAGCACGTAGCTTTGACAAAAGCTACACCGCTACATCATACATCACACCTGTTTACGACATCCAGTTTTAAATCAGAACTAAATGTCCAACTCACAAATTAATCCCTCATCTGAGTCAGGTTTTTACAATGAATTGGTCACATTTTATAGTAAAGCTGTCTGAATCGGTTTGCAATTCAGTCTGAATAACTCACAAAGCTCACGCGCATGTTGCTGATAATTTGGTGCACGTTCTCATTTGCCAACACGCTTGCAGAATATTTTAAAATATGGAAAATAAAGATAAAATTAGTCACAGTGGATCTACAATCATTGGAAACCAAACCTATAAAAGCATCCTATCGTTTGCCAGTGATGAAGATGGTCTTTATTTATTTTTTTATCCCCATATCTCCCAATTTTAAATGCCCAATTCCCACTAATTAGTAGGTACTTGTGCTGGCGTGGTTACTCACCTCAATCTGGGTGGCGGAGGACAAGTCTCAGTTGCCTCTGCATCTGAGACAGTCAATCCGCCCATTTTATCACGTGGTTCATTGTGCATGACACCGCGGAGACTCCCAGCATGTGGAGGCTCATGCTACCCTCACGATCCACGCACAACTTACCATGCACCCCACTGAGAGCAAGAACCATTCATTCTTGCAACCTTATGCCATTTAGATATTTAATGTATATGCCTCCCAATTTGCTCTTTTAAATTTCCACCTAGATATGTTGTTCTCTACAATTTCAGTTACATGAATACCTATTTTACAAAATATTGGAAAATGATAACTACCTATTGTAGTGTCTTCCCAGACATCTCATAAACAATACATCCTAAAACCAGTGTTAAGTCTATAGAGGAACAACTACCCCAAGCAACATCAATTCTTGTGGCTTTACCATTGTTAAGACATACAAATCCCTTCCAGTCTATAAATTCCTCTACTATATTTCCATTATGATTATTATCGAGGAGGTTACACCATTTGACTCTACCCTCCCTAGCAACCGGGCCAATTTGGTTGCTTTGGAGACCTGGCTTGAGTCACTCAGCACATAATGGATTCGACCTCGCTACTCCAGGGGTGGTAGTCAGCATCATTAGAGGGTAGGGAGGGTAGAGTCACATGGGGTAACCTCCTCGTGGTCGTGATTAATGGTTCTCACTCTCAATGGGGTATGTGGTAAGTTGTGCGTTGATTGTGGAGAATAGCATGAGCCTCCACGTGTGGAGTCTCCACAGTGTCATGCACATCGAGCCACGTGATAAGACTGACAGTTTCAGAAGCGGAGGCAACTGAGACGTGTCCTCCACCACCTGGATTTACCAGGCGAGTAACCGCGCCACCACGAGGACCTATTAAGTAGTGGGAATTGGGCATTCCAAATTGGGTAAATAATAAAAAAAACTTTCAAAAAGTTTACTGATTATGGAGAATGCAAGCCTCATATTATATGTGTACAAAAAAAAAAGTTGAAATCACATTTAGATATTGTGCTTCAAGGATATATAGCAATAAGGAGAGACAGATAAATAGGCAATGGTGGTGGGGTGATAGTGAATCAGAATATGAATCACTGATAGTAGAAATAATTTCACGAGCACAGAATATAAAGGTGATATATTATTATAATCCATGTGATAAGTTGAGCAGAGAAATATTGGAAACGATTATGAGAACAGATAACCACAAAGTAATATGGTGTGGGGGTTTTAATGCACACAACTCTTTATGGGGAAGTGGTGATAATAATCATAATGGAAATATAGTAGAGGAATTTATAGACTGGAAGGGATTAGTATGTCTTAACGATGGTAAATCCACTAGAATTGATGTTGCTTGGGGTAGTTGTTCCTCTATAGACTTAACACTGGTTTTAGGATGTATTGTTTATGAGATGTCTGGGAAGACACTACAATAGGTAGTGATAATTTTCCAATATTTTGTAAAATAGGTATTCATGTAACTGAAATTGTAGAGGACAACATACCTAGGTGGAAATTTAAAAGAGCACATTGGGAGGCATATACATTAAATATCTAAATGTCATAAGGTTGCAAGAATTGGATAGGAGGGAGTAGAGGATATGTAAAACTTTGTATAATACTGCAGAGGAAGTTACTGGCAAAAGCAAAGGATCAAAAAGAAAGAAAGTAGTACCGTGGTGGACAGATATATGTAGCAAAGCAATATAAACTAGGAATAAGGCCTTTAGGAAGATTGAAAGAACTCACACATTTGAAGATCTCATTTTATATAAGAAAGCGCAAGCAGAAGAAAGGAGGGTAATTAGAACTGCAAAAAAGTATTAATGGAGGGATTTTTGTAAATCTATTGAGGAAGTAGACATTACTGAAGTGTGGGGCATGATCAGGAAAACGGGAGGAATACATAGTAAATAAATAGAAAAGGAAAGATAATAACTTAAAATCTTTAAGTGTAATATTGCATCTGTTTAATAAAGTATGGAGGATAGTCAGACTTCCTTCTTCGTGGAAGTATGGAGTGATTGTTCCAATTGAAAAGCCCGGTGAGGATAGCTCTAAAGCTGACAGTTATAAGGCAATAGCACTGACATCCAATATGTGTAAGATTATGGAGCATATGATTGTACACAGGCTGAATTATGTGCTGGAAAAGAAAGGACTTATATCTCCATATCTGAGTGGCTTCCGTAAAGGGCGTAGTGCAATGGACGCTGCTCAATGTTTGAAAGGAGATATCAGAAAGGCACAGGCTAATAATGAAGTGATAATATATGTGTGTTTTGAAATAGAGAAAGCTTATGAGATGCTTTGGAGAGAGGAACTTTTAATAAAGCTAAAATATCTGGGTATTGAAGGAAGAATGTACAATTGGATAATGGATTTTTTGTTTGATAGAACAGTACAAGTGAGTGTGGGGTCATCTTATTCTAAAATCTATATAACAGACAATGGCACACCACAAGGAAAAGTATACAACCCAATACTGTTTAATATCATGATAAATGATGTATTTTAGCAAATAGAAATAAATATAAGAAGGTCACTATGCTGATGATGGAGCCATATGAAGTGAGGTTGTAACATCTCACATGTAATAAAAGTCATACAGTTAGCAGTAAACAAAGTTGAGAAATGGGCCAATACTGTAAATAGAGTTTCAGATTATCAGTAGCCAAAACTCAGGTGATATATTTTACAAAAAGTAACAAAGTTCCCAAAGTAAAAGTGAAACTCTAGGTTGACCTTCAGTATACATGCTCAGAAATTACTGGAAGGTATAAATATATTAAGGTGTTTAGCAGGAGCTGAATGGGGTGCAATTAGAATATCATTAAAATGAATATATTGTGCACTGATTAGGTCTACACTGGATTATGGTCGTATTATTGACAATTCAGCGTCACCAACTCTGATAAAAATAAATTGAAACAAGCTTTATGAGTATGTTGTGGTGCTTTAAGATTATCTCCAGTACCTGCATCGCAGTGTTTATGTAGATTAAAATTGACAATGACATATTGGGTTAATTTGAAAGGACATTCTGAGAATCACCCTGTAAAGAAAGTTTTGGACGAATGCTGGGAGCATGGAAAGTTTTGGATGGACACTAATAATGATGCACAAGCAATGGGTCTTACAGAAATAACAATAAGTCCCATTGTTGTAATACCAAGTATACCTCCCTGGCTGGTCCCTATGCTTAGAGTTGATCTCCAACTACGTGATTCATAAAAAATTATCCCTAAGGAGTTTATTATACAACAATATTTAGATCAGGCATATTTCTCAGTGCTCAGTATATATACAGATGTTTCCAAGAATCATAACTCTGGTCCCACTGCTTCAGCAGTATATATTCCTAAATTCAAAATCAACATAAAGAAGAGGATGACTGATGACATTTCAGTATTCACAACAGAATTAATAGCCATTTTATTAGCCCTAGAATGGGTAGAGAAAGATCAGCCCATGACCTTGGTTATATGTTCTGATTCATACTCAGCCTTAACTAGTCTCGTAAGTGGGCAGTCTTTCATCAAGACAAGATATAGTTTATGAAGTTTCCTGTGGGTATCTGCACATGTGGGATTCTCAGGAAATGAAGTAGATGATGATTTGGCAAAACAAGCAACTGAACATCCAGAAGTTGACATTTACGTACCACTAAGTAAGGCAGAGATTAAAGGGAAATACGACATAGATGCATTCAAAGTGGCAAGAATTATGGGTGGAAGAAACAAAGGGGAGAAAACTTTACAGTATCCAAAAACAAGTTAGTACTGGGAGAATTGTTCAAAATAACAGGAAAAATGACATAATCACCCGTCTTCGAATAGGGCACACTGGTTTAAAGGTGCAGTATGTAAGATTCAGAAACCCTTGTTATTAATGACACCTGTGGCCGTTAAGTGAACTGCTGCCAGCTACCTGTTCCTCATGCACTCAGTCCATAGGGACGCGAGCGATCGAGCATCAACCAAAACAATGTTGTAACGTACAAAGTGACTGAACATGATCCACCGGCATCATGCTGACAGATGAGGTAGCATAATTAAAATTCCATAGTTATGATTGTTTAACTAGAAAATTTGAGACTAAACTAAACTAAAACTACTTATCAGCTAACATAGTTACACATAGCTGATACACACATACAGCTATATACCGGTACTACCGAACAATACCAGACAGTTTACAGTTGCAATATTGTATGTTTTGAATGTCATATGTTGTACCATGATTAAGAAACCAGCATATTTGCTTAAATTTATCCTGTATACCTGACATTTAGAGTAAAGAGAAGATCGTTGAATCTATTTTAAAGTTACGAAGCAAGGTAGCTTGCAATTCGTCAACGTTAGCAGGCAAGATCAAGTTAGCTAAAATTACACAGATCAATCCTTATGGCACTGTATTTCACATGCTTTGCAGTTATGTAAGCTTACCTGTCCAATAAGAAGAATGCCAATTTAGGGTCTGTTTTGATCCCCAAAACCGAACGATGGTCCCTCCAGGAATCAAATGCCTTGCCGATGTTTACTCTACTTTTCGCTCGAACTCGATCACTTTCCTGCTTAGCTAGACTGGATGCAGTAGATCTTTTTTTTTTTTTTTTTTAATGTTTGTGTAGGAGTCAGTGTTGTGCTGGGAGCCGGACGTTTGCTGGATCCCATCTCTAAGATAACGTTAGCTAGTGTTGCAGTTTGTTGTCTCTGTTGAATAGCGGAAGCACTGAGGCAAGGCTCTCGGGAGCACGCATAAACGTCACAGCCTTTGGATTTTCTCGGTAAAAGCAACCCGGTCCCTTCAAATGAAAATAAGCCTACAGGCTTTAATTGTCAACCTAGGAAGTCCGGGAATGTCACATTTTTTAAGTTGCGTCACAAGCTGTTCACATATTGGCAAAAAAAGGCAAATATTACATGAAAATTGTTAAATGTTGCACCTTTAAATTATTCATTATCCAGAATAGGGCAGTCAAATAGAAACTCTTGAGCATGTGCTCTTAGTACGTACAGCATATGAAAGTGAAAGTCATGAGCTTGCACAGATACTTAGAACAATTGGTGTAAATAACCTCACATTGCAAAATCTCCTTAGTAATTCCCCAGGACAAACAAAAGTACACAGTGCTTTATTAAAATATCTCAAAACAACAGTACATTTTTTATAGTGTACTACATATTCTAACCACTACCCAAGAATATTAAAGTACAGTTTAGCAGCATTCTAATGAAGTCTACAAACGCTGACAAATACACTTTAAATTATTCATGCCTCTATCTGAGCTTTTGGCAGTGTGTTTTTCTAGTAAATATGGCAGAACTAGTAAAGTCTTTGTTTTTCTTTGATCTAAAGAGAGCTTTGGCCCAGCAGAGGTGCGCAGCATCATTCAGTGACATGCTCTCAGAGTCTGTTGGTGCCTGATGTCACATCTGTGTATTTATCATGCATGTTTGGGGACTGTGTGCTCCTGTATGGCAGTAATGCGAGTATGCCATAAGTGTGTTTCTGTGACCTCATTCTGTTTGGAAGAGAATTCTCACATGAAAGAAGAAGAAGAAGAAGAAGAGAGAGAGAGAATGCATGTGCCTGCATATGGGTGAGAAGGATTACACATTATATGTATGTTCTTAGTAAGTGTAAGAAGAAAACTGTAAAAATACTACAATACATTTTACCTCTCTAAGAAGTGGGTAAGAAAGGCAGAGAGAGAGAGAGTAACATATGTAAAATATGATGATATTCTCATTGAGATACACATCACCCGCACTCAGTTCTTGTAAGTGTACACCCAGAGGATGCATTTAACCTCTCTCGCCTTAGATTAAGCCAGCCGCATTTGTTAACACTTCTACTCAGCCTTGCTAACAAAAAAGAGAAAAAGTTGGTCATGTGGGCATGGAGCAAGAAAATAGTAATACAGAAACAAATATGAAACATATATGAGTTGGCATGCACAAATAATAGTTTATCAAATACCAAATGAATCATAAATAAAAATCAAAAGGCTAAAAGTCTGCATACCAATGCTCAGATCGACAGAGGGTATATTCATAATGGTGTACTACCATTCTAGTCATAATATTGTTGCAGTATGCAGTCTCTCACATGCGCTTTAAACTGACCTTCCATTCAGAGTGTAATGAAAAAACTGGACTAATAAAGAGCGTTTTTTTAATAACATCCCCTTCTTGGCTCATTATTTCATTGGACAGAAAAATGTCATATTTTACCGAAAATGTTATTGAAATTGCACAATAAACGAATTTAGGTGAATCTTTCAAAACCTGTCATGAACATGTCCAGGACTAATTTCACAAAAAAACGAAATAAGAAATGTTATTTTGCATGAAGAAAATAAAGCATCATTTTAGGACTATTAAGATTATCATTCAAATTCATTTTCATCTCAGTTAAACAAATTCTCAAAAGCTAATTATTTTTCATGTGACAACAATGTAGAATACTACAGTTTGAAATGTGCATTGTTACTAATAATCTGCACAGCATTCAATACAACATCACATGGCAAATCGACATGCTGCTTCCAAATTTTCATGTACCCTGAAATCGATCCCATTCAGCTTTTATTATTATTATTATTATCTTTGCATCAATTAAAATGTTTTTAACTCTCCCTGTGGTGGGACTGATAGCATATTGCAGAAACCAAGGCATTTGTTCTAGTCCACTGGAAATAAGTATATAATCACATTCACATAATCAATGCAAGCGTGATATAGAGGCAAAATTTAGGGTTAGGTTTGGGGTAGGGGGTAGAGTTAATCAAATATGTATTACATAATTTATTACCAAATATACAACTTGCTTTTTGCACTACCTTGTGGATATTTGACGTGGAATCTGGTAAACAACACTTCCAGCTTCAGCCACTGGGGGCAGTGGTTCGATATTGGTTCGTACAGACCAATTACTGCAGCAGAACTTTCAACCACCTGTCGCTGAATTCACAGTGTGATCAGTTTTTTAGTAAGCAGTACACTAACATAGCCAAAGACTTGGGAGTGGAGACCTACTGTGGCTAATAGACTGTGAGGAAAGAGTGAAGTGGTGCTGAAAACTATGACAGGGGAATAGAGAGAGAGTGTGACAACTGAGCTGAGATATGCTGGATTTTTTGGAAGATTTCAAGATGAGTTGCCATCAGCATGCAACATCATGTGGTGTATTTCAGAGTGAAACGGGATATTCAATGAGATAAAGAAATTAATTTAAAAAAAACCTGTAGGCTGAAACTTAATATTACCCATCAGGAATTAATTGAACCGTGACTGGAGGGAAGGGGCTGAAATATAAGACGGTTCGATGTCAGCCAAGAAGGAAGACATTTCAGAGGCTGAGCAAGTTTTTTAATGAAAGATTACAAAGTCTACTTTTTATTTTTCTCTAGAATAATTTGCTCTGATGAATCGTTCACAGTAAGACCAGGAACATGAATTAAGAATTTAAATGAGGTCAATTATGATTTCATGTTAAAGAAGAGAAATAGACATGACAATAAAGGAGAGAAAGAGAAGAAGAGTGGAAATGAACTGGTTGTGGTTACACTGATAGTGGGATGACGCTAACCCAATTACCTTGGATGCTGCTTGGAGAGATGCCTGCAGAAAGACACAAGGACAAATTCCTTAAGATAAGGAATGGCAGTGTGTGAAACACACAGAAAGGACAAGAGAAAAGAATGACTGAATAAAAAATATTTAAGAATGAAAGAAAGATTGTTGAAACTATTGATCTATAATAACAGTGGCCAGATAGCCAAACTTAACAGTGATGACATTCTGGTACTGAATCTTTGTTTGATGCATTGAAATGACAGCTAAAAATCTAGCTGACATTCTAATCTGCTGACAGCATGTGGAAATGAATGTAATATTTGATGCGCTGCCTGTCTAGTTGTGATCTGTATTGGATTAGCAGGAGCATGGATGCCTCAGCTGTCATACTGATGCCATGGTAACGCTATGATAACAGAGTGTGTTCTGTTGTATCTTAAAAGACTTGAGCATGTCACCCAGAAAACATCCTAAGTGGTCTTTTAGTCTCAAGAGGATCAGGAAAGCCAGCTGTGCAAGCCGTGTGTGTGTTTGAATAGTGTCCAATAGAGACTGTGTGCATTTTCTGCAACATGATCACAAGGGAAATCGACATGGAGCCTGAAATCGACCACATTCTGCTGAATTACTGACAAGGGCCATCCCCTATCAGACATTTTTGCATCAGTTCAAATGCAGTCACCCTTCAAACACTGGGGGCAGTGATTTGAATTTCGGTAAGCACAGATCAATTTCAGTAGCAGACCTTTCGACCTACTGTCCTCAATATCTGAGTTCAATCAAACCAAAGATCATTTTTTGGTGAACAGTCCCTTTAACATATCTTACAGTAGCAAGCAATTTTTCCTCTTCTCTCTTGAAAAGATAATCTTGCTTGTTTAACAAACAACCCCTTTAAGGCATATGGAGTGAACAATTAATTATTAATATTGCTGTGTGTCACTGTGCCCTGGAAGATATATTGTACT
Source organism: Xyrauchen texanus (assembly GCF_025860055.1). Lineage (NCBI taxonomy): Eukaryota > Metazoa > Chordata > Actinopteri > Cypriniformes > Catostomidae > Xyrauchen > Xyrauchen texanus. Next base: position 9,045,332 of record NC_068288.1, on the reverse strand, counting down.
GTATATACCCAGTCCATCGAGAGAATTGGGTTGACAGATGAGAAGTGGGCCAATGCCCAAGGCATTGCACTGCTGGTCCAATGACCAGCACTGTTGGTGGTGACTTTGTTCTACTTTGCAAAACTGTTAAGTGTTGTTCAACTGTTGTTCGTGCTCCACATTGCAGAAAAGGTTCATCACCAGTATATGTTGCATTTCAAATGTTTATCCCCTTCATGGGATGCTGGTGTCCCCTATAGGCTTCTTAACTAGCTTAACAAGCAAGCGATCCTTGGTCAGCCAGCTTCAGGTGATGTTTTACTAGTTAACACCATAACTAGGCTGGTCCACCAGCAACCAAACCACCATTAGCCAACCTGGTCTTGAGGGGTCTAATATGGTCTCTAAGGGGTCAGATGAGCTCTAACATGGTCTAATGAGGTCTAATAGGAACTGATGGGATCTCTTGGGGGATTATGATGTCAATATGGATCTTATGTGGTCTTTGGAGGGTCTGATGAGATCTAATGTGGTCTGATGAGATCTGCTTTGGTCTGATCTGATCTCCAGGATGTCTAATGAGTTCTTATGGGATCTGATGTGCTCTCTATGTGGTCTAATGTGGTCTGATGTATTCTCTAGAGGTCTGATGAGGTCTAATGTGTTCTGATGTGGTATCTTGGGGATCTGGTGATGTCTAGTGGGGTCTGATGAGGTCTCTAAGGGGTCTGATGAGGTCTAATATGGTCTGAGAGGGTCTGAGTTGGTCACTAGGTGGTCTGATGAGCTTTGATGGGGTCTGATCTGTCTGTCTGTCTGTCTGTCAAACTTAAAGCTTTTACAATTATTTCAAACTCGCAGCCAATACTTTGTCAAACAAAAATCTGCATTTGTTTTCAAGAAGAAATTGTCAGAACCTTCAGATCAAGCCAAATGGTGGTGTTTGTGTGGTTTATTTTTTGACTAACATTCTGACACCTTCCACTATAGACTGCAGGGGGGTTTTAACTTTACTAAGTGTCTGCATTTTATGGTGCTCCACTTTTCTGCTTGAAGCTTTTCATTTGACAGCATTCCCAGCTGCCATGAAAACTGTACAAACACTGTAATATGATTGTATGATTTCCACAGGAAACAGGCAGCCCTGTCAATCTTTTACCCTCTTTATCTCTCTTTCCTCCTCTTTCATTTATCTCTCTCTCTCTATGTTTTGATTTTGCTATCAGTCTGTTTCTCTCACCATTTCCCTTCGCTTTGAACTCCATGGCTTCATCCCTCCCCTTTTCCGTCTGTCTTTCCCTCACAAGTCTTCAGACTCAGCAGTGCTGTTTCATCAATTAAACATTGGAGCACTTAACTTCAAAAACTTCCATTAATCCCTCACTAAAGACAACATTTTTGTCCTCTCTAACTACAACTTCTAGAGGACATGTTAAACTGTTTGTCTTAATTTAAAGAAATGACACTGACAGCTGCTTCCCTGCCTGTTTATTGAGGATGATGTTGTCATGGAGGTTTGCTGCTTGTGCTGAACGCTCAAAAAGCTGTGCTGGTTTGTCAGTTGTTGCATTCTCATGAACTGTATCTAAACTAGAGCAAAGTGGTAGCTGAAAATGTCATAGTCATGTAAAGTTGAAGAATTTGTCATAATTTACTCACTCTCTTGTCGTTCCAAACCCATATGATGCTCTTTGTTGCATGGAACACAAATTAATTTTAGAGCAAAGTGTCCATGCTGCTCTTCTCCATACTGGTTTGGTGAGTAAACGATGGCAGTATTTAAATCACTGGGTGCACTATCCCTTTAAATGTTCACACCATTTATTAATTGAACACCCATTTTATATTTTATATCATTAGAATCATGCAGAACTAAGCCCAAACTAAACAATACTCCTCTATCTGCATATTTCAGATTAAAAGTTTTATTGGTTGCTCCTTCAGCATGATGCACAACAAAACATTCATATTCAATCAACCTTTATCCTCTTTAAACTACATTACCCCCCTCCCAATCCCCAACCCCCAACAAACATCCATGTGGCCAAGCCTGAGAACACATGCAGATAAAATTCATATATATATTTTTCAGCCAACAGCCGACTCTGTTATGTCTGATCCCCAACTGAACATTTTCAGCAAAGGAATGCAGAAACCGTGGTTCACTCCTGTCCTCCATAAGAAATGGACTCAAAGCCCAGAACAACAGACTTCTCTTCACTAAATTATAGACAAACTGTCCATAAATGAACATGTTTATCCCCAGGACATTGTGAATAGGTTCATTGCTGTCTTGTAAAGTGTACTTTTTAGTTTGTACTGTATACTGTTTTATGCATGACTTACAACAGGACTACCAGCTAATGTAAAATTATTTAGTATCATGTTTCCTACCAAATGAATCCTTGTGTGACACCCTGCACAATGGTATATATAATTCTGACAGCATGCATTGTATGCTTGCTATATTAATCAGAGCATAAAGGGGCACACATTAACAACTTACCCCCCCAATCATGCAAATGAGTCAGCTTCCAAACAAAGGAACATTTCCCACTAGGCAAAAACCGGACTCAAGAGGAGGGCCTCCAGTAGAAGTTAAAAGGACATGTCCAGCCTTTTTCTTTCTCTTGTTCCCTGGCTTTTTCCACTGGATCTGTCCCCTGACCCCCTCGTGCTGACCATGAGGTTGCAGGCTGGCAGGCCTCAACACCTCAAGCCATGTGCAACTACTTGGACCATAGTCAATGAGTTCATCCTAATTTCTTCATTCAGTGTGGAAGAAATTGATTGCAACTTGAACGGCATCGACTCGAGGAACCATCAAGACGTTATCCTGTGACTGTATCCAGGCTCTCTCAACAGCCAAGGCAATTGAAAGTATCGTACCAGTAACTAACTGAACATAGTTTAGTATAAAACATGAAAACCCCTTTGTAACAAAGGTGCTTTTAAATTAAGAGCTCGATGGTTCTCTCAGATGGTCAAAATGACTCTTTTCAAAACTGCATTTCCCCTATTCTGTGCTGGTTTCATTTTATTCCTGTTCAACTCAGGTGGAAGTAACCAATGAGCTAAATGTCTGAGACCAAATGCATAATAATAAAACTAAATCTTGGGTAGGCCTAGCCCACCTTTGTCAATCAGCCTATGCAACTTACTTTATTGAAATAAGAGAGGGGGACATCTACAGGGAGAGATTGTAGCAGTTAGTTGAATTTTGTAATACAATTCATTTGAATAATATTAACCTTCCTAATCATAGATAAATGCAATGAAGCCCACCTGCCCACATCGCTCGAAATCCTTTTTATTAAAGGGTCAAAATTAACTAACTAATTGACACAAATTTGCTGGGAATAAAATGGCCAAATACTTTTACCCTGTTTGGGCCACTGGAAGGTGCCTGGCTGAAAAGGCGTTACTGGGCAGTACACTGTCAGAGCCAAAGCTTCGGATTTTGACCAATTTTGACTGTATACTGAGAACTTAGAAAAGGAATTAATAATTCTGTGGAGGCAAGGCATAGATCTAGTAGGGTCGGAGACGAATAATAAAATATAATCTGCATAAAGCAAAAGATTATGCGCCATAACTTTCGACACCACCCATGAAAAACCTCCTCCATTCTTATAGCAGCTGCTAATGGTTCCAGGGCAAGACAGAACAATAATGGGGAAAGAGGGCAACCCTGCCGTCTGCCCCTATCCAGAATAAAATAATCTGAAATTAATAAATTTGTTTGTACCGCCACTATCGGGTGTCTATTAAGTAACTTTATCCATCCAATAAAAGTATTTTCAAACCCATACATTTCCAAAATCTTAAAAAGATAATCCCATTCTACTATATCAAACGCCTTTTTGGCATCAAGTGAGATGGCAGCGACCTCGGCACTTTTAATATGCCCTTCCAATTCCACGAGTTCTTGTGCCATTTTTTGGTGTATGAGGCATACAGTATGATCCGGCCCCTAAGAACCGCCTTTAGCGCCTCCCAAGCCACGCCCACATACTGAGGATACTGAGGCCTAGTTGGTCTCCATGTAGACATTGATTTCAGCCTTTAGCATTTGTTGGAATCCGGATTTTGCAAAAGGAATACATTAAAGTGCCAACTATATGATTTATTTTTCTCCGTATGTGGCAACACCTCTAAACACACCAGGGTGTGATCTGAGACTAAAATGTTTCCAATTGAGCAATCAACAACAGATGAAATGAGGGACTTAGATATATTTAAAAAAATCTATTCTAGAGCCAATCTTATGGACTGAAGAAAAAATGTATAGTCTCTACAGATGGGTTCAAATGTCTAACCAAGATTTTTACATATCCTGTGAAGCGTCATTGTTGCTCTAGGGACACGTTTGCTTCACTATGATCAAGGACTGAGTCCATCTATAGATTAAAATCTCCTCCCACTATTATATCATGAGGGGTGCCAGCGGCTTGCAGCATAATTTCAAGACCTATAAAAAAAGCCTTGATCAGCAACGTTAGGTGCATAAATATTTGCCAAAATAAGACTTTGTCCCTGAATTTCAGCTAAAACCATAATGACTCTTCCTAATTTATCTTTACTCTGTTTGAGACATTTGAATTGTAGATGTTAATTTATCAGTGTAATGAATCCCCTGTTCTTACTAGAACCAACACTATAGAAAAAATACCCACCCCATATCTTTCCAAATTTTTCAGCTTCCTGCAGGGGAAGGGGAGTTTCTTGAAGAAACACTATATCATATTTCTTATGCTTAAGAAGAAATAGAAATATCCTTCCTTATTTTTATAGGGTGCCCCAACCTTTCACATTCCATGTGGAGAGACACAATCCACATTTAACATTTTGACATGTAATAACAAAGAGATTGTTTGTCAAATACAGGATCATATAGAACACATTTCAACATTGGTGCAACAGACAAACACCGAACATTCCCCAGAACCAAAAAAAAACACAAAGAGTGTGTAGCTTCATCCATAAAACTGTCCTAAAGGTGTATTATTCTACAAAATATACTCCAGCCGCAATGCGGAACCAGCACAAAAAGAGTTCTTCAGACTGTCAAACAAATTTTCAGTGAGCCAGTCCATTTGGCTGCAACATGAGTACATGCAAATTACTTACTAAATCCAATGACATTGCAAATAATACTCCACAAAATAAACTCCAGCCAATAGGCAGTACCAGCACAAAAAAAACTTGCAGGTTCCTCAAACTGTCAAGCGAATGTTCAGTGAGTCGTCCACCTGGCCACAAAATGAGCACCATAACACGACTCACTCACTCTATTGACTTTATGAAGGACATCACTTGTTGTAAGCATGTGAATATTTTATGGCCATCCTTAGCATCTATTCTCAATTTGGCCAGGAATATCAGTGCAAAAGTGACCTTCCATTGATGTAAAAGTTTCTAGCAATCCTTGAATCGATCACGTTTTTCTCGTGTTGAGTTGGCAAAGTCTGGGAACAAGAAAATGCTGTGGTTCTTCCAAGAAAGCCTTCCTTTAAACCTCGAAACACGTAACACAAGATCTTTAACGGAAGATCACAGACATTTGGCCAGAATTGATCGGGTCCAGTCTCCCTTAGCGAATCACCGAGCCGGAACCCTGTGAGCTTGCACGATTTCCATATTATGGCTCCCTGGTCCGTGGCCTTCTCAGGGTGTCAGCCTGAGCTTGTAAGTGTCTTTTAATGTCTCCAGAGCCTGAGAATTTTGAATTCTTTGACATAATGTCCTCCTAGAACTGTTATGGAACAGAATGTATAGAATCTCACCGGTTTATCATGAAAAGGATTAAAACTAGCTAAGTGGTGTCCATAACTCCTCTCATCTATCTGCATATTGAATTATGCTTTACTAAGAGTACTAATAGTTCCTTTAATGTTTAGCACAGAATGAACTCAGTGTTTGTGGATTGAGTTTTGCAACTCTTAATAACATATATGTTAGAGGTGTAATGTGTGTTGAGGATTTTAAGAGAATAATGGCTGCCACTATTACTGCTGCAGAGAAGCAGAGCACTCTTATATGTCAAGGATGTTTTTGTGAAATATACATTCTCTCTGCCCCTTTTCTTTTTGTCTGTCTTCTGCTCTCACTCTCACTCTCATACTTTCCCTTTTCCCGTTTTTGTAATGCAACAAGCACCAATATGCCACACACCAAAAATAATACAAAGCACCTCACTAAACATTTGAAGGTTACTTTGCAATTCAGGCTTTCATGTACCTGAATAATTTCCATTTCCTGTTAGAGAGAGGGCTGGAGTGGCATCTATGAATCTGAGGCATCAGGATGCAGACAAGAGAACTTTTAGCACAAGCAAGAGCGCAGGATAACAAGCACCACTTTTACCACACTGTCACACACGTCAGACTGTAGAGGTTAAATGGTTAAAAAATTTCAGAAGTCAAGTATACAAAGGAATGATGGTTTGGCTGGCTAGCCTCTGCTAGTAGATGCCGAACAGCACCATCTTGGCCCACAAAAGAGTCTGATCCCGGGCAGTAGCTAGTGGGATGAAAGGTGGAAATGATTCTAGGGGCCCGAAGGTCCAAGGGAGCCTACAACAAATTCGAAACTGTATTTTTTTACTAGGTAAGGGGCCCAGAGCAATATACAGTCAGGGGGCCCAGACTTCCTTGCTACGGCCCTGGTCTGATCTCATGGAAATTGTGACTTTGGTGATATTTTTGCAAAATTATATTTCGTGGTCAATACACATAGGTTACAGTGAGGCACTCACAATGGAAGTGAATGTGGCCAATTTTTGGAGGGATTAAAGGCAGAAATTTGAGGCTTATAATTTTATATAAGCAATTACATGAGCTGTACATTTGTTTAAATTGTCATTTTCACAGGGTTTTAGGGTTTGTTGACATCACATTGTCATGGTAACAACGTTGTAAAATTGGCTATAACTTTACAGAGGTTAGTAAGTGATTTTTTTCTCTCTAAAATCATGTTTACTCACATATTGTGTACATCTAAGTTAGTATTTTAATGTTAAAAAATAGCCCCCATTCACTTCTGTTGTAAGTGCGTCACTGTAACCCAGATTTTTGCTTTTTATAAAGAAAAGGAGGGCCAAGTCAAAAGTAATTTTTGTGGTAATCGGTATTATGCCACAAATGCTGTCGATTGAGCTTAACTTGTATTGAACCCAGAACATTCCTTTAAATAAATAGATACAAATAATTCTGAGATATAGAATCTTGATTCTATGAGACCAGGTTATCAAAAAGCATCTCCCTCTCCATTGATGTGTAATTTGAAAGATTTATTTATTTATTCATTTTTCCGCAAATATTGAATTATATTAGGCCTTGTACATTTTTGTCAGAGCACAATTCTTTGAAGGGCTCTTAAAGTCATTAAAGGGACAAATATTTTCCCTTTCTTCTGCCTTTGACATCACAGCTCAAGATAGTTGCTAGTGAAGGGCTTTGTACGTTCTTGTGGTGCCATTAGCCAATAACCGCTCATCATTTTCCAGAGTGATTAGTCACATGGCATCTATAGCTCAGGTGATTGGATCAGATCACCTGATTGCAGAATTGAGTGTGCAAAGATGACACATTGCTCTTCACTGAATCTTGAAAGTTATCTATGAATTCTGATAAATTTCAATGTGTTTTGGATCCAGTCATATGGTCTTGCTTTCCTTGAAAAATTTCAACTCATCAGATCATGGTTTATTTGTTTATTATTTTATTGTTTATTTAATGAAAACATATATACGTACATATGTTTACAAATTAAAATACATAAAAATATGTACACGAAACACATTAATACCCACATACAGTATATACGTACTGATTATACACACCCGGTCCCTTATCAGGCTAAATAAACCTCCGAGAGGGATAAAGGCCGATGGCAGACGGTGGTGCGACGAGAGAGAGATAGTTTACGGACATGTCCATCATGTGTGTTTTGTGTTTTAAGTTAATCATTAAAATTGTATTTATATCGACAAGCCGGTTCTTGCCTTCTCCTTCCCATTGACTGCTTTACAAACATATAGATCATTAAACATCTATATAACCTTGTATTAAACTGTGCACTGGGCATTGTATGTTGTAAGGCCAGCATGTATAAATAAGCCAGTATCGATGAAATTATAAAGCTTGGGATTCAGAAGTCATGTTATTTTAATGCTGTCCCATTAAGGTATATTGAGTAATATATATAAATTGCAGCTGTACTGGTACATTTGGCATTTAAACATTCATTGAATTGAACATGAGAATCTATTATTGTCCTGGAAATTGGACCAATTTCTTGTAAATTCTGGATTCGAAGCCAGAGAAGTCATGACATTGACGAATGAGTCCTCATATATTCCATCAGTTTAAGGAAAGTAAATATTGTTGTCCCCCTTACCCATCCAAATATCATTCCTGCTTCTGTGTTTTGCAGATACTGCTGGGGGAGCTCACATCCTTCTTCACTAAACCTGAGGATGTACAGGAGAAGACGATCGTAACGGCTGACTGTTGTTATTTCAACCCACTGCTGAGACGCATCGTCCGTTTTCTAGGTAAACAATGTTTAGATGTTCACCAGCATATGTTGAGTTTGAATGCTGGAGTTCAGCATTGCTCCCCCAAGTATGCTTATAGTCCATAGAAACAAACCAGATGAAATAACGATTGATGCGCTTGAAACTTTTTTTATTTATTTTAGTCTCTCTTAACCTTTCTTATCCTTTTGCACTTAGGTGTGTACTCCTTTGGCCTCTTTACCACCACCATATTTGCCAATGCAGGACAGGTGGTGACAGGAAATCAAACTCCTCACTTCCTGTCTACATGCCGCCCAAACTACACAGCGCTGGGCTGCCATTCACCAATGCAGTACATTACAGAGCGCCGCGCATGCACTGGGAACCCTTACCTCATCGCCTCCGCCCGCAAATCTTTCCCCTCAAAAGATGCAGCGCTGAGTATGTACTCTGCTGTTTATACGGTGGTGAGTACTTCCTGTACACACATCACTATCCTCTTCTCCTCTCCATCATTAGTGCTGACCCTAATTGACATGTGTGCAGTTTTGATAGAGCAGCCACTCTCTGTCTCATTCTTTTGCTCTAATGGTATCACTTCTAATAATGGAAAAGATGATTCAGGGTACTTGGACATGGTTGATAGGTTGATGGTATTTTGTGCCCTTGTGGACAAATGAATGAACGTTGGCTATGTTTGGAATGGAATGCTATCTTACTTCTAACTGAATACTGTGCAGTATAAACGTATGCCTAATATTTTTACATTGTTGTCACTTACCTCATCTCATTAGATTTGAGTGGCTACTAGATGTCATTTTCAAATTAAAATCAGTTATTGTCCGTCTGATCAATGTCCGTCTGATCAAACAAATAAATATCTGTAAACTGGCGCTGTAATTACTAGTGCTGCAACTAACAATTATTTTGATTAATCTGGGAATTATTTCTTCAATTAATCAGATTTTTTAAACCAAAATAATTATTAACTGGTTTTAATAATTAATATATATATATATATATATATATATATATATATATATATATATATATATTTTTTTTTTTAAGATATTTTATATTTTTATACATTTATGATTGTTTTTAAATGTAAGAATATAAAATGCATATACTTTTTCACCAAAAAAAACATCAATCTGACTTTCATCATGCAAATGCATTTTTCACTACTGTAAAATGATGTTATTTACAGAATTTCTCTGTGGATAGTGCACATATTAAAATGATAAGTAATTAAATTCCCTGTTGATTATTTCAATTACCAATTATTATTTTTATTGAATAGTTGTTGCAGCAATAGTAAGTACATAATTCCAGTTAATTAATCACACTAGAAATCAAAGTCCATGTCAAGCACATTGCAGATTATGGGATACAGTTTTTTGCGCAGTGTGCTCTTTTGTACACTGTACATTTTGGCAAATATAGTAGGTCACCTAGGTAGTTCATATGCACAAAATGTAGCCAATTAAGCGTAGCATGTTATCATGCTAAACAGGTTTAATATACTAGTATATGTAAACAACTAATGACATTATTATTTTTATATTATTTTATAGTTTTGAATACTAATGCTATGTGTATATCTTTGTGCATATTTAGGGGCCGATCAAATTGAACACATTCTTGCCCTAAAAAAGATAGGTGCAGCACAACAGAATGCAGGTGTTTTGAGGCACATTCTTAAAGTTTAAATTTTTTGTTAACTTGACACAGCATCTAAGTAATGTGCAAAATGGCCAGTGTAAATGGCCCTTAATGTGTGTTTCTTTTGTATTTGATATGTGTTTTCTGCAGATGTACGTAACTCTGGTTTGGCGCACTAAAGGCACAAGGCTGACCAAACCCACTCTGTGTCTGACTCTTCTGTCATTGGCTGTTCTGGTCGGCATCGTGCATGTAGCTGAGTACCGCAATCACTGGTCTGATGTTCTAGCAGGATACCTCACTGGGGGAGCCATTGCTGCTTTTCTAGTAAGGATCTGGCAAACCTTGATATCCTAGATTTGAGCTGCAAAATTTGGCTGAAGTTCAGCCAGTCTTGCATATGCATTATGGGAGCCAAACCGTTCCAGGTGTTCTTCAGTTTAGGTCTTTATTACAATTTAAATACTTCTACTACACACTTTAAGTGTGTACTTCACTGTTAGAAATGCAACAATGAACTTGCGTAGCTAGAAGCGTCTGTGTTCACATACTTTCTTATAGTTTGTTTCGGGCTTTAATGAGACAGTGTATGCTTTTAAATATGTACTGTAGCAAGCCAGTACAGCAGATACAGTGCATTTTGAAAGTATTTAGATCCCTTCATTTTTTTGACATTGTGTTATGTTGTGCCTTATGCTAAAATGTTTTCAAAAACAAATTTTCACATCATCACTCAGGGACAACTCTGTGAATGTCCTTGAGTTGCCAATGTGAAATTTTAGCATAAGGCTGCAACATAACAATATTTGAAGAAAAAAAATTAAAGGTTCTGAATACTTTCTGAATGCACTGCACATACGTCATTGCATAGCTCAAACCTACATCATAAAATTGCATTTTGATACCACAGGTCCACCAGCTAGACTAACACTAAACCAGCACTAACTGCTGGTTTAAGCTGGTCTTTTCAGCAGGGAGGATCATGTATTCCACATTGAGTTTCAAATTCACTTGCATTCCATAGATCTCAGACAGTTGAATCCGATCTAGACAGGTAGTACTGGGGAGGAGGAGGGTTTCAGAGAGAAAACTCTCATAATGCACTGCAGTGAAACCAGCTTACCTGCAACAACTTAAATGTCAATTTAAATGTTAAACAAAAAGAGACTATACAAGTTAATTGGCTAGCAGATTACATGTTCAAATGACCTATCAGCTTGTGCCATGTCGAGATTCATGACTGAATTTAGAATATTTTTTTGTCATTAGCAATTTTTATTGATTCCAAAATTAAAAGTTAACACAGACAACACATGAAAATACAGAATCAACTTTTATCCATATATGTCCCCCCACCCCCCCATCACCAAACATACAACATACAACATATATCCCAGTGGTCAGACATTAAATAACAACAGACACACATATAAACATGCAGTTTAAAGAAAATACTCTATGACATAAAAAGACATAAAGAAATTAAACAACCGAGAAAAAAAAGATTCCACATATTAATTACTGAATTATCCGGTTGTCTCTCTCCACTACTCCTCCCCCAGAAAGGCCAAATAAGTGCCCCACTTCCTGCTATAATCACCCACCCTGCCCAGTAGTCTATAAGATACCTCCTCAGAAGCCGCCACTCACCACTCATAAAATGAGGGTGCACCCGGTGACTTCCATCCCCTTAGAATCACCTGCCTGCCAATCATCACGCAAGGAGCCAATTTTTTATGTTTTTATTGATAATATTAATACCCGCCCCATCACCCAAAATACAAAGTCTGGGGCAGAATAAATTCTTAAAATAAAAGAGTGCCCAAGACCTCACAGACAAATCTCTGCACCCCTGACCAAAACTCTTGAATCTCAACACAGGACCAAAAACCATGAGCCATATACCCATCCTCCAACTGGCATCGCCAGCAAGTAGGTGTGTCTTTAAGGCCAAGCCTATACAGTCTAGAGGGGGTCCAATAAAAACGATGCAGTATCTTAAATTGAATGAGGCGCACCCATGCATCCCTAGACATAGACTTGACATTTTTAAAAATCCTACCCCATTCTCCATCTTCTAGTCCTAAATTCAAGTCTCTCTTCTTAAGAGATGTTAAAAACCCATCCGCTAGACTCTGAATTATCCAGGAATAGTACGCAGAAGCTTCATGACCTTTTCTAAAAGCAGAGAGCACCATCTCAAGAGTGTCTGACGTTTTAGGGGGCTGCGTACTACACCCAAAGGTGGTACAGAGTAGATGGCGCAGCTGTAAGTACCTGAAGAATTGAGATCTGGGAACCCCAAACCACTGTATAATATTTTCAAAGGATCTCAATGCTCCATTTTCATACAGATCACCCAGCATAGCAACACCCTTCTCAATCCATTCTGTCCAGCAAAAGGGGGACTTGTTAATGCACAATTTAGGGTCTAACCAAATACTTGCGGCAACGTTCAGGTAAATGTCAGAATTGAGTATGCAGGAAAATTTTGTCCACAATAACTGTATGTGTGAGATAACAGGATGTCTTTACTTTTCAAGGCAGCTTGGTAGGAAGACATTGCAATGGCAAGATAGGGGCAAGGACCTCCTGTTCAATAAAGAGCCAGGGAGGAGCTCTTTCAGGTGGAAGCGACCAATGCGCCAAATGTCTGAGACCAAAAGCATAATAGTAAAACAAAATCTTGGGGAGACCCAACCCACCTTGGTCACTTGGCCTGTGTAACTTTTTAGAATGCATCCGAGGACGTTTACCATTCCAGATAAATGATTTAGCTATACTATCACATTTTTTAAAATAAAAGAGGGGCACTTCAATGGAGAGAGACTGAAATAGGTGGTTACATTTTGGTATATAATTCATTTTAAAACATTAACCATCATAGATAAATTTAATGAGGCCCACCTGCCTACATTGCTCGAAAACCTCTATATTAAAGGGTCAAAATTAACTCTGACTAAACCACATACATTTGCTAGGAATAAAATACCCAAATACTTAATACCCTGTTTGGACCATTGAAAAAAACGGCTGAAAAGCCGTTACTGGGCAGTACGCTGTCAGAGCCAAAGCTTCTGATTAAGATCAATTATCTCTGTTTTCTGAAATGTTTAAAAAGGAATTGATAATTATATGGAGGCAAGGCATAGATCTAGCGGGGTCGGAGATGAATAATATAATATCATCTGCGTAAAGCAGAATCTTAAGCGCCATACCTGCCGCCATCACCCCAGGAAAATCATCCTCCTTTCTTATAGCAGCTGCTAATGGTTCCAGGGCAAGACAGAACAATAATGGGAAAAGAGGGCAACCCTGCCGGGTACCCCTATCCAGAGTAAAATAATCTGAAATTAATCCATTTGTTTGTACTAAAGTAATTTAATCCATCCAATGAAATTATTTCCGAACCCATATATTTCCAAAATCTTAAAAAGATAATCCCATTCTACCATATCAAAGGCCTTTTCGGCATCAAGTGAGATGGCCACGACCGGAGACTGATCATTAGCCACTGACCACATGATATTGATGAGACGCCTAATGTTATCAGAAGAACTACAGCCCCATATAAACCTCACTTGATCTATATATATAAGAGATGTCATAACTTTACTTAATCGATTAGCCAGAAGTTTTGACAAAATGTTTACATTTTACTGGATCATGGAAATTGGATGTTAACTTTTACACTCGCTTGGATCTTTGTCCTTTTTAAGAATCAGACTAATCCGGGCTTGTGTCATGGCTGGGGGAAGCTTTCCACTCTTTAATGATCCATATAAGCTTCTAACAAAAGTGGAGCCAGCTCTGTAGCATAAGATTAAAAATATTTATCAAAAAAAAGCATAGCATCTTGCCCTGGAGCCTTGCCTGTAGGGAAGGCCTTAATTACTTTGTCAAGCTCCTCCAAGAATCAAGAAATGTTTTTGCTCAGTCATCAATTTAGGGAGTTCTATTGATTCCACAAAGTTTCTAATATTATGACCAGTAAACGAAGACATGGGGCTATAAAGATCAAGATAGTACAGTATAAACTCTTTAAAGGCGTTATTAATATCAATGGCCGAGGTAAAAATTTTACCACCAGCAGATTTCACTGAGGGAATGGTAGAAAAAGACTCTCTCTGCTTTATATATATAGCCAAACATTTTCCTGCTTTGTCCCCCGACTCAAAGTATGTCTGTCTTGCCCTGAATAACCAAAACTCCACTTTCCACGACAAAATAGTATTATACATGTATTTCAATCGGATCAATTCTCTGAGGCCATCAGATGACATATGGCACTTCAGCTCTGCCTCTGCACTTTTAATATTTCCTTCCAACTCCACAAGTTTTGATTTTTTGATGAATGAGGTATACTGTATGATCCGACCCCTAAGAATTGCCTTAAGTGCCTCCCAAGACACTTGGTTGCCCCAACCCATTCACATTCCACGTGGAGAGAGATAACCTACTCATATTAACATTTGACATTTTTATGTAATAGAAAAAATAAATTGTGTGTCAAAAACAAAATTATAAAGACCACATTTTAGCGTTAGTGCAACATTTAAACTCCGAACTTCCCCCCGAACCAAACAAACAGAAAAAAGAAAAACGTGTGCATTAACCTTGCACATGACAGCACCAACCAGCATCAATCCCTCTAAACTCAAAAGGTCCACGTGCACCTAGGAGAGCACCCGTGACAACTTTGCCATCGGATTGCTCAAATTTGCCTCACAAATTTGCAAGGCAAAATTACGTAACAGAAAATACTTTGTAAAATAAACCTAGCCAATAGGCAGAGTAAATATAAATAATGTGCAGATTCATTCACAGAACTGTCTTGAAAGTGTGCTCCTCCACAAAAAAAAAGCTCCATTCAGTGTCCTCGGACAGACAAACGAATGTTCAGTGAGCCGGCTGTCCATGAGTGTAGCAGATGACGTAATCATTCCAATGTCCCATGAAAATACTCCAAAAATCAAACTCCAGCCAACAGGTGGCATAAGCACAATGAACAAACAGATTCATACACAACTGTCCCAAAGCAGTGTAATTCCACAAAACAAGTTCCAGCCGCTAGGCGGAACCAGCACATAAAGAAACAAAACAAGCATCCCGGTTCCTCGGATGGTCAAAAGTGTATTCAGCAAGTCAAATGCACTCGGAGGCCGCATGAAAGAATACACCATGACTTACTCAGTCCGTCAACTTTATAAAAGACATCCTTTGAGTAGGCATGTAGATATTTAGCGATCACCCATTGTGTCCATTCTCAATCTAGCCGAAAACTTCAGTGTAAAAGCGATCTTCCGTCAATACACAAGTCCCTTGGAGTGTCATTCCACAAATCAAACTCCAGTCGCTATGCGGAACTAACACAAACAGAAACAAAAATTACGCCCAGCTTCCTCCGACAATCGAGTCAGTGAACAGCGAGTTGATCCACTCTCATGGGAAACACCCGAAGGTTAATCACCCATTGTTTTTATGACCGACAATGCTTGTTTTGGGCACAAAATACCTTGCGACATCCCTGGTGTCTATTCTCAGTTTGGCCGGAAACATCAGTGCAAAAGCGATCTTCCGTTGACGTAAGAGCTTCTTACATTCCTTGAACTGATCGCGTTTCTCTCTTGTCAAATTTGCAAAGTCTGGGAACAAGAAAATATTGTGATTCTTCCAAGAAAGATTTCCTTTGCTCTTCACCTGTCGCAACATGAGATCTTTATCAGATGATCTCAGAAATTTGGCCAGGATTGATCGAGGCCTATCTCCCTCAGCAGATCTCCGAGCCAGGAATCTGTGAGCTCGCTCAATTTCCAGCTTATGGCCTGTTATGTCGAGCAGATTCGGGAAGAGCTCGTCCAGAAATTTCACCATATCTCTGCCCTCCTCATGCTTAGGAATTCCAACAATTCCTGTGGCTTCTATTCTTAAGATCTTCAAGCTTTTCAAAAACATATTCCAAATCAACTTTGGTCACTAGCAGATTAGCAGATAATTTCCTCTCCGATGACTCCAGAGAATCAATCCATTTTCAGCATCCACCACTTTTGTAACTAACTCAGAGAATTTTGTTTCCATGGTTCGATTGCTTCCAATCAATCAACATATTACAGCGAGATCTTCCAAGTCAGCAACAACCTTCATCAGCATCACAAACATGTTGGACAGTTGACGCTGGATTTCTCCTGCTTCGCCATCCAAATCGAATCCCTGGTCCACAGGCCCGTCAGTGCTCTCATCTTGAACACGTTAGTGATGGGTCATTCATGAACGAGTTGGCTCTAAGAGCCGGCTCTTTTAAGTGAACGTTGGGAGCTAGCTCGCATATCAGAAGAGCCATATATATTTATAAAAATACAAAAAAAATTAAGATATGAATAATCAAAAGATTGAAATTAATAGACTAATTCAAAGAACAAAAAATAAATAAAATAATATAGGCCTAAATGCTCAAGCACACACATTCGTTCTGACTGTCTGCTCAGACTAAAAGCTTCACCTGTTGTTCCTGTCAATCAGAAACGCAGTGTCAACCAATGAACCAAAGATGCGTGAGGGAGGGCGGAGCCAACTTATTATGTCGTTCAGATTGTATTAGTTTTGAATTGTTACATTTAAATGCACTTAGTTTAAATACATTAAAAAAGTTTAAATTTAATTTTAAATACACATACTGTCTGACTTGAAAAAAATACTTTTTTAAAGAGCCGTTTGGGAGCCGGCTCTTCTTGGAGAGCTGAGCTGAACGAGCCAGCTCACTAAAAAGAGCCAGAATGCCCATCACTAGAACACATAAGTGTCTTTTAATGTCTCCAGAGCCCGAGGATTTTAACTTCTTGGCCATGTTTAGCTCAAAGAGCAAATCTATCACTGGGTGTATCGAATTTCACCAGATTATGTTATGAAAATAATAAAGTGTGCAGAGCTGTCGCTCACATGCTTGCTTCTCGCATTGCGTCACATCTCCTTCAAATTTAGAATAATTTTAACACAAATCTGTTTAAGAACAAATACTAACAAGTGTTTAGTGAGTCTGCAGCTAATCCACCTGCTCCAGACTCCTTCCTTTATCCTCTTAAAGCAAGTCCAGTCACAAACATGCCAAGGATTTAGCTGAACATGCTCTGGGCATAAAGTCCCTAATCCGCAACAGGCTGATTCATCCATAATCCTGCATTGCCATAAATGCCTTATACAACTTTGTAGTCACAATTAACCTTCTCTCATTTCTGCTCTTTTTATTCTTCTAGGTCACATGTGTGATCAATAACTTCCAGCAGACCCAGCCTCCGCTCCCACCTATGCCACCCCTTCTGCAGTCCCCGCACCCAGGTCCCCCACTCAACATGCCCATGGTGGCCATGCCCTGCATAGAAAGTCCACTCGAAAAGTTAAGTGGCCCTAAGGTAAGGGGTTATGGGTGGACACCATGATAGGGAGGCAAGGCATGGGATATCTAAACAAGAGCACTGTGTTTTAGCTAACTGTATGTGATATAATGTACTGTTCTTCACCTGAATGAAGTATGCTGCCTACATGGAGTTGTTGTATAGTCTTAAATAATAGGATCATATATCAAGCAGCATGTACTAAATAAAAAATTATTTCAAAGTGTTTCATTAGCAGTGTTGGGGAGGTGTTAACTAAAAGTACACTTCCTTGTCTTGCAAACTTTCTCACCTTTCCCTAAATGTTTATTTCACAGGAAAATGTTGCACTGTTTCTTATTTAAGCCACTCTCTCCATCTCACACTCTTTCAAAAACATTTGTTTTCTCTGCTCAGCAGGTTCCAGGGGTTTTGTACACAGGCATCACATGACCATCAGCCATACCTGTCCCCCGCCCCTCCCGATGTTCTCGTCCACTCTCGTCGCTCCATTTCCAGCGCAGTCTAGACATGCCTTCTGAATACTCCACCTGTATCCGCCCTAGACCCTCTCTTATAAGATCATTCTCGACTCAAGTCTAGAGCTGTCCCATACTCGCCTCTACTGCCCCCTACTGGAAGACAGAGGCAATTACAGCAATATTGCTTATTTTAGTCTGGATTGTTTCATGTTTGTATTATTCATCTTGGTTTCCCTCTCTTGTCTTTTGAGTGGGTAATTTAATTATTATAATTTTTTATTTTTTTTTTAAAGGAAAATGTTCCAGCTGATAATAAGCTTCCACAGATTTCGTAATGATTACAGTGCATTGCTATTATTAATTAAAGGTGTTGATATATGAGCGTTCTGTGTCCATTACAAAAAGATTTTCTCATGTAATAGCCATACATAAACTGAATATCTACTGTGAGATTATTATTTACTGAATTGAAGGGTGAAGAATAAAAAATAATACAATTCTATTTTTAATATAGAGGTATTGGTAGGTTGTAGCACTCAAGTAAACGTATTTGAAAGAAATTAAGTTGATTATTTTACAGTTAGCACTATCTTTATGGCTAAGGTTACTTTAAGTATTCTCTATCAAGTAACCATGGGGAAAAAAAACATTGGATTATTCCAAAAAAAAATCTAAAATACATTGTATTATAGATCAATAATAAAAGAGAATTGCAGCACTATAGAATTGTCTAGAATTGTACAGGATGTAGCAAATATGTACAAGATGTAGTTTTATATCTTACATTGTTTATAATGTTAAATGTTCAAATGTTTTTCCCCTTTTAAATTGTTAATTTCTTCATGTACATATCCTAATTGACGCACTGACATTAAGTCAATGTATTAAATTAATCCCAAACCAAAAATATATGAGACCTCAGACTTTATCTAAGGTTTATTTGGGACAACATCTGTATCACCAGCCTCTCAACTCACCTCAACTGTCTGACAGTCCGAGTCTTAACATAAGATTATATACTTTTGTAAATAGATCTTTTTCACATTGAGAATGCCATTTTAGAATAATAATAATGTGTTACCATTAAATAACGTAAGTCTAAAGACGTAACTTCATGAGACTTGTGTTAAACAATCGTTTGTGGTTATTTTGAGAGATTACGAAACTGAACAGAGGCAAATATTCTGTAAAGCTTGTTATCAGACATTTTGTCTATTGACGTTAACTGCTATTTTGTAAGCCAGCATTTTTAAAAATAGTTTGTTCACTGAAGGAGGTGAGATAAAGCCTCTGTATGTAACGCTGTGCTTGGATGTGACTGTTCAGGTTTAGCGGCCCTTTTTTTTTTTGTAAAAAATAAAAAATACACCTGAAGAAGTGATTCTTGCGGTACAGAACTGATTGCTAATTTAACGTTTGATAAAAGAAAATGGCTTGAATTTATGATTGCACTGCCCCCTGGTGGTACTTGAAAATATAAATGCATGAAACGCACTACAGTCAAAATTGGTCACACATAAACATTCCTTATTATTACTTTTTAACATTTTAACATTTTAGAATAATAAGTAAATTAATTACAATAAGAGTATTAAATAACATTAATATAACTATTTGAACAATGCTGTAAATATATATATACACACAGGGTTGGGGAGTAAAGGAATACAAAAAGTTTACATAAAGTAAAATACAAAATATAAGTAACTGTATTCCACTACAGTTACAATTTCAGTCTTTGGTAATTAGAATACAGTTACATTAAAACAAATATTTTGATTACTGAAGAGATTTCTTTGCATTTTATTGTCATTTGTTTCATTCAATATTAAGTCCTTTCAGATGGAAAACATTTATACATATAAATGATGTGATCCAAAGTGCGTTTAAGCAGCGGTGAAACACTTTCTTATGATGTTACATTCATACGAGCAGACAGAGAAGTGAGTTTGAAGTTTGGGGCAGAAGAAATAGAAATAAACCTTGTGTAAATTGTCAGCTTTACGCTAAGCTAAAATGCTATTTTACGTGCACATGTTACCAGCGCAATCATATTTTTTTATGAAGAAAATTCACGTTGGATCATAATTTCTTTTTTTCTAGTAAGTCCTTTGATATTAGGGCAAAAATCATATTCTTGATAATAATTTTTTTATTGTTTTCCTGTAAAAAAATCTAAAAATCCTTAAAACAAGATCAATTTGATTTAAGTTTGTTTTAGAAACAACACTGCATGAGATATTTAGATTTTTCAGAGAATGTATTTTTAACGTGTATTTTGTCTTACTGTACTGGCAGAGATTTTATAGTCAAAACAAGTGAAAAAATCTACCACTGCTGAAGAAGTAATCCAAAGTATTTAGAATACATTACTGACTTTGAGTAATCTAACAGAATACATTACAAATGACATTTTACAGCATGTATTCTGTAATCTGTAGTGGAATACATTTCAAATGTAATCCTCCCAACCCTGATAATATATCTATATATATCTTCTTGAGATCAAAAGGTTTTTAATGATCATCATAATAAACTGAATCAAGTGCATCCAAATTTTGACAGGTTGTGTACATTGTACGTAATGATAACGTTTAAATAAATTTGTTCAGGAATGCAAATTGACCTTGTCTAATATGTGCACAATAGTCCAATAATGGACACTTTAGGTTTATGGTTAATTCTGTGACAATATTGATGCTCCATATTTTTGTTAGTGTTGAAGTTGGGTTGTTGATAAATGACAATAACTTTCTTTTCAATATCAAGATTTTAGGTGAAAATGTATATGAATGTATAAGAGAAAGTGTGCATTCTAGATTCAGTGACTGGTCGCCGTTTCTTTTCTTTTTTCATCTTTGTTTACCATTGTTAAACAATATTCTTGGTTCAATACAAGTTAATCTTAATCGACAGCATTTGTAGCATAATGTTGATAATCACCAAAAAAATGTCGCCTTGTTCCTCCTTTTCTTATAGAAAAAAAAAAGCTAAAATCTGGGTTACAGTGAGACATTTCCAATGGAAGTGAATGCGGGCCAATCAGTAAATATTAACATACTGTTTCAAAAAAATTATAAAATTAAAAGGATCACATTTGTGTCTTTAAACGCTCCAAAAATTGTCCCTATTCTCTTCAACTGTAAGTGCCTCACTGTAACTCACTGTAACACTGATTAAGTAGGGATGAGTCAAAAAAACAATTGTGGTAATAAACATTCTTTAATCAACAAATGCTGTTGATTGAGCCTAACTTGATTGAACCTGGAATATTGCTTTACTTCAATAGTTCTGCGGTGTAACAAATGAATTTTCAAAGTACAAATATTCCCTATAAACTCTAATTAAAATTCATGAACACAGCATGCATAATAATTATAAATGAATTTAACAGTAATAATAATAATATATTAGTAATAATATTAAAATCTTGTTTAACACTTGTGTGATCTAAGGGACATTTTTGTCTTTTTCATTTTAGTTTTTTCAATGATTTTGGCTGTTTTAATGCCAATGGCATACATTTTGCCAAAGGTGTCTATTTTGGGGGGAATTTTGATATTTACATTTACATTTACGCATTTGGCATACGCTTTTATTCAAAGCGACTTACAGTGCACTTATTACAGGGACAATCCCCCCAGAACAACCTGGAGTTAAGTGACTTGCTCAAGGACACAATGGTGGTGGTCGTGGGGCTCAAACCAGCGACCTTCTGATTAACAGATATGTGCTTTGACCACTACACCATCACTCTCAACCTCATTTCCTATAATACATCTATAATACACTGTGTACACAAAATAATTACACTCAGGACCTTGAGGACATACATTCCCCCATTGAAACGCATTACAACTGCAATATTTGTGCTATTACAGCATAACATTATGAATTCTATGATATTATGCTTTCATTCCAGAGCCCTGGTTTCAAAATTAAACATTTTTATATTTTCCTCCAGATGGAGCCATTTTTCTTGTGTTTTCCCTATGGAGCAAATACATGCTTTTTTCCTATTTTCTGTTTACTGTATTATAGAGCACTGCAGGCCAATTGAATAAATGATGCAGCTAATATTGTGTGAGTGTGTTGGTGTGGATATCAGAGTGTGTTTTGTATGTGTGTATTGAGAAATTTGTGTATATGTGTGTGTAAAACAATGGTGGCACTATGTAAACAACTGGCATTTAAAGGGTGAAAATCCTGAGTCAGTGAAAGTGGAAAATAATATTAATAGATAATATTTTTATGGCAGTTTTTTTTTTACATGGACATTTTTGTCTGTGTGAGGGTTTTTTTTATTTATCTGACACTGCACAAAAAATTATAATGCATAATAATCAGCGTTGTTGCTAATCACTGACATATCCCAGACTGTGATCCCCTTAGCATTTTGTATATGGAAAATAATTATTTTTTGCAGTTTTTTTGACACTAACATTTTTGTACACCTCTGAGTAATTCTTTTATTGATGCACAAGTTTAAATCGTTTTTTGGATGCTGTATAGTAGTCCACCACTGTGACAAATCATTTCAATTGCCCAATTGTCTTTCTCCCTCTGGGAGTAAAATCAACAAGAAACAAATAACAAGGCAATCACAAACACACTATGAAGAGAGACCAGGACCAGCCTGGCCACTTTTTTCACATTCATTATCATCTTGTCTAACACAACCTATGTAGGCCTGGTATTATTGCAATGGATAAGATAACAGATAGTGCAGAGTCTATAAAGCAGGACACAGCCGAACAAGGTGCGAGCAGGGTTTAGAAATCTTGTATGCTCATTTGCTGTCTGCTCATCTGGTGTGAAGTTGAGTAGTAACAAGCCTTGTCTTGCAAATGTATCTTTCCATCTTTCATGCCATTGATTTTTTCTGATGAAGGAAGGAGGAAAGAAGGTAGAGAAGGCAGTGGACCTGTGGGGTTGTGGGGAAATCCAAAACCATTGCTGCAGAAACAACAGACCACTCCTTTCACTGTGCGTTAGCTTTTCTCTCACACCATATAAGGCAGAATCAACCCACCTGAGGCCAGATAGACACTTATGCCACCTAAACTAGTCATTCTTGGATCTCTGTCTGTTTTGCTGTGGGCATCTGTTTTGTTACATTCCATTGAATTCAGTCTTAATCTGCTTTCTAAAAGGGATACTTCACTGAAAAAAATTAATTCTGTCATTATTTACTCACCCTCATGCCAGTCCAACCCTGCATTTCTTTCTTCTGTGAAACAGAGGAGAAAACTCTTCAGGCGGCTCTTTTCCATTACACTACAATGAGGACAAAGAAAACACCTTAGTTCATCCAACTTGCATTATGTAACAAGTCTTCTGAAGCCATCTGATAGCATTGTGTGTGAAACAGGGTGAAAATTAAGCTGCCATAAACTTGAAATCTTAATCTCAACCAAAGCCCTGAAATGTCATTTGGGATCACGTCAGATTTAAGCATGGCACATTAATGCGTCAAACCATGTTTGATATCCAGCGCCATTGGTTTTCGAGTGTCATGACTGATCATGATGTGGCAGTTTGAATATAAGGAATGGTGGATAAGGAATATTCTGGGTTCAATACAGGGCCGCCACTGGCCAAATTGATACCCTATGCAGAGTTCCAGGGGTTCGCATGATATGAGCGTGAAGCAATCATCTGTGTTCCGCAACTGCTTTCAGGTCCTTGAATAACGTATAACGTGTGAGTAAGGGCAGCCGGTGGACTTTCTGGTGCCTGCCAAGGGTAAGATGGTGCCCCCCTAGGGAGTTGATGCCCTACGCAGACTGCGTAGTCTGCTTATAGGGAGTGGCGGTACTGGTTCAATACAAGTTAAGATCAATCTACAACATTTGCGGCATATTGTCAATTAATAATTTTGACTCGTCCCTCCTTTTTCTTTAAAAAAGCACAATTTGAGGTAACAGTGAGGCACTTACAATGGAAGTGAATGGGGGCCAATTTTTTTGAGGGTTTAAAGGCAGAAATGTGAAGCTCATAATTTCATAAAAGCTCTTACCTTAATTCTTCAGTTAAAATGTTTGTATTATTTCAGCTGTAAAGTTCTTTAAATGGTCATATTTAGATTGTTTTATGGTTTTAGGAAATTGTTAAATTTGTGAAATAGTGCATAACTTCACACATAAAAGGTTACTAATCAACTTCATCACACTAAAATGATATTAACATGCATATTGTTTATGCCTTGTGGCCACAAGTGCTGTCAATTGAGCTTAACTTGTATTGAACTCAGAATATTCCTTTCAGAGCTGCAGCAGAGGGCGAGATTTTCAGTGAATAATGACTTAAATTTCGATTAAATATAACACACAAGTCAAACAAACTTCTTTTAGTGCTTTTTCCCCTTTTTAGAGCTTGACAGACATGGTCACTATAATTATACAGTATGTAAAGAGTGGCGTGAAGATTCTTAAAAAAAAAAAATTGGTTCCACAAAAAAACAGCGTTAAGCTAAACTGTAAAAAATGGCAGAATTGTCATTTTTGGGTGAATTATTCTGTTAGAAACTTCAGTACAGGATTAATTGGACATATCTGTCCATTGTCTGCCTTTACCTGTGAACTTACTTGTTCTTTGACCTTTTGATTTGTCCACAATGGAGATCTGTTTACTTAAGTGACAATAACAGTATTACTTACAATAATCAATGCACAAGTCTGTCAAACCTTCACTGACACACACAGAAAAATGCGACGTCTATAACCTTCCAGCCAATGGAAAAAACGTCTCTCTCTCTATCGCCACCTCATCAGTGCGACTCTTCAAATCTACCAAGAAAAATCACTGCATGTTTGCAGGTACAGACAAAACTCTGCATTCTTTCACCCACAGACACCCTCCACCAGTAGCTTCACTGCAATCTTTTAACTCCATGCATTTACCATATTGAGTTAAATATTGTGACATAGCATCATAACTGTCTGAACTTCTTGATGTAAGTATGCAGTACTCAGATATACCAAATCACGATTTTGTAGCATTTCATTAAAAAGTATTGCAATTTTCATATGGTTAGCTGACATATTTTTGGTACTATTTTCCAGCAGTGCGGCACATCATCTAAAACTATTTAAACAGCTTTTGCACATTCTTTAATGATAATTATGCATGCAGCTTTTAAGATCTGAAATTAATTGAGAAACTACATGTAATATTTGTACTTATTAAAACTTATTTTGTTGCACTGCAGAACCATTTGAAATAAACCAGTGTAGGCTAAATCATCAAAAAAAGAGTGAAAAACTAATAGAAGAGTGACCAAATACTGGACTGAGATATACACTTTCCCTTTATGGATTCATATAATGTTTTAGCTATAGTCTTGATGTTGATCAAAAGTCCACGGACACATTATTATTGTGTATTGTGTCAACTACCCAAACAGTGAGGCTCAAAATTCCACTAGTGAATATGCTTCTGTTTTGCATTTATTCTCATTTAACACACTTTTTTCATTACAAATTATATTATCAGCACTATGAATAACAATTTGAGTGAAAAGGTTTTACATGAATATCTGAATTTCATGCACACGAGCTGGCATGCACTCCACAAGTTTATGTAAAACCTAATAATCCATAATACAATATGATTTAAAAATCACCAAAGAGTTTGTGTGCATCAATGGAAGCAGGAATAAACAATTACTGCTGTCACAAATTTAATCTACACAAAAAAGCCTTAAAGCCCTAAAAAGCCTACCCTAAGGTACCTGTTTTAGAGCGCTGAGAAATGACCAATCGGTGAAAGCGTATCTCCTGATTGACACTGCCAAAGCAGCGTTAAATGAATTAGAGTAGGCGAGGTGATGATGTTAAGCCACGCCCATACAGCTGGTTTAAGAGACAGAGGGAGTTTGTCAAGAGAAGAGAGGAAACTGGTGAGGAGGACGCCGCCGATGACACAAGAAAGTATCGCAAACTCTACTGTTTCACGTTTTTTCGGATACGTTTCTTGTATCCGTGTTATACTCTGTTGAAAAGTTGGAGATTTGGATTAAGCAGATCTTCTCAACTAAAAGAAAGCAGGTAAGTGCTACACAATCACCTGCGCGCGCACACCTGAAACAGTTCTTCACAATCAGACTATGCACGCGCCTCTAAATATGTTTGAATAATTGTTAAAATTCATTCAAGATATTTTTTTTTTCTTTTCTTTTCTTTTCTTTTTTGTGGAAACTACTAATAGTTTAAAGACTTTGAGAAACATTTATTTTTAAAATATTTTTTATTCATATTTATTGCTACCCAGAAGAGAGTTAGCACGCGCGAGAATGCTATGTTATTCAACATATTCCCCGCTAACATTTAAGATGTGCTGCTGGCTGCTTGCGCAACAGGCCCAGCTGCTTTGAGACCAGTTTCTAGAGCAAACACGACCTGATTATACACTCAGCCCTGAGGATACACATTCAGATGATACTGAGTGCTCTTTGAGCAATTTGAACATTACAACAGTTGCCAAGTTACATGAATGTCACTTAATTGCTTTGTACTAGAGCTGTTTCACATAGTACTTCTGTTCAATGCGAGCATTGGTTTCTGTGTTGCTTGTGACTATAATTATCTATCTCTGAGCTGTTGGGATTTGAACTGTAAGCATGATTGAACGTCAGCCAAGATTACGCATGGGATGGGGAAAACGAGCTGATTTAGGGATCAAATAAGGCATGGCACTACAGGTGACCACAGAAGATCCGACTTTTTAAAGTAATAGTTTGCCCAAAAATGGAAGTTTACTCCGATGTGTGACACTTCTTCTGTGGAGCACAAATGAAGATTTTGAGAAAATATATTTTGCTCTGTAGGTCCATAAAATGCAAGTGAATGGTGATCATATCTTTGAAGCTCCAAAAAGTACAAAGGCAGCATTAAAGGTAATCCATGCTATTCCAGTGGCTTAATCCATATCTTCTGAAGCAATCCAATCAGTTTTGGGTGAGAAGAGACCAAAATGTAACTCCTTTTTCACTGTACATCTTGCCATTTCAGTCTCTAGGCATGATTATGATTTCAAGCTCAATTACACTTTCTAGTGTTAGACACATGCACAGAGCGCTAGATGGCACTGGGAAGTGTAATCGAGCTTGAAATCATGATTGCCAATGAAACTGCTAATGTCTTAAAGAAAGGAGAGAGAAGAAAAAAAAGAAAAGTTTCATTTTGGTCTGTTTTCATCCAAAATAATTTGGATTGCTTCAGAAAACCTAGATTAAGCCACTGGAGTCATGGACATTTTTCACACTAGCGCCATCTTTGATTTTTAATGGGAACGACAACGAGGTTGTGAGGGATAGACTTGCAGTCTTTTCAATGGGCTTTTCTGCAGTTTAAGTGTTTTTGGATCGTTCTGTGGACCGAATTTATAAAATATCCTATAAGAACATTCAGTATACAAAGAACTCCAGACAACATGAGTTGTGGAAAATCAGATTTGATCTAGCAGCTTTAAACCGCTTTAAACCTATATCATTTGCGCCATTGAAGAGATGGTAAGTCTATCCCTCACAGCCTCGTTGTCATTCCCATTAAAAATTACAAAAATGGCACTAGCGTGAATAAGGTCTACATGGGTAACTTATGCTGCCATTACATGCTTTTTGGAGCTTCAAAGTTATGATCACCATTCACTTGCACTGTATGGACCTACAGAGCTCTGATATTCTTCAAAATATCTTAATTTGTTCTGCTGAAGGAAAAAGTCTTCCACATCTGGAATGGCATGAGGGTGAGTAAATGATGAGAATTTTGGAAATATGACCTGGACATGTTGTTTAAAGGTTTTGTGACATTCACCCTTTAACAAATATAGCCTACTTTAAGTAATGTTACCAGGTTGTGTGTATTTGTGCTAGCCAGACATATCCAGTTAGATCAGGTTTGACAGAAGGAGTGATTGTTTTTAATTCTGAGGTGAGTGAATTTCCTCCATTTTAAACTGAGCTGAAATTTTGCAAACACCATTATGCATGGTTTCGGGCTGTTTTCGCTGTTCTCCTGTTACTTTTTAATGGATTCAGAGAACAAGCTGTAACATGTTTCATTCGAAGGTCTTGCAAGCTTCAAGCTTTGGAGGAAGTGTCAACGTGGTGAAACAACTTTTCTATATCGACACCCTCCAAAAACCATTTAACTTTTTGTTCTCTCGAAATGGCTCTTGGTTCCTCTGCTCAAGTTGTTAGACTCTTGTCATTTGAAACTTCTTTTAAAGCACCTAGTTTATATCAAATCGAATAACTTTGTCACACGACCATATACAAGTGCAACAGTGGGTGAAAGTCTTGTGTGCAGTTCTGAGCAACATGGCAGTCATGACAGTGATGCTAAATATTTATTATAAACCATTTACACAACACAATTTACATATCAAATGTACACTTAATTATACAATGTACAGTAAAAAAATACACACAATATAGAATGTGCATACAATAATAATAAAGTGTATATACAGTAGTTGTATTATAATTATACTACAATTATAGTATAATATAATTATGACAGTCCAGTGTGAGATCAGATTAATAAAGTGCAGTGCTGATGTATATTGATCGTGAGCGATCAAGTGTTCAAAAGTCTGATTGCTTTGGGGAAGAAGCTATCATCTAGTCGGCTGGTGCAGGTCCTGATGCTGCGATGCCGCCTGCATGATTGTGGCAGTGAGAGCAGCCCATGGCTCAGGTGGCTGGAGTCTCTGATCCTCTGAGCTTTTTTCAGACACCGCCTGGTATAGATGTCCTGGAGGGAGGGAAGCTCACCTCCGATGATGTGTCTGGCAGTTTGCACCACCCTTTGTAGGGCTTTGCATTTGTGGTTTGTGCTGTTGCTGTACCAGGCAGTGATGCAGCCAGTCAGGATGCTCTCTATAATGCTGGTGTAGAACCGTGTGCGGATGTGGTGGTTCATTCCAAACTTCCTCAACCGTCTCTGGAAGAAGAGGCACTGGTGAGCCGCCTTCTCAACGGCCTCCGTGTGTGGACTGACCATGCTAGTTCCTCAGTGATGTGGACACCGAGGAACTTGAAGCTCCTGACTCTCTCCACTGGTGCTCCATTGATGGTGATGGGGCTGTGTTATCTGCCTTTTCTCCGGAAGTCCACCACAAGCTCCTTGGTCTTGCTGAAGTTGAGGGAGAGGTTGTGCTCCTGACACCAGCGTGTCAGAGTGTGCACCTCCTCTCTGTATGCTGTTTCTTCATTGTCAGTGATCAGACCTACCACCTTCGTATCATCAGCAAACTTAATGATGGAATTGGAGCTATGTGTTGCCACACAGTCATGTGTGTTTAGGGAATACAGGAGTGGGCTGAGAACACAGCCCTGTGGGGCTCCAGTGTTGAGAGTCAGTGATGAGATTTTGCGCCCCATTCTAACCACCAGACATCTGCCTGACAGGAAGTCCAGGATCCAGCTGCACAGCGAGCTGTTTAAGCCCGGAGTTTCAAATCAAGCTTGGATTTTATCAAGTCTTTCTGCTCTCCTGATCTGGAATTTCTCATGTTTCTGTGTCTACCATTCTGGCTATGGTTGAAATAAAGTGACAAACCTTAATGTGTTATCCAGTAGAAGTTCACAATGTGCACACGCTCTCATACTGTCATCTGTATTTAATCACAGCGACTGAGCTGCTAATAATCTTGCAGACAGAGATGACACCCGGCTAATCCCCTAATCCCTCTCACACTCACTCTCTCATCAGTATGCCAAAGTTGTTTTCAATTGTTTCACTTTCTGGTTACAGTACTTAATCATTTATTTTCCCATTCTCACTTTGTCCACATACCACTTTACCTTTCTTGCCTCCTTTTTTTTTTTTTTTTTTTTTTTGGCTGCACTTTATTAGGGATTGGAATGGGGCTGTGAGTATATTCGTAGTCTGACTAGGCAGTAGACTTTCACTCCAAGAATCCTTGCAAGCCTTTTTTTTTCCCTACACTTTGATTTGAGGCTCCTGTGGCAAATTCAATTGATTTGGAAACATGATTTGGAAAGGAACACCGGTCTATATAAAAGGTCTCACAGCTGATAATGCATATCCAAGCAAAAAACAAGCCATAAGGTCAAAGGAACTGCCTGCAGAGCTCAGACAGGATTGTGTCGGCACAGATCTGGGGAAGACTACAAAAAAATATTTGGCTGCATTGAAGGTTCCCAAGAGCACAGTGGCCTCCATAATTCAAAGAAGTTTGGAACAAGGACTCTTCCTAGAGTTGGCCCACTGACCGAACTGCGCAATCTGGGGAGAAGGGCCTTTGTTAGAGAGGTGACCAAGGACCTGATGGTCACTCTGGTTGAGCTCCAGGGATCATGTTTGGAGATGAGAGAAACTTGAAGGACAACCATCACTGCAACACTCCACCGATCTGGCCTTTATGGCAGAGTGTGACCGACTGTGAGAAACAAGATTCTCTGGTTTGAAATGAAGATTGGTTGGAGTCCAAAAAGATCAGTCACCGCTTCTCACCTGCGCAATACCATCCAAACGGTGAAGCGTGGTGGTGGTAGAATAATGCTGTGGGGGTGTTTTTCAACAACCGGGACTGGAGGACTGGTCAGGGTTGAAGGAAGGCTGAATGCAGCAAAATACAGATATGCTTAATGAAAACCTGATCCAGAGTGCTCAGGACCTCAGACTGTGCTGAAGTTTCACCTTCCAACAGGACAATGACCCCAAGCGCACAGCCAAGATGATGCAAGTGTGGCTTAGGTACAACAATGTGAATATCTTTGGCCCAGCCCGAGCCTGGACTTTAACCCACTCGAACATCTCTGGAGAGACCCGAAAATGTCTGTCCACCGACAGTCCCAACCTGACCGAGCTTGAGAGGATCTGCAGAGAAGAATGGCAGAAAATTCCCAAATCCAGGTGTCCAAAGCTTGTCAAATCATCATATGCATTTTCTCACCCTCTCCCTACCCTTATCTTCCCTGCTTTGCTCCTCTCGTCATATCTAGTCTACTGTCTTGTACTTGAGAGACTCTCTCAGCACTGCTCTTCAAACTAAGTCATGGATTTGATCAACTGGTCTCTCAACGCAATTGACACCATCTTCTCGACGAGAAGCTTGGGTTCGGGGGAACCTGTCTGCCCTGACGGAACGTTCGCAGCTGGCTACACGATGGACGCGTGGGAGAGGTGGCGGGTCGTGTGTCTGGCGGCTCTTTCCGTGGAGGACGTTGAAGATATCTACCTATTCGGTACCATGATAACAGGTCTTCTGCTGATTGGATTAGGCATTGCCCTGGTTTATCGAGGAGTTAAGAAGACGGTGACAGCTGTCCAAAGCCTCACAAGGCTGCCCGTCATGATTGAAACAGTGGGCAGAGCTGTCTGCACTCAGACTGGGTCTATGAACCAAAATACGGATAACATCATGGAGAAGCTCACAGCTTTGCAAAGGCAAATGGATCGTTTCAGAGACCAAAATGGACCAGGAGAATAGCCGTGTAAATTAGAATGCGGCTACTCTCCTTAAGACCAAACAATCCCAATCTTATCTGTTTCGCCGCCCTCAACCAGCACTGGCCTTGGCCAAGGCCGCTGTTGGAACAACAACTCCCCGGAAGAGCACTGCAGTGAGCCACTCGCGTTCCTTCCCCGACTCCCCAGACACCTGGTGATTGTTGACTATGTCTGGGACCTGATCAAGGTTGTCTCCATGGCAACTTGCTGTGTATCGCTATGACAACCCTGCGGACTGAGGCACCTAGATTAGATGCTGGCATAGCGACTCTCCAGGCCTACACACACATGAACTCTTACACATATATACAGATATGCAATCATCCGCCCGATACCCTATCCCTCGCCTTCGCCGCTTTGTACCCCCAGTCTGACAGGCGGGTCTGTGACCAGCGCCGAACATGGCTGCAGGTCCGGATGGCTGCTTGCCTGTGCTGGGCCACCTCCACCCCCAATCCCTCCCCTGTTGCAAGTCTTGTTCATGTTGTAGAGTGTACTGATTATGTGCTAATGTTGCTGAGGTGTTTTTTTCCCTGTTCCCACACTGTACTTCTTAAGGAGCATAGTCTGGGGGCTGCCTTTTTTTTCTCCTCTCCTCTCCTCATGTCATGCTGTATTTCTTCTAATTCCCTGTCTTCCTGTCCTGTCTATCCCCTTGTCATATGTATGTTTGTATGGACAGGTCGATGGCCAATTTCACTGGTTTACTATGTGACAATAAAGGACTACTACTACTATGACTTTTTTTATTTATTTATTTTTATTATTATTTTAAGTATTTCATCATAAGGCTGCAATATAAAATGAAGGGGTCTGAATACTTTCCAAATGCCTTGTGCATGCCATAAAATCAGTGGACATCCTGTAATTAAATATTTGGCAATATCTTCAAGCATTATTCATCTTTTTGATAATGGGATCAAATGAGCAGATTCAGTTCATATCAAGCAGCACTGCTAGACACAATCAGTTTTTGTGCTAGGATGTGCTGTCGAGCATTGACCTCCTGAAAATGTGTATATATGCCAATTGTAGCCACAGAAGGTGGGAAAGAACATTTTAGGGAGGGGAGATACTGCATTAATTTGTGTAATTACCTTTTAATAGTAGTCTATTTAACACTTAAAGCAAAGTCCACACACAAATTAATTCTCATTTACTTGCCCTCATGTCATCCCAGATGTGTATGAATTTCTTTCTTCAGCATGCAAATGTCTGGCATTCATGTTGAAAACAAAATTATGGCAAAAGCCAAGCTAAAAGAAATGCACTGTACTTTTGCGATCATCACAACTCTACTTGAAGGCCAGATTTTACTCTGATGTATGAAATAAATGTAGAGGGGCAAAATAATTGAGGTAGTACCCCTTTCAGAAGGATGCCTGATCAGGTGAAAGTATTATTTCATGGGACTGTATTGCTGAAAACAGGAATACAACACTTGATTGAGTAGAGTAGAGATTTGTATGCAGTTCAGGAAATTAATTTTTGCAAGATGTTGTCTCCAATTCACTTCCTGAATGTTAGTCTTCTGATTGGGATATTCTGTGACCGTTTTTGAGCCACAATGTTCATGCCCTGCCGTTAAAGCTAGAGATGGGGAGGTCCACTGCAGCTTTTACAGATGGTTAAACTTTTTGGAATTTTTATCTATTGAATTATATTTATTTTATGCATCTTATGAATGAGCCATTTTGGTTTTTATCACTGAGATTATATTGCCATATCCTCCCAATGGGTACAAATTACTAAACTTGTGTATAATCTATCAGAAATCCAAGTAATGTTTCATATTTGCCCTCTGATAATTTCTTAAGTGACTTTTTGTGATTAAAAGTCTCTAAAAAGAGTCGTAGAGCTCTATGCGTATGCCGTATTGGGTTACATTTTGAATTTATAAAATTATTATTTTTATTATTATAACTTTACATTTTCTGAGGTCTAGGGTCTTAAGCAGGGCGTGGCAGATAATTAGATTCTTTGTTCTAACTGGTTTAAGAATTACTACTTCAGAGCAGATGTGCCATCCACTTCAAAGAAATGGGAGTCTCCCTGTGTGAATAAACCTCAGCAAACACAAAATTGAAGGTGCTATATCTCGGACCCAGGATCCGAGGATTAAGTACTGGTTAACCTGTTTAAGAAGATTGTCTAAGGGACATAATACTAGTATGTAAAATGGTATAGTCATTGTATTCAAGGGTTGATCCTGTCAAAAGCTGTAAGGGATCACGTGATGCAGCCACTGAACTGAGCTCCTGGTGTGCCTCATCAGTTGCCACTATCTCACTGGTATTAACTCGCACGTGAAACTTTTTCTATAGGACTTTTATTATTCATTTGAAGCGACACCACCATTTAAAGGGTAAGAATCTTAATCTAACTATTTTCAACACTCCAACTGTGATCTCCATCACTGCAAAGATGGCAGCTGACCAAGAAAAGCCAAATCTCCAATGCTAATTTGTAATTCTAATAACTAATTCACCTGTCACCTAAATAAGACAAATGGCATCTAAACTTCACTGACCAAAATCAAGTCGTTACTCAACATGAGCTGAGCAGGTTGACTAGATGCAGACTTGGGTAGGTGCTTACAAGGATAACTTGAGACACCTGCACTCAAATTGAGAAGATTGAAATGGAGCTTTATTTTCTGAAAGACAAAGCAGATTACCTTAGCAGGAGCTCAAATATGAAGATCACAAACGTCCCAGAGAAATCTGAGGGCAATGACAAAGTCTTATACCTGGAAAATCTCATACCACAACTATTAGGGAATGATAACATTGCATCCCCGATCACCCTGGAGAGAGCCCATCACCTGGAAAGACCCTCAGACTGGATCAGACCCATCATTGTAAAATGTTTAAACTACAGGGAAAAAGACAAGGTACTCCGGTTGGCCAGAGAAAGAATTTATGCATGGTCTTCATCTTCCATTTGTTTCATCCACTCCGTAATTGTAATATTACAATTAATGTCAAGAATTGGTAATTTTTTTTTTTTTTGTTCTTGAAACATGAGATGCATGCCCTTTTGTATATTTTTATGTAATATAAATATGGCAGGTCGATTGAGCTGTATCTCACTAATTGTCAAGAGGAATTAATTCCCCAATGAAGAGAGTCTTAACATATCTGAAGAAACAATACTTCGATATCGCGTTTATTCAAAAGACCTCCGATCTCACTGATCTAGAAAATATGAAGCTAAGTAGGGACTGGGTGGGCCATGTTTTTATTTCTCGTTTTCATCCAAGGCGAGAGTAGCAGCTTTGCTCATTAACAAGAACCAGATATTTAAGCTGAACCCCACCGAAAAAGATAAAGAGCAGTATATCTGTTTTTATACACTGCGTAATAAATTTGAATAAAATATCGCCTATATTTTTGTATGGCCCAAACATAATGACCCGGCATTCTTTTAATAACTTATGAAACTTGCTACAATTGAAGGCCAGTGCATTGTTGGTGACTTTTTAACCTGGTTTTGAATCCATTAATGGACCGTTCTTCACCTAAATCACACACTGTCCAAATCAGTGGTAGCACTAAATCAAGGAATGAAAATTGGGATTAAGTGATGTATGGTAATCGCACCATCCAAATAAAAAAGATTACTAATTGTATTTGCTTCACAATACCTACACAGGAATTTGTTTTTGACCTCAGACAATATTATCCTGTCAAAGCTTGCTCCCATCTAGCCGCCACTCTTTCCAATCACAATCCCATAAAGATGGAGCACCAGAGGTGGGACCAGTTGAGTCTGCCTCTCATTGATTGAGATGCAGGGGTAATTTTATTTCTTTTGATTACTCCAATTGATGTATACATGGAAGCCAATTTGAATTCCTCCTCACTCCATTATTTGGGAAGTCCTTAAGGCTTATATGAGAGTGCACATGTCATATGTGGCCAATAAAAATAAGGGAAGGAGAAAAGCATTATTCCTACTAGAAAACAACATCAGAATATTGGAACAGGACCACTCCATGACAAAAAAGAACCGGAGTCTCCTAACACTCTAGCTCAAAAACTGGCCATGTACTACAATGTCTGCACCAGTAAAGCTGAAGCAGTTATGGCTAGAACAAAATATTACTTAAGAATTTGGCTACAAACTTGCATGGCAGATTATGAAGGAAGCTTCTGAAAAATATATTTACTCTATTAAAGCGGAGGATGGTAGATGGTTAGAAGATCCAAATGATTTTAATTTGGAATTCAAAAAAAATAGTATCAAGCACTGTTTAAAACCAAACTTAATACTGAAATAAAACAGTTTCTAGATGCAGTGTATCCGGAAATTATTCACAGCGCTACACTTTGTCCACATTTTGTTATGTTACAGCCTTATTCCACAATGGATTAAATTCCTCAATTCTACAAACAATACCCCATAACGACAACTTAATCTTTGCAAATTTATAAAAAAAAACGGGGGGAAAAAAAAAAGATACTGGGTGACATCAGCTCACTTCACATGACTCATCATGAGAAGCATTTAATCCTGCTTGCAAGTACTGCAGCAAAAAAATGTATACTTATAACTGGAAATCTGAAAAATCCCGGAGCAGAAACACAGCGGCAGCTCCAGCTCCACTTATTCCACAACGAGAGCGCTTCTGCTAGATGTGTATATTTGCATTATAATTCCCTCATGCTTTGTGATCTATATCACCTGAAGCTGTTTGAAAAGTGCATCTGGACTGATCTGTTTTCTTCCTCTCCTCAGTCATGCGCGAGCTGCAGTGCTGCTCTCGTGCATCATTATAGTTTAATGTGATCTCACGTTACATTTTAAATTCGATAAAATGAATATTCGACAAACATTTGTCTCGACAATTTGTTGCCAATTAACACCGACTAATAGTTTCAGCCCTAGTTTTAACTGAAGAATTAATGTGCTTTTTATCAGCTTCACATTTCTGTTTAAATCCTCCAAAAACTGGCCTAGTCACTTAAATTTGTAAGTGCCTCACTGTAACCTCTAGGAACGAGTCAAATAATTTGTGGTAATCAACATTATGCTACACATGCTGTTGATGAACTGAACTTTTACTTAACCAGAACATTCCTTTTTTTAAGTTCAGTGGACGAAAGTCATACAGGTTTGCAACCAAACGTGTTGACTGAATTTTTAGTGAATGATCACTTTAAGAGTACATGTGAACATCGGAGATACTCAACAGTTACATTTAAAAATGGCCGTTTAATGTTGGCAAAATGCATTAAGATTTTTGGCAAATTAAATGCTGAGAACCTTGCTTTAATAAATGTATATGATTTATAAAATATTTTCTCTTGTTACCTAAAGTAGTAGTATTGTTTATGCACTGTATATTACATATTTAAACTGCTCTAGTGATTTGAGATGTAGCCTAATGGCTGTTTAACTTTCACTTCACCCTGCAGCTAACCAGTTCTTGTTGCATTCAAGGCATTTTAATTTATTTTGTTGTTGTTTTCACCTTTCTTTGTGCGTGGGGTTTTTTTATTTTTATTATTTTTTTATATATAAACGGGAGCGCCAATGTCGCGCGCTAGCACGATAGTTTTAACACATTACTCGCTTACAGAGAGGTGGTGCCACGCCATTCTCATGTCGTATTAACTGGTTTATAGATCTGTAACAAGTTAAGAATTCAGAAACGTCCTCCCTGCACACGCTCACATTAAACCCAACATGCGTTTGAGCTGCCAAAAGCCGGACATAATAGGGAGAGAGATGCAGAAAAGATGAATTATTCGTCCAGATTGTGGAATTGCAGTTTGATACATAAACGACACTATTGATTTGATAATCTGTATGGATTGGTTTACCAGTTCTCAGCTACATATTAAAATTTATAAGAGATTGCAGAAATTCACCACATTATAAACATGGAACATGTGGGATTGATTCAATTGTGCTCCATACCCACATCCATGTGAAATTTTATAATATTAATGGGTCAAATATCACTGAAGAGCGGTGCAGAAAACATTGCTGTGTTTAGTACGAACTATATAATGCAGCAATGGTAAGAGTAACCACATTTCCTATGCTTTTGCCAACATGGCAGTTATTGTCTTTTGTAGTACATGTAAAAAAGAAAATGCAAATAAAACAAAAAACCATTGTACATCCATGGTGCTTTTTGCTTGTTGTCTGGTGTGTATTGTGCATTTATTCCCTTGGGTCCTGACGTAGAAAGCCTGTGTCCATATGTGGCTTCATTGAGTAAAGGATTTACTAAACCTAACAGACTGTTCTGCTTCCGTTTTCTGGTTTCTTTAGTCATGTGTAGGAGAGCCCCAGAAAAAAAATCCGCTAGTGTGACTGGCTTAAATGAATGGTTCACCCAAAAATGAAAATTCTCATTTACTCATCCTCATGATCAAATCGAAATATTTAAGCTCTGTAGGGCCATACAATGCAAGTGAATGGATGCCAAAATTTTGTCTCTCCAAAAAGTACAGGCATCATAAAAGTAATCCATATGACTCCGGTGGTTTAATCCATATCTTCCAAAGTGATAAGCTAGGTGTGGGTGAGAAACGGATTAGTATTCATATCCTTTTGTTAGAAATTCTTCTCTCTGCCCAGTAGGGGGGCAATATGCACAAAGAATGTGAGTTGCCAAAAACACAAGAAAAATTTAAAGGTTTAAATTCTCATCCCTGGTCATTCAATTTCCACTTATAGTAAAAATGTACTTTAATATTGATCTGTTCATCACCAACACCATTATATCACCTCTTAAGACTTTCTGGATTACTTTTATAATTGTTGATTTGGAGCTTAAACTGGCACCCATTCACATGCATTGAATGGACCAACAGCGCTGAGATGTACTTCTAAATTTCTTCATTTGAGTTCAGCAGATGAAAAAGTCATACATGTCTGGGTAAGGGTGAATAAATTTGAAAATTGTAATTTTTGGTTGAACTATTCCTTTAAAGTCTGCCTGAAATTGTACCAGTCCGATTTCTGTTATGGCGGATGTGCTCACGTTTATTTTTTAAATGTATATTTAACCCTACTTATTTGACTGCCATCCTTCAAATATTAAATTGCACATTCTGTCATGTATACTCTTAGGAAATTGGTACAGTTTAATTTAAGGTATGACCGCATCACTGGGATTGTACCATTGTTTTAAGTTTTCTAAATTTTTTTATATATCCTGGCACAAAATGACCAGCTAGCATTTCACTAATATCAGCAGCACTGATAAGTCTGAAATGAGTACTAGTCAGGTGAAATCACACTAACATTCTGTTTGGATTATAAGAGCAGATGGTTTGCTATAAAAGGATGGAAGAAGTTTCCAATCATTGTGTTCTTAGCAATGTTTACCTCTAAAGAGAGATGTACAGCCATCATCACTTTGCATCAAAATGGCCTCATTTGCAAGGAAATTGCTGCAAAGAATATTGCACCTGAAAGAACCATTTTCCGGATCAAGAACTTCAAGGAGAGTGGTTAAACTGCAGTGAAGAAGGCTTCAGGACGCACCAGGATGTCTTCTCCTGAGGAGTCTGCTACGGAATAGTGTCACCACCAGTGCAGAGCTTGCTCAATATTGGCAGCAAGTTGGTGTGAGTGCACGCACAGGGAGGCGAATACTTTTGGACAATGGCCTGGTGTCAAGAAGGGCAGCAAAGAAGCCACTTCTCTCCAAGAAAAACTTCAAGGACAGACTGAAATTCAGCAGGAAGTACAAGGATTGGACAGCAGAAGGCTAGTGTAAAGTTATTTTCTCTGAAGCCCCCTTCTGACTGTTTGGGACATCTGGAAAATCGATAGTCAGGAGAACATTTCGAACATGGACGGTCTCATCCTGAGACAGTCCATGTGTGGGGTTGTTTTTCATCCAAGGGAGTGGGCTCTCAATTCTGCCCAAAAACACTACCATGAATAAGGAATGGTATCAAAACGTCCTGCATGAACAACTTGCAATCCAGTGATCTTTGCATTTTCCAGCATGATGGAGTACCATGCCACAAGGCAAGAGTGATTAAGTGGCTCGGAGATAATTTTGGCTCTGTAGCCAGGCAAACCCCCGGATTTTAATCCCATAGAGAACCTGTGGTCAATCATCAAAAGGCGAGTGAACAAACAGAAGCCCATAAATTGTGATCGGCGCACTAATAAGTCACGAATGGATCGCCATCAGTCAGGATTTGGCCCAGAAGCTATCCAGCATGCCAGAGCAAATTGTAGAGGTTATGAAGAATAAGGGTCAACACTGTAAATATTGACTCTCTGCATAAATTGAGTTTTTTGCCAATAAAAGCCTTTAAAACTTATGAAGCACTTATTGTTTTTCAGTATACCATAGAAACATGTGGGGTAAATAAAAAAAATCTACAAATACTGAAGCAGCAAACTTTGCAAAACACAATGTCACTGCCAATACTTTTGGCCACGGCTGTACTTGGCACTATTTGTACCCAAAATAAGAAAATCCAAAGGGTCCCCTTGATTGATCCACCCTGATGACTGCTGAGTGTCTACAGGAGTGTGGAACTTGTCCTCTCTCTTTTTTTTTTTTTTTTTTTTTGAGAATCTTAAACTATTGAAGTCCTATGACTTTTTAATCTTCAAATGGGGATGTGTAAAATGTGAAGTCTTAAACAAACCCAACCACACATGCTTTCTCTTATCCTTCTAGCCAGAATGTCAGATGCAGAGAAGTTCCTCTATGCTGACCGCAACTCTATCAATGACCCTTTGGCCCAGGCTGACTGGGCCTCTAAGAAGCTGGTGTGGGTTCCCTCAGAGAAGCTTGGCTTTGAGGCTGGCTCCATCAAAGAGGAGACTGGAGATGAGTGTCTGGTGGAGCTTGCTGACTCTGGGAGGAAGATCAAGGTGAACAAGGATGATATCCAGAAGATGAACCCACCCAAATTCAGCAAGGTAGAGGATATGGCAGAGCTCACCTGCCTGAATGAAGCTTCGGTTCTGCACAACCTTAGGGAGAGATACTACTCTGGACTCATCTATGTAAGTATTTCAGAAATGTAATTATGGTATTGCAATTCAGAGAATAAATGAGCGTGCTACGTGTAACATTTAAAATGTTTAAAATTGCGGTCAACCTGTGTCATAGGATGCATCGTGGTGTAAGTTGAACATTTGAGAATGTCAATGCAGGAATGTAACAGGCATACAAAAAAGA
Source organism: Xyrauchen texanus (assembly GCF_025860055.1). Lineage (NCBI taxonomy): Eukaryota > Metazoa > Chordata > Actinopteri > Cypriniformes > Catostomidae > Xyrauchen > Xyrauchen texanus. Next base: position 9,004,665 of record NC_068288.1, on the reverse strand, counting down.
CATTTATAGTTTCAATGTACAAATACAAACATTTAATGACCTGATGGTTTCATTGAACCAGAAGCATCTAGCAAAAAATGTTGTCCTTGTCTCTGTTCCAAATCCCAGTGACCTACCTCACTGCAGTACATAAGGGGCAGTTCACCCAGAATGTGCACCCATCTGCGCTGTCTTTTCACCTTTTGCGCATTATTTTTAAAAGAACTAACTTTTTAGAGAAACGTCTCTTCTCTGCATTTTGTTCCATATGTTGCGCTGTCAAGCTTTTTATTTAATTTAAGAGTTTTGTCTGAACAGCCCCCTAAGTCCATCATAGAACCTCATAAGTGTTTTATTTGGAACATTCTATAGACAAATTGCACTCATTAGGCAACATGATTGCATTGGAAATCAGCATGCTGCTTCCGAATGTTCATGTACCCTGAAATCGACCCAGTTCTGCTGAATGACTGACAAGCACTACCTCCCATCAGACATTTAGCATCAATTTAGAGGTGTTCACTTCCTTGTGGTGCTAGTTACTTTGTGTAAAGAAATTTCAAGATACTGGTTCTTGTCCCATGGAACCCAGGAAGTAATTGTGTTCACAAATAATGGTGGCCATGATTTGAAGGTCATATTTTCACTCCATGATTGCAAGGTTGTATTTTCACTCACAAATTAAAATGTTATTCATTTTGTTATTTCATATAGTTAGATTAAGATTTTGGGTTAGGAGTAGGGTTAATAAAATGGGCATTTCTGTTGACCTTTGTCATTTAAATGCTGTTATGGCGCCACCCTGTGGACATTACACCAACAGTGCTTCGACCACTAGGGGTAGTGGTTCAAATTTTGTTTGAACAGACCGATTAAAGCAACAGCACTTTCGACGTACTGATGTTGAATTCAAAGTGTGATCAGTCTGCCTCACCTGAAGTGCATCGGAGAAGTCGCGCTGTGGATGAGGTTTATTCCATTTGAATTATTGCCTCTGTAGGCAGCTCACTAGATTTTGGAATGGCATTGGTCAACAGGATTTTAAATGACAGTGATTTTCATGACAAATGGCGTAATGCAAAATCATTTTTGCAGACATACTCTGGCCTCTTCTGTGTGGTGATAAACCCATACAAGTATTTGCCTATCTACACTGAGGAGATTGTAGAGATGTACAAAGGCAAAAAGAGGCACGAAATGCCCCCTCATATCTACGCCATTACAGACACTGCATACAGGAGCATGATGCAGGGTGAGAACTGTAACGCATTACATCACATTCTGATATGATTTCATTTGATGTGGTATAGTGCCAAAATGGCACTTGCTTCATTGTTTGCTTTCTGGCTGATTGCTATGACTTCATACAAGAGATTACAATGCAAATTTTTTTTTTTTTTTTTTTTAGATCGAGAGGATCAGTCCATATTGTGCACGTAAGCTTGACTTGGCTCTCAAATACCAAATAGCCAAATTTTAAAAGAATAATTCACCCAAAAACAGATTATTTTTGTCTTAATTTCCTCTGCCTCCTGTCTTTTTCAAACCCATATGACTATGGAGGAATTTTTAATGAATATTTCAGGCCGTCTTGTCAATACAATGACAATTGGTGTCTCACTAAGCTTAAATGACTCGGTATCATAAATGTAGTCTGTAGCTCGTGTTTCACATTGTCTTGTAAAGGCATACGTTTTCATTGAGAAACAAACTTAAATGCAAGTAATTTTCATTCAAAATCTTGGGGTCCCTTGCACATGCATTGGAGAAGCTTGTTCAAATTGATGCATGTTTATGCAAGAGTTTTTTTTATTTTATTTAAGGCACTATTCTCTGCTTTTAAAAGACAGACCATGGTATTCATTATAAGCATCTCCTTTTAGGTTTCACATAGTCATATGGGTTTGGAACGGTAGAGGTGAATTTAAAGCATTTTTGGGCTTCATTTAAGTTCTTGTACTTTTTTATTTATTATTTCTTCAGAGGTGAATCAGGAGCTGGAAAGACTGAAAACACCAAGAAAGTAATTCAATACCTTGCACACGTAGCATCATCCTTTAAAACAAAGAAAGATCAAGTGAGTATCAGTCTTGAGAGTTGTGTGCTCATGTTGGTGTATGGTTGAATTGAGCCTGTATTACTTTCCTGTCTACCTCTACTGTCCTATAGATGTAACTGTATAACTCTTAGTCACACCCACTTCTTAATTACAACCAGTTTATCTTCCTCATACAAAATGTTTTGTTGAAATTGGTCTTTTCCCATTTTTTTTTTTCATCCTCGTTATGTTTCTTTCTCGTTTTTTTTTTTTTTTTTGTCTCTTTTTGAAACTCCAAGAAGTCAGTATAAAAGTAATCAATAAGTGGTTAAATATCTTAAGAAGCGAATATGATTGGTGTGGTCAGGGCCGGCGCTACCTATAGGCGAACTAGGCAGTTGCCTAGGGCCTCGGCCTTGGAGGCAGGGCCTCCAAAACATACACATGCTTATCCACCAATCAAGAGCAGCAAAATACTATGCTGTTTGTCCATTGGATATAACAATTGTCATTCACCTGTAGTTAAACCAATTAATATCACCGTTTACATGCGAGTCACTCCCAACCTCTGAATTTATGAATGAAGAGATTGTAGATGAATAAACTTTTCTAAACTTTTCTGCAAATTTATCTGATGGCGCCGAAACTAACTCATCCTTCAGGGACTGCTAAGCGTAAAGCTAAGCAGGCACGCAAAGAAATTGCAGCTCGTGATTCAGGTATCATTGAGTGATTGTAATGTATTGTAAAAAATAAACTGATTCTAACGATCAGCGTCATTTTGAGATAGATCATTTGACGGTTATTTCCAGTTCAAAAGAGCGAGCACCGTTGATGGACTGAATTCGCTTCTCACACTTTGAATCCGAGCGTATGTAGCTACAATGCAGACTTTTGTTAGAAAAAAGAAATACGTTCTAAATAAACCGTCCGAAAGAGTCTGATTCGCGGAAATGAATCGGACTTCCAGTCACTGTTGGAGAGAGAGAGGCGAATTCATGATTAACTGTTGAACTGAATCTTACAAAGGAGTCGATTCTCCTGAATGGAATCGATTACAACCTGTGGAATAGAATCTTGAGTTCTAACGCCTCTGAATCAAGGAATCGATTCTTTTAGAATCGATTTCCAGCCCTAGTCAGGAGCTGACTCGCAAAATACTACAGAAAAAGTCAAGTTTATCAGTCAAAGAGCAAACGCACTATACTAAAGCATTGTTTATTATGTTTTAAAACGGTCTGTATAGCTTCTAAAACGCAGATGTTTAGCCTACATTAACTGCTCTAGTCTACCATAATAGACTATAGACCATAATAGAATATTTATTGAAAATAAGTATGCAATCTTAAGCATATGAATAAGCACACAATTAGAGTTGACAAAATTAACTTGTCTTTTCACTTCCACTAGCAGCTGATTTGTGTATCATAAGGTATTTCTCTACAATACATACCTAATATGACTATATTTAGTCTATCAAAAACAAAACTGTTCATTATCCCAAATAGTGGGTTAGTGTGTTACCATAAATAAATTATTGAACAAATTACTGCAAAAAACTTCCTGACTGCTTACAAAAAAAGATGACTTTTCAGATGACTTATTTTTTTTTTGTTTACCTTAGTTACATTTAATATGCACATTTAAGTAAAAATACTGATAACAGGTTTTGTATAAATAAAATGGTTAGGAATCATATTTGTTTTCAAGTCTTTTTTTATTAAATGATGTTTTATTAACAAAGTTCGGGAGGAGCACATTCAGATAATCAACGAGATAAGAGGTGTATATATATACTGCAGACTTACCCCTGTTCATTGACAGTTTATCAGCATCCCTCCACCACCCCCATCTCCTCACTTTGATTTTTAATAATCTCTTATTGGATGTAAACCACACAATGCAATCCAATGTAATACTGTGTAAATCTGGCCAAAATTCAGAGCCTGGAGCCCTCCCCTGGACAGCATGCCAAATACGCATAATCTTTACTCTATTTAATTTGATGTAAGTGTGAACTCGTGAATTCTGAAAGGTGGAGGGGAGGAGGGCATGGTGGGGGGCCTCCAACATTTTGCCTAGGGCCTCCAAATGTCTAGAACCGGCCCTGGGTGTGGTTGAGAAACGGATCACTTTAACATTCTTGTGTTTTTGGTGATTCACATTCTTCGTGCATGTCGCCGCCTCCTGGTAAGTGAGAATCATTTCAGGCAAAAAAAACAGGTAAGTCGTCGTGGAATTAGAATTCACCCGATCTGTTTTATAAATGTATTATATTGTGAACGATTAATCAATGCAATTTTATTTTTTTTATTTAATTTTTTTTTTACCTTCAATCTTTAATCAATTTCATAACTCTTGTAGTGATATGACAGATTCTCTCTGGTGATGTGTGCAGGACTTCAATCATTTAGTCCGCTTAAACCCTGCCCCTTTCTTATAAACGTCACAAACTTGCGCAGAGTTGAACGAAGCGTCAATTGCTTGTTTGTGAAGATGGCAAGGTGTATTTTCGTCTGTTTTCCTTAAACTGTTGTTAGTTATAACCTTAACCCAATTTTCTTGGTTATGGGTCAGCTGGCTTGAATTTATATTTCTAATGAGGATTGACTGCGAATTTCACGCCTGAATTGCTGAGGTGATCTCTAATGAATACAATGCTTTGGATTCCTCTGGAATTTGTTTATTTATATTTTTGAAGTTATCTTGATGTACAGCACAAGTATTTTATTTTTATATTTTACATTTTCCCTTTTTATATTGTGATTCAAAATATTAAAATATGGTTATCTTTTACACATTCGTTTTTCAACGGCTACAGTCTCTTCATAAGCAAAGACCACGATGTGCTTGTGCGTTTGTCATTTTGATCATAAATGCGTTGATCACTGCTCAATTTCACCGTTATCTGGTCCTGACTCGAGCAGCACAGCGGTAGGTGCGTGTCCCCTGCAAACGTTCACATGCGCTACCGTTCTGCTATGCGATGCCCATATTTTCAAAATCGAATGGATAAACTCAAATCCTTTTTTTTTTTTTTTTGATTAGCTATTTATTTGTGAAATAGCTAAGTCACTACTGAATTGAAATCAGTGGCAACTTCCATTTCATGCCGACTTTATATATTGGCAATTTAAGGTAAATCTAGCAACCATATTTGGTGGGAGATATGTATTTAAACCAAACCAATGTGGAATGTCTATACGACCTTATAAAGGGTGACATTTAATATGAAATACTTAATTTGATCAGATTTTATTTCAATTTATTGATTTTAAGGCTTTTGTCTACAAAAACAAACATCAAATACAAAGTAATTGTAAATGATGTATATCATAACACAATAAACAAAATCCTCTACTGTCACCGTAAAAAAACAAAAATGTGGATTTAAATTTCCATTTTTTTGAATTGTTGGGAACATTTCCTTGATGTTCACAGTTGTCTGCAGATTTGGATTTCCTTAAGTAATTTCATATTAGCTTCACATCAGAGCCAACACAGATGGTCTCTATACTGTCTGCAGAACCACTAAACACATTATGTAGGCCTAAAATTTGGTTTTTAAAAAGCTGAGGATTTTGCAAATTTTTTTGATATCTGGGGCATTTTATTCACTTTCTGTGGCATTTATGCCCCAAACCCTGCTTGGTTTCTGACCATAGTTTGAGACTACTGTCATTTGGACCATTGACGTTGGAATTCTGTAGTTTTAACATTCCTGTATCAAGTCTAGACCTGTTCTCAAGTGGATCTCAAATGACTGAGTATCTGCAGTTTTGTTTTTGTTTTTTTTTTTTGTTTTTTTTCCCAAGATGAATAATGCATTAAGGCATTGTAAAGACACAACGAGCCTCATGTTGTTGAATGTTATGCCATATGGTTACCAGGTTGAGCATGTTCCAAGTTTCAGTCCCACTTCATATTTGTGCCAATATTGATGTTTTTTTTTTTTTTTTTTTCATCATCCAGAGCAGCGTCACCCTGTCACATGTGAGTTTTACCTCTCCCAAATTCCTCTCTCTGTCCCACCATATCATCTTCCCCCTTTTAAATGCCCCCTTTCCTGGTCACGTTACCTTTGGCATGCTTAATTATATGGTTTTGTTGCAACATATACTAACTGCTTCAGCCAATATAAATTCTAACACTTGTAGCACAGATCTTATTGTACAGATGGTCTTCCAAGCATTATAAATGCATTGGAAGAATACTCAATTTGCAACAGTTGCAAAAAAGGGGTGTCAATTCTCAAAGATTTTCATTGGCAAATTCGTAACCTGGGTCTGTACTGATGTTTCTGGAGAGTTTTGACGTAACACCATCACGAATGCTTTTTGGTTGATGCAATTTTGAATTGTTTCTTACCCTGTTCATTCCCCCTTTTCAATTGAAATTCTATTTGCTAGGGTGAGTTGGAGAAACAGTTGCTTCAGGCTAACCCAATTCTGGAGGCCTTTGGCAATGCCAAAACGGTGAAGAACGACAATTCTTCTCGATTCGTAAGCACTCACTGACAAAAATCCTCTTCACTTCTCTGTAATCCCACTCTGCCTCAACACAAATCAAGAAGTTTTTCTTTCACAGGGAAAGTTTATCAGGATCAACTTTGATGTCAATGGCTACATTGTTGGAGCCAACATTGAGACCTGTATCCTTTTCAATTTCCTAAGTGTCTTCTTAGTCAATAAAATGTTGGCTTGTTAATATTTTAAAGCTGTGCTGCAGAAAGGCAACATGCTAACTTACTGTTAATCCTTTAACAAGCAACTTTTAGATCTGTTGGAGAAGTCTCGTGCGATCAGACAGGCCAAAGATGAGCGGACCTTCCATCTTTTCTATTACTTGCTCTCAGGATCAGGAGACAAGCTGCGCAGTGAGCACCCCCTTAAATATTCAAACCAACACACACACAAACTTCTCACTTGTCATTATATTAACATTTGAACTTTTATGCCAAAAATGTGTCCTGTTTGTTCAGATGAGCTTTGCCTAGAGGACTACAAGAAGTACCGTTTCCTTTCAAATGGAAACGTGACCATTCCTGGTCAACAGGATAAAGAAATGTTTGCAGAAACCATAGATGCCTTCAGGATTATGAGCATCCCAGAGGACGAGCAGACAGGTATAGAGACTTGGAACAAGGCATGCTTTCATCTAATCTATAATGCATCTAATCGCTAAAGTATGTTATGGGTTTGTGTATAGTTTCTCGGGTTCAAGTTGTGGTTTTCATGTGTTGGATTGTTTTAATGCAGATGCTTCTAGTTATGCAAGTTAGATTAGTATACTGTTGAGTTCCAAAATGTATCAGACTGCAATTCATAGTGCAACGCAAGTGCACATTGCATTCTCAACGTTGCCACAAGGGGCGCTATAGCGAGATTAGCGTGAACTGTCTGCTTGACCGCTTCTAATTTATTGAATCTTTTGAGACCACTACTGTCATGGTGAAGCATCAATTTGAAAAGAATATAGCTGAGCAATTTAGTCAATATATTTTAAAGCAACTTGCCAAAATAAGACACATACAGTTTAATGGCACATACCTTTTGAAGCTAACTCCATCGCCCCTTAAGTACAGCGGTTTGTTCCGCCACAGTAACACAAGAACACGCGTTAGGAATGTTCAGCAGGACTGCATGTGCCCGTACTTGTATAGAGTATGATTCGACCTTTTAGTTTTATTGACTGAATTAGAAGTTTGATATTTTGAGGTGTGATCTGCTATCGACGTGGTCTGGGGTGTTAACCACTTGTCCTTATCTACTAACAAGATGCATGACATTTTGTTGCTCGTCTCATGGTAGATGGCCCCACCCACAGTGAAAACTCATTGGTCAAAAATCAAACTCCACATATTTGACGTTTAATGTACAATGTAATGTTTGTGATTTTAACTTGTTCCTGGTTAGGACACTGTGTAAGATGGGTTCTTTGCTAATGTGTCTCAGGTCTTTTGAAAGTGGTGTCTGCAGTGTTACAGCTGGGAAATATGAGTTTTAAAAAGGAACGCAACTCTGACCAGGCATCCATGCCTGATGACACAGGTCTCACTTTCTTCATTTAACTTACAAATTAAGTGGATTATTAAATTTAATTGCACTTTTAAATTCTGGCAGTTATCACTCTGGTCCATATTCACTAATAAATGCGTACATGATTTTGTGTGTGCAGAAAATTTCCTACAGATTTGTAACTTCCTACTAAATTTGGGAAAAAAAAAAAAACTTGCATGGTAAAATATTATCAGCTGTCGTTGCCAGAAATCGAGCTATTCTATTTTATTAAATGTTTTATATGTATCTCACAAATGTGCGTACACATCACATTTTTTGTGTGTGTGTGTCTTGTATAACAATGTAAATATGCTGTACCTTCAAAATAACTCAACACACAGCCATTAATGTCTAAACCGCTGGCAACAAAAGTGAGTACCACCCTAAGTGAAAATGTCCCAATTAGCCATTTTCCCTCCCCGGTGTCATGTGACTCGTTAGTGTTACAAGGTCTCAGGTGTGAATGGGGAGCAGGTGTGTTAAATTTGATGTCCTCGCTCTCACACTCCCTCAAACTGGTCACTGGAAGTTCAACATGGCACCTCATGGCAAAGAACTCTCTGAGGGTCTGTAAAAAAGAATTGTTGTTCTACATAAAGATGGCCTAGGCTATAAGAAGATTGCCAAGACACTGAGCTGCAGCATGGTGGCCAAGACCATAACAGGACAGGTTCCACTCAGAACAGGCCTCGCCATGGTTGACCAAAGAAGTTGAGTGCACGTGCTCTGCGTCATATCCAGAGGTTTTATTTTTGGGAAATAGATGTATGAGTGCTGCCAGCGTTGCTGCAGAGGTTGAAGGGGTGAGTGGGTCAGCCTGTCAGTGCTCGGACCATATGCCGCATACTGAATCAAATTGGTCTGCATAGCTGTCGTCCCAGAAGGAAGCCTCTTCTAAAGATGATGCAGAAGGAAGCCTGCAAACAGTTTGCTGAAGACAAGCAGACTAAGGACATGGATTACTGGAACCATGTCCTGTGGTCTGAGACCAAGATAAACTTATTTATGTTATTAAACTTATTTATTTATTTACTCATTATAATACTGGTCTACGGCCCAGTCTCCAAACACACCTCCAAGATGACCACTGCCTTGCTAAAGAAGCTGAGGGTGAAGGTGATGGACTGGCCAAGCATGTTTCCAGACTTAAACCCTATTGAGCATCTGTGGGGCATCCTCAGGAAGAATAGAAGGTGGAGGAGCACAAGGTCTCTAACATCCACCAGCTCCATGGAGGAGTGGAAAAGGACTCCAGTGGCAACCTGTGAAGCTCTGGTGAACTCCATGCCCAAGAGGGTTAAAGCAGTGCTCGAAATGAATGGTGGTCACACAAAATATTGACACTTTGGGCCCAATTTGGACATTTTCACTTGGTGGTGTACTCTCTTTTGTTGCCAGCGGTTTAGACATTAATGGCTGTGTGTTGAGTTATTTTGAGGGGACAGCATATTTACACGCATACAAGCTGTACACTCACTACATTACATTGTAGCAAAGTGTATTTCTTCAGTGTTGTCGCATGAATAGATCTAATCAAATATTTACAAAAATGTGAGGGGTGTACTATTTTGTGAGATACTCTGTGTATATACAGTATAACAAATACAGTGTGTGTGTGTGTGTGTGTATATACACTTATATCTATATTGCACAATTCTTAAGTCGTAAATTTATGTGCAAACTTATTACTGTCTGATTAGTGAATGAGGCCCATTTAAAAAAAAAATGGCCACACAAAATATTGACACTTTGGGCCCATTTGGGTCATCAATAGTGAGCTAACGGGTTATACTGATCGTTTTCTCAAAATCCTTAATGTTTAAAACCATTATGCATATGTTTTCATTAAACCAGCCCTAATTGTCCAACTTATCTCTTATTAGCTGCCCAGAAGGTGTGCCACCTCTTGGGCATGAACGTGACAGATTTTACACGTGCCATTCTCACCCCACGCATTAAAGTGGGCCGTGATTGCGTTCAAAAGGCTCAGACTCAGGAACAAGCAGAGTTTGCTGTGGAAGCTCTGGCCAAAGCCACGTATGAGAGACTGTTCCGCTGGCTGGTTATGCGCATCAACAAGGCTCTAGACAAGACCAAGCGTCAGGGAGCTTCTTTCATTGGAATCCTGGATATCGCTGGGTTTGAGATCTTTGAGGTGTGGACAGATTGTGGAAAGCATTTTGATCAAGATTAATCTTCTAGGCATCTCAATTAAGGGAAAGTCTTTCACTGATATCCCACTTTTTCTCTCTGCAGTTGAACTCATTTGAGCAGCTCTGCATCAACTACACCAATGAGAAGCTTCAGCAGCTGTTCAACCACACCATGTTCATCCTGGAGCAGGAGGAGTACCAGCGTGAAGGCATTGAATGGAGCTTCATTGACTTTGGCCTCGACTTGCAGCCCTGTATTGAACTGATTGAGAAGCCTGTGGGTTTATTCTTTCCCCTCTAAACTTTGTAGGATAATTTGTTCAATCACTTTTGTGACATTGACCAGCTCCTGTCTCCATTTCTCAGACTGGTCCTCCAGGCATCCTAGCTCTTTTGGATGAAGAGTGCTGGTTCCCCAAAGCCACTGATAAGTCATTTGTGGAGAAAATTGTCCAGGAACTGAGAAACAACCCCAAATTCCTAAAACCTAAGAAGCTCAAAGACGATGCTGATTTTTGTGTTATTCACTATGCTGGAAAAGTGAGTGCTCTTATGAAGCTTTGTGGTGACCCCATAGTAAATTTAAACCTTGGAATGATTTTAAAGCATCCCATGCACCTTTTTTGTGTTGTCCATTTGCAGGTCGATTACAAGGCCAATGAATGGCTAATGAAAAACATGGATCCTCTGAATGACAATGTGGCCACTCTGCTCAACCAGTCAGGAGACAAGTTTGTGTCTGAGCTCTGGAAAGATGGTACGAGACTATGAAGGTGTTTTTATCTTCAAGATTTAGGGATATTAGTTTGATCAAGACTGTAGATGGCACTCATGATTTTGACGACAATCCACCTGCTACATCGAGCTTTTGTGTGTCAGGCTTTTAGGTCGTCATAGAGCAAAATGAGTCTCTTTCTGCCAGTGTTTATTACGCAGATGGTCTGCTGCTGTTCATACTGTAGACTGAAAGACTCCACAGTTCAACATGTATTGAATCTGAAAAATTCCTTGAATTTTCCAGATTCAATACAAGTTGAACTTAATCGACAGCATTTGTGGCATGATGTTGATTTAGAATATGAATATTTGTTTTTATGGCAAAGGCACATCACGTGTCCACCAAGGCAATTAAAATGGAAGTAAACCAGGCCTAATCTAGTGTGATTTTATATATTTCAACTTTGTCATGAGGTACTTTCGCATGATGTCCGCAAAAGGATACCAAAAATTTTATGTAACTTACTAGTTTGCCAGACTATTTTCTTAATGCGTCAAGTTTGTTTTCAACGTTTGCTGATTTGTCTCATTGTTTGATTACGTTCATGATGTTGGGCGATTTAAACATTTCCAGAAGCCTTGTGTGTGTGCAACTTTACCTCTGATCTTTTGCGTTTTAAAAATGAATAAATACTTGTCCCTAAATTAAGATGATCAACTTTATGCAAGAAATGCTATCAATTGACCTTAACTTGAATTGAAATGGAACATTCCTTTTTATAAACTCTTGTTGGTTCCCCCCACCATATCTTTGTTTTATGTTGTCTTCATCAGTGGACAAAATTGTGGGATTGGACAAAGTGGCAGGAATGGCTGAATCCATGCATGGAGCTGTCAAGACCCGTAAGGGCATGTTTCGTACAGTGGGTCAACTTTACAAAGAGCAGCTCACAAATCTGATGACCACCCTCAGGAACACCAACCCCAACTTTGTCCGTTGCATCATTCCCAACCATGAGAAAAAGGTGTGAAGGATTAATATTTTCTCTCATTTGCTGACACATTTGTATGGCCTGAAGCCTCATGTGCTGCAAAGGCCTTCTTTTGATGGTCTCGTGCAATGTCACTTTTTTTTTTTTTTTTTTTTTAGGCTGGTAAATTGGCACATAACCTGGTTCTAGATCAACTAAGGTGTAACGGAGTTCTAGAAGGAATTCGGATCTGTAGACAAGGGTTCCCCAACCGCATTATCTTCCAGGAGTTCAGACAAAGGTGTGTATTTACAGCTGGATGAAGTTGAAATGTTTTATTGCATGAATGGCACATTTAACTTGCTGTGTGTTAATATTTAGATGGACATGATGAATTGGTTTCTGTAGGCCTCCTTTATCTGCCTTAGTACTTCTAGCCTTTACATGCTTTTGCCCTAATGTGCTTTCAGATACGAGATCCTCACACCAAATGCAATCCCCAAGGGCTTTATGGATGGAAAGCAGACCTGTGTCCTCATGGTAACAGATGATGCACTTTTTATGCAATTTATAACGCACTGTTAATGTGTGAACGTTTTAATGTCTCGCGTGTAGATCAAGTGCATATAACATTCTTGTCTGTCTCAGATCAAGGCCCTGGAACTGGATTCTAACTTGTACCGTATAGGTCAGAGTAAGGTGTTCTTTAGGGCTGGAGTTCTTGCCCACCTAGAGGAAGAGCGAGACCTGAAGATCACGGACGTAATCATCACCTTCCAGGCCTGGTGTAGAGGCCATGTTGCTAGGAGGTAGAGACTTTTTTAAATTATGGATCTCTTACCCAGGACCTTGCAGCTATTGGGATTTGAGACCTGCTAGACCAAATAATTGTCTGGGTTTGCAACCTTTTTAATTACTTTTGACTGAATTTTATGCTAGACAACAGATTATCGATTATGTCATAGACGACAGATAATTGAAGGTTTCTGTACCGTATAAGATCGTAATGAGGTGTTAAATGAACAGGGCTGCTTGACAATGTGAGCTTTATTTACATAGAGCCTTTGCCAAGAGACAACAGCAGCTGACAGCCATGAGGGTAATCCAGCGAAACTGTGCGGCCTACTTGAAATTGAGGAACTGGCAGTGGTGGAGACTCTTTACTAAGGTACACATCCAACAATTAATTGAATATTCTATAGTGAACATGTTTTCAAAAGATTTCAAAGTTGTTTTGATATTAGTGTGTATAAAATATATATATTACATTCATACACACAGCAAAAAACATCAGTTTTTTCAGGACACTGGATTTTTACAAAATTGTCCTTTTACAATAAAGATCTGTAAGTTATTTGTATTTTAAAGGATTTAAACAATGTTTTCCATGCTTGTTCACTGAACCATAAACCATTAATCAACATGCATCTGTTGACCACTTGTAACGACACCTCCACAGGATCGGTACATCCGAATATCACACCTGCAAGACAGGTACAGAATGGCAACAACAACTGCCAGAGTTACACCAGGAATGATCAATCCCTCCATAAGTGCCCCGCAATAGGCTGAGAGAGGCTGGACTGCGGGCTTGTTGGCCTGTTGTTTGGCAGGACCTTACCAGACATCACCGGCAACAATGTCGCCTATGGGCACAAACCCAACTTTGGTGAACCAGACAGGACTGGCAAAAAGTGCTCTTCACTGACGAGCCGTGGTTTTGTATCACCAGGGGTGATGGTCGGACTTGCGTTTATCGTTAAAGGAATGAGCTTTACACTGAGGCCTGTACTCTGGAGCGGGATTGATTTGGAGGTGGAGGATCTGGCATGGTCTAGGGCAGTGTGTCACAGCATCATCGGACTGCGCTTGTTGTCATTGTAGGCAACATCAACGCTGTGTGTTACAGGGAAGTTATCCTCCTCCCTCACGTGGTACCCTTTCTGCAGGCTCATGAGACAATGCTTGTTCTGTGCATGATTTCCTGCAAGACAGGAATGTAAGTGTTCTGCCATGGCCAGCAAGGAGCCCGTATCAATTCCATTCAGCATGTCTGGCTTGGACCTGTTGGATCGGAGGGTGTTCTGCCATTCTCCCCCCCCAAAAAATGTCTGTGAACTTGCAAGTGCCTTGGTGAAAGTGTGAGGTAACATCTCACAGCAAGAACTGTCAAATCTGATGCAGTCCATGTGTAGGAGATGCACTGCAGTACTTAATGCAGCTGGTGGTTACTTTTGACCCCCGTTCAGGGACACACAATTCCATTTCTGTTTGTCACATGTCTGTGGAAATTTCAGTTTATGTCTTTGTACATAATAAGGTTCAACTACTTACAAATATTTACACATGTTAAGTTGGCTGAAAATAAAAGGTGTGTGTGTGTGTGTGTGTGTGTGTGTGTGTGCCCCAACATTAAAACCACAAGCCTAATATTGTCCCCCCCACTGCTACCAATACAGTGCCAAGCACGGAACGGTTATCTGAGTGTCCATAGACTTTGGGAGTTGGCGCTTGGGTTAATGTTTACATCAACCATCATAATGAGAAAGCTAGAAGAGCATTCTATGCTATTATGACATTCCTGTAACAAACTGGTGTAAAATCTTTGATAGTATTATAATGCCTATTGCTCTGTACAGATGTGAGGTTTTTGTGCATTCACTGCCAGAACAAAACCCCCTGAAGCACACATTTTTAGACTGAGGTAGTGTAGGGTGTGTTCTATTACAGTGTTTCCCAGAGTGAATGTGTATCTGGTGTCCTGTAATCTGGCTTTTGTCTGGAAGATCATAAATGTACTTTTATTCAGATTGACTTGTTAGGGCCCAGTTCTGACAGTAGTTCTCCAGCAGGTCCAGGTGCTGCTGTAGCCTTTGTGCAGTAGCTGACAGCAGCACCAGATCATCTGCATAGAGAAGAAATGTAGCTTCAGAATGATTTAGATTAAGACCGGGTGTTGCAGATTGTTCCAGTAGCACTGCTAACTCATTAAGGTAAAAGTTGAACAGAGTTGGACTCTAACTGCAGCCCTGTCTCACTCTTCGCCCTTGAGTGAATTCTGTTCTTTTATTGCCAATTTTATCTCTACCAAATCTTATGTTTTCAGACAACAGGTGCAGTGTCGTACATTTTACCCCCAATGCTGGATTGTAGAATTTTCTAATATAGACCATCATGCCAAATGGAATCGAATGCTTTTTTTAAATCAACAAAGCATGCATACATTTTGCCTTTGCTTTTTTTTGATGAACGTGCTGGTTGACTAGCGTGTGAATGTGGTCGATGGTGTGGTGGTTTGGTAGGAATCCAATCTGACTCTTACTCAAGACATTGTGCTTTGTAAGAAAGGCCTGTATCCGGGAATTCAGGATACAGCAGAAAGTCTTCCCCAGATTGCTGCTTGCACAAATGCCTCATTAGTTATTGGGGTCGTATTTGTCTCCACTCTTATGTAATGGTGTATTAAGCCCATACTCCAGGTGTCACGAAAATGGCCAGATTGCAGAATGTATGAAAAATAAACATGGTCACACATTTTACATTTCTACACACTTAAACAATATTGTTTTGTATTTCTTATCTCGGTCAACCTTGTCAAAGACCAACACTTTCTCTAGGCTAATGCACATTTTATGAATGCATGTTTGTCTGTCAGAGATCTGAAAACGATGGGTGCTTCACATTTCCAAAATGTTGTATCCTCATTTCTTCGCTCCTCCATCCTTGACCCCATGACATGGAAACCACAAGGACCGAGTATGAAAGAAGCTTAATGAGGACACTTGAGCAAGGAAGCACAGGAGCTTCCTATGCAGAGGAATTTTGGTGGGAGCACCTGACTCGCACTTAAATTCTCTTCCCTTCACATCTGACACAAGTTTTAATTCATGTTTCACCTTTTGCAATTTACATAAACTATAATTGACATACTTCAAAAGTGCACTTGAATTATTTAGATTAATTATGAATATATTAATAGTTTCACGTTTGCGTGAACATGACATTTTTGTTTTACAAATGTATCTTCGATTCCTCTGTCCTTGTTTCTTTAAGAGGGTGAAGCAAGGAAAGGAAACGAGGGGACACAATTTCAGAAATGAGTAGCACCCATTGCGTCTATATCTCTGTCTCTGCAGGTGAAGCCTTTGCTACAGGTGACCAGACAGGAAGAGGAAATGGTTGCTAAAGAGGAAGAGTTGGTCAAAATAAAGGAAAGACAGCAGCAGGCTGAAGACCAGCTGAAAGAGTTTGAGACCAAACAACAGCAGGTACAGTAGACGTGTGTCTCTCTCAGCAGGTCTATGTGCCTCTACAGCATATGTGTCTACACCTTTCTGAGATGACTTGGTGTCCATGGTCTTACATTTTATTCACCATGATAGTTAAATGCAGAGAAGTTGGCACTGCAGGAGCAGTTGCAGGCAGAGACGGAGCTGTGTCAAGAGGCTGAAGAGATGAGGGCTCGTCTTGCTGCACGCCAGCATGAGCTGGAAGAGATCCTGCATGACCTGGAGTCTCGTTTGGAGGAAGAAGAGGAGAGGGTCACACAGTTTCAGGCAGAGAGGAAGAAAATGCAACAGAACATTGTGGTGAGGAAGGAGAGGCAGGGCCATAACCACCATTTGAGTTAAATCAATATGTGTTTTTAATGGTGGATACATGTTCAATATTTACGGTCTCCTAATAACTATTTTGTCATACAGTACTGTGCAAAAGCCTTATGCGCTAAAGATGTTTCACAAAAGTATTTGTCTTAAGATGATTATATCTTCAGCTTTAGTGTGTCAATAGGAAATATATATGTTAGACTCTCAAACATTACGTTTGCAAATAGAAACGATTAGAATAGAAGAACGGGGAGCCCTGCAACAGATGTCCTGGCCTTCACAGAGCACCCTACTGAACATTATGTCAGTCTGAGATTACAAAGAGAACGTGGCAATTAAGAGCCTAAAGACATAGAACTGTTTCTCCAAGAAGCTTGGAGCATCCTTTCTGCCAACAACCAAGGAAATAATACCTGTGTACAGGTATACCTAGGAGAATTGGTGCAATTTTAAATGCAAAGCTGGTCACACCGAATATTGATTTTAGCTGCTTTTGTTTACTGGACTTTATATGACATTAAGTGATAGATAAACTGTCATTTTTTAAGACAAGTGCCTAACTTTTGCACAGTACTGTATTTTTTCAATAGAGTACCAGTTCTCTAGAGTGCAGTTGTTGGGTTCCGGAATTAAAAATCCCTTAATTTTCTTCATAGGCCTATTGATTTTTTTTGGACCGTACTTATAAACCTTAAGACATACTTGCCGTGAGCTCTGAGGTTGTTAATTGGTATTATATGCTGCACTCTAAAGAGCGCTTTTGGGTGGTAGATCCATTTAAGCGTAACTGTTAATCGAGAAATGAGCATAATTCTACACCCAACGTTTTTGTAATTGTGTTACGCTGGAATGGAGAAAGGGAGAGTATTGCTACTTTGAAATAATGGCAGCAGTTGGAAATCTGTACTATCAAAAACATAACATTTTTCTCAGGATCTGGAGCAGCAGCTGGATGAGGAGGAAGCTGCCAGACAAAAGCTGCAGTTGGAGAAGGTTACCATGGATTCCAAGCTGAAGAAGATTGAGGAGGACATTATGCTGCTTGATGATCAAAACATCAAACTGGCCAAGGTTGGACAAATGAATGATGATTTTGCAAACCTTACAAAAAACAACCATGGTTTAGCAGATGGCAACAATGAAGTAGCTCCAATTCCATTTTAAATCTGTAAGGTCCGCTATTGCCTCTTCTAAATACCTACAGAGACTACCCATGGTATGTGTGTATATGTGTGTGTGTGTGTGTATATATATATATATATATATATATAATTTTAGCTTAACCTTCATAAAAAATAAATACTATTTATATAGTTAAAGGAATGTTCAAGGTTCAATACAAGTGAAGCTCAATCGACAGCATTTGTAGCATAATGCTTTACCAAAACTTTTTTTTTCGATCATCCTTTAAAAAAAGCTAAACGGAGCATTTTATCATTAAAAAAATACGCTTTTCCATTTATGCCTCAAACCCTCCCAAAATTGTTTCACTGTAACATTTTATTTACATATGTATGGAGGGTCAAGAAAAATCTATTTTTTTGTGGTAATCAACATTATGCCACATTCTCCCAATCGAGCTTCACTTGTATTCAACTTGGAACATTCCTTTTAAGTGCTTTTTGTTCTGGTGGTGACAGTGTGTACCCGTGAATGCTTACAGGAGAAAAAGCAACTGGAAGAGCGGCTTTCTGATTTCACCACCAACCTTGCCGAAGAGGAGGAGAAATCAAAGAGTTTACAGAAACTCAAGAACAAACATGAGGCCATGATTACAGACCTTGAGGGCAAGTAGTGGTCCATCCAGGACCTTGAAATAAGTTGGCAAAAAACATTTTTATTAGATGCAGAAGCGTGCACACCCCAAATATAGCCCAAGAATTCTGATGACAAATTCTGTACTTGCTGTAATGAAAGCTTAAGACATGTCTCCTTTGCTGCCTCTTTCCATTTTTTTTTATTACTTAAATACATTTCCGCCTCTAATTTTCTCTTCCAGATCGTCTACGGAAGGAAGAAAAGTTCAGACAGGAGCTGGAGAAAAACAGGCGAAAACTGGAGGGCGATTCTTCAGAGCTGCTCGATCAGATCGCAGAGCTGCAGGCTCAAATCGCTGAGCTCCGCGCTCAACTGGCCAAGAAAGAGGAAGAGCTCCAGGCTGCACTAGCGAGGTGAGAATATTTTTTTATTTTTATGTTTTTTTTTATTGGCCATAGACCCATATGAAACCCAAGTTTGTAGAGGTTTACATAAAATTGCATGGCTAAACATACTGTGCTGCCATGAGTAAGTGCCCTCAAAGTTTAGTTACTTTTTTCCAAGCTATCTCCATCAGATTTAGATTTCAGTATGGATCAATGGAGGCAAATTGATCTTGCAACAAAGCAGTGTCCCAAATTGACCCATTCTTAAATGTTTTCATCTCGCTACTACTATAAATATTTCTGATTGTAGGATTGAGGAGGAGGCTGCACTGAAGAACGCAGCCCAGAAGGCCATTCGTGAGCTGCAGGCTCAGATCTCTGAGTTGCAGGAAGATCTGGAGTTGGAGAAGGCTGCTCGAGCTAAAGCAGAGAAACACCGCAGGGACCTGGGAGAGGAGCTGGAGGCTCTGAAGACTGAGCTTGAGGACACTCTGGACTCTACTGCAGCCCAGCAAGAACTCAGGTCAGCATTGAGCAAAACTAATGGGGGTCGTGTGAAGATGACTTCAGATCAATTTAAGGGTAGCAATTAATTCTGCAAATCTAAAAGCTAATGTAAGATTTTATATTAAAAATTATTTCTCATATCCCAGCTTAATACACAGAGCCAACCATATGCAAAAAATGTGTATGTTAATTTCACCGAAAAGTGTAAAACAAAGCATTTCTAAATTTTAAGCAGCCCATCTAGCCCTACATATCAACACTGGCTCGACCAATGGTGAGCTTTTGATGTAAGACAAGTAGTTTTCTGGAATCTGTTTAAAAATGTCAAAGAGATGAGGGAAAAAAACAAAAAAAAAAACAGTAAAAAGATAGAAAGGTATTGTGGTATTCTGCATCACCATCTCCAAAATGCTCCCATCTGTCTGCAGGACAAAGAGAGAGACTGAAGTTGCTCAGCTGAAGAAGACTCTGGAAGATGAAGCTCGTGCACATGAACAGCTCTTAGTTGAAGTCCGACAGAAACATAACCAGGCCTTTGAGGAGCTCAATGAACAGCTAGAGCAAGCCAAGAGGGTAAGAAAGGCCTCCCTATGATACTACTACGGAAATGGATATCATGTCCTTTTCTAGTTACTTCAGAGCGGACTCTGTAATGTCACAGTTTGTTCCATTTTATTCTCACTAACTATATAAAAATGGGAATGTTAACTTGCCAACTGGAACTGAGTGCATCTCCCTTCCATCTACAAAACCTGGGAAGATAAGTGATTGCTAACACTCCCTGTTGTGTCCCTCAGAATAAGGCGTCTGTGGAAAAAGCTAAACAGGCTTTGGAGAGCGATCGCAATGAGCTTCAGATCGAACTTCAGTCTTTGTCTCAAGGTAAAAACGATTCGGAGCACCGCAGGAAGAAAGCGGAATCCCAGCTCCAGGAGCTACAGGTCAAACATGGAGAGAGTGAGAGACAGAAACATGAGCTGGCTGATAAAGTGGCGAAGATGCAGGTATTGAGACCAAAAGGCTAGAGTTTTTGGGTGATTCTCGTAAAGCCGTTCAAGTCCTGGTTCTAAAACAAATTGTAAACTTTAGACTGTAAATGGGCCATTAAGACTCCTTACGTTGTAACACTATTTTCATGACTGTTGGGCACATTTTACCCCCCAATTCTTAACGCGGAGTGAAAAAAAAAAAAAGATTGTAATTATGATATAGCAATATGGGGGAAAAAATATATAAAAAATTCTCCTGATTTGGAATGCCAAATTTCCACTACTTAGTAGGTCGTCATGGTGGTGTGGTTACTCTCCTCATTCCGGGTGGTGGAAGACAAGCCTCAGTTGCCTCCGCTTGAGACAGTCACTCTGCATGTTATCACGTGTCTTGTGCATGACACCGCGGAGACTTGCAGCATGTGGAGCTCCTGCTGCCCTCCGTGATCCACACACAACTTACCATGTGCCCCATTGAGAGCGAGGACTACGAGGAGGTTACCCCATGTGACTGTACCCTCCCTAGCAACCGGGCCATTATGGTTGCTTGGGAGTCCTGGCTGGAGTCACTCAGCGCACACCCTGTATTCGAACTCGCAACTCCAGGGGAGGTAGTCGGCATCAATACTCGCCGAGTTACCCAGGCCCCCTAAAGATAATTTTTAATTGTAGTGTTTAAACAAAGTAGTATCTCTAGGTACTGCCTTTCTTTTTTGCAGTTCCCCTCTGGCTAAACAGCATGAAAACAACAGCAAAATGATCTATATGTAATCCAAGTCTTGTTTTAAGTAAACTGACTTTATGTTGGTGGGCAATTTTTAAACAGGATTTTGTACAAACTTAAAGTATCTTTGAATTCCATCCCAAATTGTTTGCAGAAGTGCACGTAGGTGCAGTGTCCATTTATTTGGCTGATTTAAGGCTGTAGTTGATATAAATTTATAGTATGTATTCTATTATAAGAGTGTTCATCTTATGAACAAGATGATTCTGTCGTAGGTCAGCGAGGTGTGCCTCGTAGTCCGGCTGGAAGCTTGTCTGTTCATTTCAGTGGGGTCCATCCTAATGAAAATCATCATTTATAAATTGGTTTACGTGTCCTGAAAATAATGTCTTAATCTCCTTCAGATTTATTTATGCAAATTAAAATTGGCATATTTGCATAAAATGTGTCATATATCACAAAATATGACGTTGACATTTTCTTTACAGATTTAGTGAGAATCGCCCATTTAGCACAGTATGATGAGAAAATTATCAGAAAGTTGCTACTTTTACTGGATGTTTGTGTTTAATTAAAAATGTGTCTTCAATATTCAGTTGGAGCTTGATAATCTCCACGGCACCCTGTGCAAGGTGGAGAGCAAATCTATCAAAGCTGCAAAAGATTGTTCCACTGTTGAGACTCATCTTAAAGACTCGCAGGTACACATGCATAGACTGTTACTGGCCCTACCACTATTCCTTACACCAACCTCATGATCTCTTTGCATTCCTCTGCTTGTTTTACTTTCTGGTTAGGCATTGCTGGAGGAAGAGACCAGGCAGAAGCTTGCACTTTCCACTCGCCTTCGACAGATGGAGGATGAACAGAACAATCTGAAAGAGATGCTGGAGGAGGAAGAAGAGTGCAAGAAAAATGTTGAAAAGCAGCTGCTCATCGCTCAAGCTCAGGTGCTAATGCTGATCTTGGAACAGTTTTTGCTTGTGAAGTTTTATAAGCTAATATAAACTGAAGGTGCTGGCCTGTGACCCTGTTTACACCTGGTATTACTGTCTTGGGTTATCCGGTCACAAGCAGACAAGAGCTAAATAAAAGCGTGAACTGGATACAATGTGTCTTGGAGACTTTTTGAGCGTTCCAATAACTCAAACCACCTTAAGTGCTTGATCCATTAAAACCAGGTGTATATGACTAATTGCTTCAGTCTCTGGTTATTTGATCACAAGTGATCAGACGATGTTGTACCTGTTCTATAAAAAAAAAATCTTTGTTTCTCAGTTGGCTGAGATGAAGAAAAAGGTTGAGCGGGAGGCCCAGACAGTGGAGAGTGTGGAGGAAGGGAAGAAGAAACTGCAGAAAGAGTTGGAGAGCATTATCCAGCAGTTTGATGAGAGGACTGCTGGCTATGATAAACTGGAGAAGACCAAGACGCGTCTGCAGCGAGAACTAGATGACGTCCTGATAGACCAGAATCATCTCCGTCAGACTGTTCAGGAGCTGGAACGCAAACAGAAGAAGTTTGACCAGGTAGGAAACTTTTTCTTCAAAAACATTTCAGAGGATGGTTTAGATAATCTGGTCATTTTAAATCTCCGAAGCATTAAAATACCTTGATTTGTGTAGATGTTGGCAGAGGAGAAGTGTGTTTCTTTGAAGTACGCTGAAGAGCGGGATCGTGCTGAAGCAGAGGCCCGAGAAAAGGAGACCAGAGCCCTGACACTGACCCGAGAGCTGGAGGCTATGACTGACTTGAAGGATGAACTGGAAAGGACCAACAAGCAGCTCAAAGCGGAGATGGAAGATCTAATGTCATCCAAGGATGACGTCGGCAAGAGTGTATGTGATTTACTCAAGCACCCAGTTCAATCAAAATTTGATGAGACAATATCTCTGTTCCAAAACATGGCAAGCTACTTACAAAGACAGCATTTTAAGGGCCCTTCACACCAAATTTGTATTTGTTTTTATCATTTTTCTTTGTAGACATGCACTAGATTTTTCAAAAGTTGGGGAGGAGGAATCAAAATAGTCATACCTCACACCATTAGGTGAAATAGTCCACTTACAAGTTCACTTATCTGTTAGCCTATCATCTCACTCGCATGTGATTTGTCAAGTCAATAGGCTCACATGGCATAAGCTGATACATCTGAAGTCAGAAGTTGGCATACACTTTGGTTGAAGTTATTAACTCCACAGATTTAATGAGCAAATTATAGATTTGGCAAGTCGTTTAGGACATCTACTTTGTTTGAAAAATTACTTGTCATGCACAATAATTACAGACAGATTGTTTCACTTTTAACTGACTATCACAATTCCAGTGTATCAGAAGTTTACATGCACTTAGTTGACTGTACCTTTAAGCAGCTTGAAAATTCCAGAAAATGATTTGAAGCCTTGAGACAATTAGCCAGTTAGCTTCTGATAGGATGTGTACTGAATTAGAGGTGTACCTGTGGATGTATTTTGAGGCCTGCTAAAGTGCCTCTTTGCTTGACTTCATGGGAAAATCAAAAGAAATCAGCCAAGACCTCACAAGAAAATGTGGATGTCCACAAGTCTGCTTCATCATTGTGCGCAATTTCCAAATGCCTGAAGATACCACATTCATCTGTACAAACAATAGTAAGTATAAACACCATGGGACCACGCAGCCATCATACCACTTCGGAAGAAGACCCATTCGGTTTCCTAGAGATGAACGTAGTTGTTTGTTGTTGTCCTGGGATTGATTTGCACTTTTCACACCAAAGGACCTTGTGAAGATGCTGGAGGAAATGGGTAGACGAGTATCTATATCCACAGTAAAACGAGTCTTATATCGACATAACCTGAAAGGCTGCTCAGTAAGGAAGAAGCCACTGCTTCAAAACTGCCATAAAAAAGCCAGACTACAGTTTGCAAGTGCACATGGGGATGAAGATGTTGCTTTTTGGAAAAATGTCCTCTGGTCTAATGAAACAATTTTAACTTTTTTGCCATAATGACCATTTATGTGTTGAGCAAAAGGGGTGAGGCTTGCAAGCCAAAGATAACAATCCCAACCGTGAAGCATGGGGGTTTCAGCATCATCGTGTGTGGGTGCTTTGCTGCAGGAGGGACTGGTGCACTTCACAAAATCGATTGCATCATGAGGAAGGAACGTTATGTGGATATATTGAAGCAACATCTCAAGACATCAGCCAGGAAGTTAAATGTGTCTTCCAAATGGAAAATGACCACAAGCATACCTCCAAAGTTGTGGCAAAATGGCTTAAGGACAAAATAGTGGCCATCACAAACCCCTAACCTCAATAGAAAATTTGTGGGCAGAACTGAGAGTGTGCAAGCAAAGCCGGCAAGTAAGGTTTTCTCAGAAGAAAAAGACCCAGAAACCACTTGCGAAAATGGATTTTTTCCCTATCAGCTTGCATGGTTAGGTCTGCTTTTGGCTATGACACAGAAGCGCATCTAAGCTGTAGCCAGATCAGGCACTGGCACACGTCGCTGTTTTGGGTTATGTATTTTTTATTTTTATTTAAAACATTTTATTGATTCACAACATTAACCAACATCAATCAACATTTAACCTCCACTATTACTTGGCCTAGCATGTGTGGATTTATTTAAACCAGGGGTGCCCACACTTTTTTGTGTGATCTACTTTTAAATGACCAACTCAATAAGATCTACCAACTAAAAAAAAAAAAAAAGAATTATAGAAAATGCTTGTTGGAACTACTGGACTACTTTTAAAAGAACCCTGAACATTTACAAAATTACCATCAACCCAATAGATGCATAGCCAAATATAACACTTGGTTGATGTCATAATATTTAAATGGTCATCATGCCATGGAGCCTCAGATCAGTGCAGACCTTGTTTTGCAGAGGCTAATGTTAAAGTAAGGCTAGACTAATTTTATCAAGCCAGCTACTTTTTTCTCGATAGCAAGCCAGTTACAATGTCTCTAGCTACAAATTTAATAACCACAAGTTCACACACATACACTGTATGGCAACGTAGATTTGCATTGTGTTCTAACTTAAAATTATTATTGAAATCATCATTGTGCGATATTGCCATTATTGATTACAGGACGCAAACGTTACTGTGTAACTAGCGGAGTTTTAGCAAACTACTCTTCGGCCTCTTGAAATCTGCAAATGGCAACAACAGTTAACTTTGCTAATAGTCACATCAGACTCTTAGCTCCTCCTGAAGGTGTAATTTGTAAGGTGTGCACAGTCTCTTTTTGGAATGCTCTAGATTTCAACGGTTTAGCAGAGACTGGCCACTTCTGTTAAAATAAATGGGAGAAATTGGAATGCCCAACAGTCAACTGATGTAGAGAGGTAGTCTTTTACAGGTAAAAGAGCCAATCAACTAGAATGCGCATTAGCTATTTATTTTTAAGTGTAATCTGAGATTTAAAAAAAAATCACTTTTTTTTTTTTTGTCAGATTTTATTGCTGATTTGAAATATTTTCTTTGTAATCTTGACCAATTGTTATGGAGATTTCGATCTTTCCCTTTTAAGTAGATTGGAGCTGCACTTGAATGCAGCTTGTTTACATAGACAAATTGCTGCCATGGAGCGTTCTAATGATGGCAGCCAAGTGAACTGGCTTGCTAAAAGACTTTGTTCCAAATCATTCACAAATTATCTAATTTTAATTAAGATGTCTG